>NW_022595261.1:48839-107397 GCF_009176505.1 Sitodiplosis mosellana | reverse complement strand
ATTGTCCGAAAAATAGACACCTATTGGAAATAAATTGTATCTGTGTAGTGTATTTTTGGCGGATAGACAGCGTATAAACATATTGGCCGTTTCTCTTGGGAAGTGTTTCCTCGATTAAATTGAAGAAAAAAAATGGTTTGCTCGAAACCAAAATGGGCGCGTGGGACTTATCTGGATATTTTATTTCTGCTGTTTCATTGAGTTCAGCGGCTACAAATAATTATTTATTGTTCAGCTGACTCAAGTGACTCTGAATAATTGTTTCCAATTTTTTTCAAACAAAACACATATTTGTGGCTAATTTTTGCTAAATTGGTGATGCCTGGATTTGCCCACCATCCCTTATTTGAAAATCGTATTACTTTAACTACTTGCAAAACAAGCAATGGTAAACAAAAACGTATATTTCGACTATAAAAGAACTTACCAATAAAACCATTGAATATAAATCACAAAATCCATAATCTTTTATCATCATTTAAAGAACCGCCACCATTAAGTCATTGTAAATTCATATTTATGGTTTTTTGATTGGATGTTGGGAATGTTGTTAATGTTTCCTCCATCCTTCCAAATTGTCGTGCAGATAATATTGGCCGTCAAACATTCGTAGCTGTACTAGCTGAATTTATTCAAACATTTCGGCGAAAGATTCTTATCTTTGTGCATTCCGATTTTTTTTTCTGAATAGTCTTTTTTCTTATATTCGTTGTAGCTAAGTCATTTTGTGCTTTATATATGGAAGGCATAGGACCAATCATCTGATAAAATGAATGTGTTCTGACGAATTTGGCCTGATTCAAAATAACGTATGCTTTGCATACAGAATAAATTGAGTTCAAGGATTACACGAATGGCCAATAAAATGACGATAAAGCCATTCTCTGTACAACAATAACTTGAACTGTAATCGCAAACACTGAAATCAAAAGATCTTAACACTTTTCACTTCTGAGTATTGAATCCGAATTACTTGTTTCATGGGTGTCTCTTCCTGCATATTCGAATATTTCACAAAAGTGAACACTGAACTAACTTAAATTGAACCATTCAAAGCCAAAACCCTAATTCTAGAGTTATGCGAATGACAGGTGATGATGATTTTGTTAGAAATCCTTGGTCTAATGCACCACAATGCTCTTTTCAGAACAGTCACAAAGCCCACAGGACGAGAGATATTGGTATATGGCAAGAGAGATACAGTTACAATGAATTATTCTGAAGGAGAATCACAACAAAAGTAGTGGAAATGGGATGCACTTATCTCGGCCGTTCAAAGTTTCAGCAACTCGAGTTCGTTTACATTCATGCACATACAAACTACTGAATCACATTCTCGGTAGAATGCGTAAACCACTAATAAATTCACAGTTGCGCCTGACTGTAGTGAATGGCGGTATATAAACTCATAATGTCTCTCCTGTCACCCATTTGCTTCACTTATTGGAGAACCGTTTTTTTTTTATTCTACATCTGTTGTTTTACTCACAATGTCACACAAAATAACCATAAATATAAATATCTGTGCATGTGACAGGCATTTTGCCATTAGTTTAACCCCAACCAATTTCATTTTATTGTTATCACCTAACGAATGCGCCTACTGATTAAACTTCTGCGTATTGTTGCAATGATAAAAGATATGGCTGTTGTTTATGACTGCTCCAAGGATCCATATTTCGGATCGTATAGTATTTTACGGCATTACACACAAAATACAGAGGATATTTGCATTGGGGAATGGACTACCTTAACAAATATTCTCTAAATCCACATTGGCCATGGTATTAGGTATATTACTCGACCTGTTTTCTAAATCTATCGCCAAAATAATCTACAATTATTTCTTTTTATTATTTTCTTCGGTGTCTGGATGACTCTTTTGTCGAAGTAAACTCAAGCGAAAATTTATAGAATATAATCAATTGAAGGGGATTACATCCGAATGACAATATATCACAGTTGTGCTGCAATAAATCAAGTTGGCTTCACTTAAGAATAAGTGCAAATAAAACATCGTCCATTGATAAATCCAATTAAAAGCGAAATTAAATGAATTTCAAGTACTGAAGCTCCAAATCTAGTTTGAATTTATTTTCCACGGATATGGGAATTAGTATGTGAAAATTGTTGATGTGAAAAAACCGGATTCATAAGATCAAATTAATCAGTTGAACGGTTTTCATGTGCTAAATATAAAGTATGACGTAACTTTCGGTGGAAAATGCTCGTCACACTGATGTTTTCAGCTGTATGTAGCCTAGTCAAAAAATCGTTTTTGGTAATTCAAGAATCTTATTTGTGAGATTCACTTATCGACTAATTCACATTTTGCTTGCGAACAATGTTTGATTTTCCCTGTTTATTCCACATGATTTCCCTTCGAAAAAGTTTGCCCATTTTTCGAATCAAATAAATGCTCATGCAAACATCTGTGGGGAATGAGATATTTTGGTTCCGAACGAGTTGCGCATTCAGAAATTAACGAAATTGCTATTTTCAACTCTTTTTGGCGAATGTTTGTCCACTGTCCAATGCAAACCATTTCCATTGATAGTGTACTCATTTGATATATGTTCAACCCTTTTGAACAACCACTTTTGATGTGGAATGGAGTTGAAATTTTACGGTATACTCTGACCGCATATCAAAACAGTATGATCCCTTCAAATAGACAAAACAATTACCTCTTCCTGCAAACATTATATTCTCATGTTCCCGTTGATATTGTTCTTTTTATGCACCCAAATATAAAAGGAAATATACATTTTCTGGTGGTTTTCACAAAAGTTAAAATTTTCCGTAAAATGTTGTATTCATTCAGACAGTCACGGCGAAAACTGTGTACAGTATATCATTTTTAAGCAAAAAAGTACGAGATGTGGCCCGAAATACGTGACGTGCTTGCATTAAATCATTGTACACATGCATTATGTTCAGTTAAATGATTTGTGAAAAACAGCTAATTTAAATTGTTGGCCGGTTTCAAAATAGAAAATTCACAACGTCCAACTTATCCTCTGCCCATTTATTGATATTCACAATGTATGCTCTTGCTCGAAAAAAAAATCCATTTTAATTTGTAAACGCATTCAAAGTTTAACGTGATACAAATAACTAGAATTGATCTCTGTCTCGTGCAGCTAAGTAATCTTCAAATATACATTTTCCAGTGAGTGATTAGATTTTCAACTTTTCCTAACATTGGCATTTCAAAATAAATACCCTAAAAGTAAACAAAGATAAACAACATACATAGGCGAACTCATGAAATTTTATAGATTCTTCTTCGCAATATTCCCATTATTTATCTTTAACGTACGCGCATTATACCATTTCACTTCCGTACATTCACCGGCTTTTTTCTGTGGCTTGAATGTAGTTTAAGTTAACTCGGCTTTACTTGCACGCACCCACAATTTAAAACAATCTATATCTCGGGCAGAATTGCATGGTGTACGCATATCTCGGCATGCATAGAACGACGTAATCTTGAGAGAGAAAGGAGAATGTAGAAAGTAGACTGTGAAAAAAAGGCAATACGAAAATGTTGGGTAACACATTGAGTTTCGGAATTGCTTTCAGTAAATTGACTGTAGTCGGAAATAAATTATAGGAGTTAATGTATTTATGGGTTCATAGAAGAAAATTGAATTTATCCAAAAAAAAGAGAAGAAAAAGAAGAAGTATACAGAACTTCTATACTGTGAAATGGATGAGAAAACTCACAAACAACGGAGCTAATAATCAAGAAAATAAAAGAAAACAACCGTCTCGACATCAATTTTTCTTGTTATAATTCACGAGTGAAAGCGGCATCGAAACAATTACGACGAAGCGTATATTACGCAATTACACGGAACTGCTTCAAGAGCAAACTTGATGTGCACTATGCTCTCTCTACCATTTCCCAGCATTGCAGGAACACGGTTCAACGACGTTGAATGCGCCCAATGATCAAACCAAAGTCCTTTCAAGCACTAAATCTTCGAGTGTTCCCCGAATGAATGAATTATGGAAAATGAACGGCGAGAGGCCAAAACGGAAGCATCAAATAATTACCACTTGGCTCATTATTCATTACAGCTAATGGGGTACATTTTTTTTCGCTGTCTTTCCTTTCGTTCACTGATTATTCTTAAGAAATATCAACAAAAACACACCTTAAAAATGCACACTCCATACCAAACCACACATAACCGCTAAACCTTCTTCATGCATAAATTAGTTTAATGATTGCTTTAACTATTAGCAAACGAACCGTTATTTGATTACAACCACTTATTCTTGTTCCTCATTATTCCTCATTTGATCCGGCATTAATTAAAAATGTTTACTTCGAAATCGTAGTTTAAGAGCAAACGGGAAAAAAGTTTTGCCTTAAAAAACCAATAAAAGTTTCGACAGTGCACAATTATTTTTCAAAACTTTTCAATTTTAAAAATGTGTTTATATTCTTGACGTATATACTATATGACTACTCATCATGATTCACGCCACTATAAGCGCCCTTGCGACGCACATTCTATTGTTGGTGAAGCATCCGGGTGCACTGTATTGGATGAAGTTGAATAAAAATAAAGTAAAATGGTGAAGATCACGATGAAATTCAAAATATCGAATGGTAATTATAATTGTTCAAGAATTTTAAGTATTTAATATAACAAAATAATTTTGCGACAAAGACAAAATCGATGAACGCTTATTTCTCTGCATAAAAAATGACTGCTGCCAAGGACAGTTTTGAAGTGATTGTTCGACAAGAACTTGCTTGTGAATTCAGCAAGAATAATTATCACTGAAATTTACTGATAACAATGGCAAACGCCACGTCTCTTGGAAGTTGACACTTTTTTGTGATTTATTCGGCGAACTGATGTAACTAACTATAAAAGTACAGACTTTCGTGTGCTTGAATCTTAAGATGAACCGTTTCTTGTGACTGAACTTTTGCCAGAAGTTTTTCCCACTAAAACTATTTCCTCTGCTGCATTTTGCCATGCTTTTTCTCTTTCTCAGCTTGAATGCAATTTTCTTTTTATTGCCAACGATTCAAGTTAACTTTAGGCTTTAGAAAATTGCAACACTGCTCTAGTACTTTTACTTTCAATTTTAAAGTTGTTTACAAAGTTTTTCCTAGCCCTATGGCATTGAACTTTGCTTTCATGTAGTGAGAATTCAATATAAATCACAATCTGAAATATGAGCGTACAAATGAAAGAGAAACAAAAAAACAAAAACACACCAGAAAGTCCTTTAAAAAGTTACCAGCGACAAAATATTGAGGCAAGAGATAGAGAACTAGATTTCATCTGTTCGATAAGGCCTGGCGGATATTTTGCCGGCAAGTATTTTATGCGGAAGTTTAGATTGAAATTGATTTATTTATTTGTTATAAGTACAGATAAATTCAAATGAGGGTCTTAAGCTATACTGAAGTTATAAATCAAAGAATACCAAAAAGTCCATATCGGTCCATATTGATGAAAACGAGGAGTTGTTTCGACTATATTTGCGAAAGGAGAAGAAAGAAATTAGAAAAAAGACATAGACTACTATGTCACATAGTAAAGATGTAGCAGAAGAATAGCCAACAACAATGGCGAACGACTGAAATGACAAAAGAAGAAATAAGCTAGAGTCAAAGACATGAACTTTTCTATATGCGGTTTCGGTTTCACATAGTTGTTTCCAAGCGATATTTTCGCTTCATTCTGGTAGATTAGATACGAATACGTTTGGCAAACAATAGCCACAATTTCTTCTCGGAGAATATACAACGGAACAAAAAAAGAAGTCATTTGCCAAGCTTTTAACGCACTTTAAGGCTAACGATATCAAATAAACTCTTTTTTTGTTAGAGTGTACAAGTATGTGTATGTTGGACCCTTTTTAGGGTGTTTCGTGACATGCTTTTATTTTTGAATGCGTAGAATCAATGGGCTACAGGCAAATGTGATGTTGATATATGACATTGGATTTTTGTTTCCCAAGCCAAACTCAAACAACTCGCTGTTATTTGCCATCATTCATTCGAATCGTTTCAATCATCACTCTGCAAGCGAACTTATCAATAACTTCAGCAGCTGATCAAATCATTCGAGAAATAAGAATTGGAGCCACCAAATCGATTCGATTCATTCGACGAATTAAAATTGTTACATTGTTTTTGTAAGAGCGCTTATCATGGATGTAAAAAAACCACTTTAGAGATGTTCTGACAAGTCATTGAAAATTAGTCCTTCAAAAGTTAAATTGGTCCATCAAACTCGATTTGAGCTACTCGAACACAAATAAAAATATTCCACAACTTGCCAAAATTGAATCAATTTGCATTTCAATTTTTTTTCTGAACTAAATTATGCGCTAGATCAAAAATAACAAACGAAACTGTTCCATTTTCGCTTATCTGAAGAAGTTTACCAAACAAAAAAAAGTTTTATTGGTTTCGAGCGAATGCCACTGGAAATTGATCTCATTCAATTTAGTCTCTTCAGCCCATCTTCTACCCAGGTGAACGAATTCTATTGTACTGGCAAAGAATAGAAGATTAATGCCGTTATTAAGTCGAGTCGCCCACACATCCGGAAAATCAACCACTTCCATTGAGTTGAGAGTTAAGAGTATCCATTCGAAGAAAAAATTCACAATCAGATAGAAACAGATCAGAACAGAATCAGATAGAAAACAGAAAAAATGAATAAAAAAGAACAACAAAAAATAGAAGAGATTGAGAGAGGGAGAGAGAGGTCGGAGTCAAGAAGAAAAATCGAAAAAGTTTTATCAATAAAAGGAAGAATAAGCAAATATGGTGAGACAGTCGTCATCCCTATTCATGTTGCTAAACCATCCAGTTCAATCTTATTCCCTCTAACTTTTTATGCTGTACTTTCTGCGTGACTGCTACGGAGATAACAATGCAAAAAGGAAATGGCAAAGAGAAACGAAGAAATAAACAATTCTCAAAGTATTACATTTGTGATTGCAGAGAAAAAAAATACGATTACTATCGATTGCCATCATTGTACATTCATTCGTATTGCTCACAATATTTTGCCCGCATAAACAAGCATCACTTCCGCCTTGTCGCAGCACGATGGCGTCGTCCGCATACAATTCAGATGCAATACCATATGATCGAACATAATCGGGTTGGCATCAATTTATCTTTACACAAAATGTACTTCTACGAAATTGGATGAAAGTGCTTGCCTGTCGAGGTAATTCAAAACAATCAAACAAATGCATGCCATAATTTCAATGTAAATAACGGCAGCGCTGAAGCGGCGGTAGTATAAACATTATGCTTCGCCAATTCACATGAAACGTTGAACATTCAACGGCATTGCTCATTTCTATTTTATTTCTGATTATAAAATGGTAAATAAATATTTTCCAGTTGGAGCTCAAGTGGACCGAGTGCCTTAGATACACACGAAAAAGTGCCATTCTTTTCGATATATTTTCATCTATTTGTGTTTGAATGTTACAGACATAAGCACCTTGAATAGCCAAATAAAAGAAAAGTTATGAATAAAAACTGTATAAATAAATGTTCGAGGCCAGTGAAAAAATGCGAGTGAAGGGAGAAAATGTGGAGTATATCAGGTATATGAAGATTACAATGGGGAACCACGACGCCTTTCGGGATGATCGTTATTGAGAAAAAAAGTTTCTTTTTTATGGCATCAAGTTCAAGGCAAAACATTGTAAAACCGTTTTAATGGACAGAAAATCCGTGAACGGTGCTGATAAGATTTCAGATTGAAAAGAAATGAAGAAAACGGAAAGTGCCTTGGGATGTGCAATGTGGAAATATTATTACTCCAGAAATTGGTTCTAGTACGTGTGTCTAATGAGCGTTAAACTAGAACAAATATCATATCTTTATGTATATCAGCATTTTAAGCTGAAGCGAAGCGGCAACTTATCTTGTGATACAGCTTATCTACTAAGAGTTTCGCTTGACGCTTCGTCTCTTTTTTGGCAGAAATAATCAAAGTCTCATGGGAATAACATAAAAAAGTCGTCATTAAATAAACTCAAAGTATTTTCACTTCAATCATGTTTATCTGCTTAACGGTGCACAATCAATCCAACTGATTGCTTACTTCCACTTCCCTACCACATACCATGAACGTTGATTTAATGCATTTTGTAATGGAGTTTGATGAAATAGCAATGTTAATTTTCTTATTTTCTTCATGAAATAGGCAAAAATGGCCAAATTTGTATGGGAGGTACCCGTAAATCGCTTTCGATTGGCTCCAAAATTTCAGGGATTGAGTTTTTTGATGGAAAAATAAGATCCAGAAAGTTTTATGAGGTTTGAAATATCACAAATGAGATTTCTATTGGGATTTTACTTTTATGGTTTTATAAAAAAAACTCAATTACCTATCTAGATCTTGTGTTGACCTGTAATCCCCATAAACAAGCCACAGACATCGCGTTTAGTGCTTGATTTGAGGCCGTTTAAATGTTTTGGATGTCAAAAAACGCGATTTCCCAAAACAATTCACCATAATGTGAAATTTAAATATAGAGGGTGTCCGCAAACTATTATATTCTTGCCTATTTGAACCCAAAAATGGTAAAAAGTGCTTGTTTTTACTACTGATTTAGACTTTTTGGACCATTTCCCACAACTTTTGCTTTATTTGACCCACGGTTTAATGTGAAAAATTCTTAAATCACGCATTTGAAAGTTAAATTTTGAAAATGTACGAAAAATGGTATTTTTGCATATTTGGATTCATAAACGTACAAAGTGGTTAGGTTTTTTTGCTGATTCAGAATTTTTCGGCCATTTCCAACAATTTTTGATTTATTTGCAACATGGTTTGGCGGGAAAAATTCTTAAATCACGCATTTGAAAGTTAAATTTTGAGGATTTAACCAAATTCGGGAAAATCATGATTTCAAGGCCCCATACCGCTTATAGGGTGTACTCATAAGGCCAGATTTTCTTGTTTTCGACCAAATTTTAAGTTCCAATTAGTCAGCTTTCATTTTTTAGCCGTTTTCGCAAAGTTGAAATTTTAAATTTTAAATGCAGACCACTTACAACGGGCATTAACTTGCATCAAAATCTATAATAATTTTGGATTTTACACATCTTAATTAGGTCGATAGTTATAATAGAATTTCCTTTCAGAAATCTCGAGCAAATTAAAGTTTTAACATTACTCTTGAATTTTTCATTTTTTTTTTTGCAGGTGAACGGTAGAGATGTCAGTAATTTGGCACATGAAGATGCAGTAAGTGAATTCCTGAGAGCAGATGAGCCAATTTTAGTTTTAGTTAAACGACGTGATGCGCAATCAACATCGAATTCGAATGTAATTGGCAGTGGTATAAAGTCGGCGACACCGACAAATGAAATGTCAGCAGCGACCAAATTATCAAGTGGAAAATCAATTCTATTCGGCGCACCGCAATTAGATGAGGAGCAAAAATCAAACGAAACCACGTCAGTCGCAATACAAACGGAGCTGATGTTGTGTGACTTTGATAATGAATATATTTGTCAACGTAACGAATCCCCAATGAGAGTGGTCCCCACCAATAATTTGAATGATATTGAAATAAATCACAGCGGTCAACGCAATGGCAATAATAATAATAATAATAACAACAACAACGGGCTACATCATTCACTGCACCATTGTGCCACATTGCTGAACGATTGTATTGTACCACCTGAAATAGATATCGAGGTGAGTGTTTTGATTTATAGATAATCCTAGGACATAATAATTGCCGAGTAATTTAACATCCTGTTCGGCTTCCCGTGTCTAATCCAATCAACATTCAGAAGAGAACATATATATTTCATATTAATTTTGACTAATGCAACTGGCGTTACCATTTAATGTACAATCAGTGCCCATTTAATGGGAATCTTCTGTCAACTTAAATCAAGTAATAATAATTTCTGCTTACAAGCGAAAAGGAGTGGGGTTTTAGAAAAACGTTTGCGTATATCGTGTTTGAAATCATTAAATGCAACACCAACAAACAACATACATAAATAATTTTGACAGAGCACAAAGCACACGATTTACTGAATTAAATTGTTTGAGGCGGCAGACGAACAGCGAACATCTAAAACACGGAATATGATCAGAGCCGTTTTGAGAAAAGCGCCACAGCGTAAAATAGATTTAATACGATTAATGAGATTATGTAAACATGAAATGTTAAGCGATGCTGTCATCTGTGTGTACTGCCGCCACACACATGCCCGACTGAAGCACATTCAAATCAAATCTCCGGGAGCGGAAAACTTTTTTCTCCGTGCTGAGTGTGTGTGCGTAAGTGTAGCACAGAGCACACTTCATGAGCGATATATAAAACTCACATACGTATTAAATAATGTAACTTTGTCATAATCGCTTACATGCTTTGCATGAGTGCCTTTTTGCATCAGTGGCCGTGTGAACTTGAACATACAGAAATTCCTAAATGGATGCAAACACGCTAAGCACGAAATCGGGAAGTTTTCGAAACATTTTCAAATGACACCAAATATACAATACACGCACCGATTTTGAATCATAAACAAATCATGATGTACCATGAACCCCAAGAGAAACTGATATTTCATCATTAAACAATGACTTGGATTGTAGAGTATGGACACGATGAGGTCCAGAAAACGGAAAATTTTCATGTATATGTTGAAAAATAACTTTTATTATTCATTCAATGTGATCATTGATTCATTTAATCCATGCGGAACAGACGCCAAAAAATATGATTCACACTTCACATGCGTTATGTGCTATCGAAAAAAGAGTTCTCGAGTGAATTAACCCTCTTCAAAGCCGTCTGGTTTATACTTGAACAGGAAAAAATGCGGAAAATTTTGACACTTGCATGGGATTATTATATTATTCACTCGATACCGTCATCGAACACAATTTCTGCATATTATTTGTATGAAGTGTCATTCTTTTCTCTTTCAATGGATAAAATTAAATGAAACAAAAACATTGAATTTTGCCAGTGAGTGAAAATGGCAAAGCCAAAATACGAAGGCACAAATCCACACGCGAGCGAATCTCTTTCATGGGATCAGTAGAAAGCGATGTTAGAGAACATAAAGGGCACCAACACAGACATATCGACACTCAAATAAATACTTCTTGTTACAGCCTAGACATATTTTGCATGCAAAATATTTTTTTCGATGTACGCGCCAACAGATTTTGTATCACCCACATCTAATTTGCCTTCTTCACTCCTTTACACATTTGAATTTACCTATTGAATCGACACATACAGGAAATTTAAATCTCATAAATACATAGGTAGATGCGCTCGGCTATAACAGTATTCGTTACGGTGAATGTGGCCAATAAATCAAGGATTTTAGGATTGACATTTGCATTCAAATACTGTATATATATAAAAACATTTCGTGAAATGATTGTTTTAGGTTAGTCAACAGTAGCAAGAAATGAATGAACGTATTCATATGTGCACCAAAGCCCATGTTTTATTTATTCAACCTAAGTGCTGATTGCTTCGTCGTGTGCACTCTGTCGAATTGCCGTTATGCCAATTTAAATCTTTAGCATTATTACTGCGAAATCCGCGAAAGTAGTCTTTGAAAGTAAGTTGCTTAACGACAGAAGATGTTGGTATACATCAAATGTAGCGCAATAATCCGATGAACGTTGATACATTGATCAGATTTGACAGCATCAAGCAAACTCATTCAACTCAGAAATTTTCACCGCGACATTGATTATTTTGACGAAATTATCCAATTTTTCACTTGACGAAACAATCTCTTCGTCTCTTTCTTCCGTAAATGGATGATTCCAACTTTTATTATTATCAAGTGGTGAATATTTGAAGGAAAATACTGAAAAATAGATGACAAATAATGATTATTTCAATGAGATACTTTTAAAAATGGCAATTGAATCGAAGCAATAAACCCATTTTGGGAAATATTTCATTCGGAATTCATCACTAATTTCGTAATTAGTAAGGCACACGTTATAATAATGCGAATAAAACATTCTTCATTCAATTATTATAATTGTCAGTATTTTTAAATAATTTTTCTGTTGCTGCTGTTACTGCTTGAAGTTACGCTTTTTATTTTTGAAAAAAAAAGAAGAAAAATCAGACATATACCTACATCCGTCACAATAGTATTTCAGATGGAAAAATAGCTTGACACACGTAATTCTCTACCGTTGAGCAGTGTTTAATTAAAACTTATCCTGCAGATTTAATGCACAACTTTTTTGAGCACGAACGATTTTCGAAAGTTGGATGATCTGCATTTGTTTTTGGGAGGAGCATAGAACAAATTACTAAGTGACACTAATTATATTCGGCTCATACGTATATTTTGCACTCATTTTGACATTTTTTTAAGAGGAAGAACGGAGATGTATCAATTTGAACAAAATGTGTACATTTGCACGTGCACTGCTAGGTGCGTACACAGTGCATACAAAATAACAAGTCCACTTGCTTTGCTCGCAGCATTCAAATATAGTCGAGTACTGTCTAAGTGTCATCTTAGGATGTGAATTTTTTCGCTAAAAAAAATGAAAACTGTGATAAATGTTACAAGCACTAAATTGTGTTTACATTCTTCAACGTCCAAAAGGCGAAAGTCGTATTATTTGAGTTTCGTTCCGACAACGATCGATACAGCACAACACATCTTCAGTCATGCAGAAAGGCGATTACCATTCTCAAAGTGTAGTAACATTCTTTTTCCTGTATACTTATTGAACGAAAAGTCAAAGTAGAAAATACTTGAAAGTTTGCAAGAATCAAATTGGAATTGCTATTTCCGTTTTTTGTTTGATTATTCTTTAACATTACATTCGTACTAAGTTACTACGGATCAGAAATCGTTTTCCGTTTTGAATTATAATTTACATTCTTCTTTTGCAACTGCATAAAGTCACTGCTGCTTAATAAAAATGTAATAAAAATTAGCATTCAACGCGCAGCAATGAAAAAAAAATGGTAAAAAGAATTAGGAAAATAAAATGCTAAGCTAAACGTTCATTGAACGCAGTCTTTGTTAATATTTCAGAAAGGATGTGAAACACAGTGAAACTTTATACATATCTCATTTGGCTCGTATTACGTTACTCATTTATGTTGAGCATTTTCTTTTGGGGCTCTTTGCTTTTGTCTTCCTTTGGCAATTGCTTTATAACGCTGTACGTGTATGAATTTGAAATTTAGCTTGCAAATTGTCCAGTTTTTATATATGTGTGTACGCTGTTCCCAATTCCTCACCTAAAATATCATTTTAACCGCAATTTCACACCAATGGAAAGCCGTATATCATTTCACACAATCCAAGCGACGTCAAATGGTGATAGAAGGAGGTAAATTTGCGAGAGCAATTGTTTTTTTAAGTCTTCAACTACATTTATTTAGTCTGGATTCTCTTCGCACACACCTTTGTTATATGGTGTACCTTGTTTGGCTTCTACCACTGTCTTTTGGCTAGATTAAGCACCATAATGGCAGCAGAAATTTTCTACTTGCCATCTATATAAATATGAGCCCTTATGAATATTTACGTCATTTCAGTAGCAATAACATGAAAGGATTTGAAGAATGCCAAATGCCGAAAGCACTAAAATGTTTCACGTAGAAAACATATTGCATTTGAGATTGGAGCCCTTGTTAAAATGTATGCGTGAAATTGCCACCAATTCCATTCGCCACTTTGAACAACATCTAACACCTTTAGGGTGCAAAAACGAAATCCAATGCGAAAAGCAAATAAGAACTGTTTTCGCTCGGCTAAACACAAAGTCAGCATGGCAAAGTGGGAAACACTTATTCGATTTTCATATAAACGCGCACGTAAATAGACCATTTAGATGAGAATTCATACCATTTTACGTGCGTTTCGCCTCGGCTTGCTGGCAAAAGTTATATATATATATTATATATGTATATGCATCCCCATGTATAAGAATTTATTTAACTAGAAAAAAGGTTTTGACACTCATGGTCGTCGCACCGACAAAATACGACCGGCTCAAATCCACAGTAAGATTTGCGTTTATGTCGGTTTACCATATGACCATATATAATGATCGCCATATACATGATTCCCTCGTAAAATCTCAGCTCAGTGAAAATTATTGCATTAATATGCTGAAATTGAGTGCTTTACCCTTGCGGACCTACCACATTCTCATGGAGTTGGTTTGTGAAAAGAAGTTGTCTCGTGGAATCTCTCTCGACAATTCTAATGGAAGATTCCATTAAAAAGAAACCACACGCAAGTAATTAAATATTTTAAGAACAATTTTTTGCTACGTGACGTTTTCAAATTGAAGAAAAGTTTTGGGAAACTAAATACGACTTGAGACTCTCTGTGTTATATATCTCTACGAAATCGATTTAATTGATCAGAAATGACATTTTTCTGTACCTTTATTCCTTTCCAATACATCTTTTCTCCTATAATTTCATGAATTCCGACTTAATTTACTCCCTTTTAGACATTGAAGCTTTTATTTGTCCATTATGTAAACAAGAACACGCTAATTTAACTGACAGTAATCGAGTGATTGCACGACAGTTTCAATCACTCATAAATATTGTCAATATGCACTTATTCTATAAAACGCCATCGTTTATTTTCACTTTTGTTCTGTTTTGTTTCGTATGAATTGTATTTTCAGTACATATTTATTGCGAGGTAGGTGTCGCAAAGCACCTGAGCGAGTGTGACGTTGTGTACAAAATAGAAAAAAGTAATTCGTGACATTTTTTCAAGTGGGATATGGGGAATAGAATCCATCATAGCCTGGAAAAAATTGAACGAAAAACGTCAACGCCATAGAACATGGTTGAGGTCGTGCAATATGCATTATCGTCAGCATACGTACAAACAAATTGTATCTAACCAGCAAGAAAACGCACGAGAGAAGAAGAAGAAAAAACAACAAGAACCAAATGGGTTAAAGTAAATGACACTCTGAGGGATAGCATTTTTCTGCTATTATGTACACCGTTTTCCATTTGAGCTGCATCGGCTGCTGCCACTTTGTCACTTTAGCTTGGTTTGGTGTTTGTGTATGCTTTTCTATGGCTTTTGGTTCGCCAGTTTTCACATTAAAATTGAAGTTCCTTTTGACACTTTAATGCATTTTCCGCCACAAATATTTGCAGCTCGATCCAATACTTTCATAAGAACGATGGGCAAGGAGAGAGAGGGAGAGAGGGTGGTAGAGAGAGAGAGATAGAGAAAAGAATACAAATATTGAAGTTTATATCAGTGGTGAATGAACATGAACAGTGTACAGAGAGAAGCAGAGAACAGGCAAGCGATAGGAAAAATGGCTTAATACGAACGTAAAAGTAAGGGGCACATGTTCGTAATGCACATGGGAGAAAATTGGAATTAAATCCAGAAAGATGAAATGGGCAATGGGACGAAAAAGTAAACGGAAAAATTGCTTACTTTCATCAGGATTTATGTGGCATTCTTCTAGTGTATATTTCCCAATGGGTGGCATTTTCGGCCAACACATAGTGTCATATGTGATTTCAATTTGAACAATTTATCGGCTACATCAATAAATCATTTGTGAATTCTTTACATAATTCGTTTTATACCCAAAATTCATTATTTTTGTCATGATTCGTCCTTAGTTTGAAGTGATATGATCAAACTTGAGAAGAATTGAAACATTTACGCCAAATTCCAATTGTTTATAGAAAACGTTTTCATTTTCATAAATATGTTTTCTTGTTAACGACTTCACTTACCAATTCAGTTTAACCAGAAGCAAAAAACATTGAATGAGATATTCTTTTTAATTGCAACTAGGTGAAATCATGAATGCATTCTGAAGGAAGAAATCATTTCCATGTTCATTTTTTTCTGCGCACAATGCCAATCTTTTTAACAAATTACATGTGCATCTGAGAGAATACCGGGGTAAATATCACAAAGAAATGAGAGTACAGCGCAACACATAACCATGGCGTTTCTAGGATTTTCGTCTTTGGTATTTATTTAAATGACTCGTTGCCGACTCAGTGTTTTTGTTCGGCTATTATATTGTCACCGCATTCATGTATGCTTGAACTGTCGTATTGTGCAGCTAGTGCATATTTCCTCTCATTCAAAAGCCATGCCATTTGTTTATTATTGTAAAATTTACATTACATAAATCGAAACGGTGCGCAAACGGTTCAAATGCGAGGGAGAACTAGACAGAGAGAGAGATCACAATTTGTGTAAATACTAAATGAAAATTCTAAGCATTTCAAAATGCATGGTGTGAATGTGATATGAATTGTGGTGCTAGAATTCCAACAGCATTCTTAGAAATAAACAACAAACGATGTTGTTATATAAAAATCAATGAAATGCTTTTGCATGTAGAAATCATGACGCATTCACAATAGTGTCAGTTCTTTTCTTCTAAATTTCTCGATTTAAACGGTAAAAATGCAAAACTCCCGGACTTAAGCGTACAAGTGCGACGAACAGTTACATGCGCCGCATATAAAATGTTTTCATATTTAAAGTGATTATAAACGGTTTGATAACGTGAAATCGTGGTACACTGCATCTACGACCATAAAAATGCTGTAGGACCGTATAATTTTCGTGTGTAGACAACGGCTACGTGCCCATTCAACTTAGCGTACATATATCAGTGTAATACGTGCTGTTTTCGAATACCGACAAGAGGCCACCCCACCATATCAGACGAGAAGAAGAATGTGGTATTGTATTCTTCATATTTAATGATTCACAAATTTTTCCGTCTATTGGGTAATTTTTCGTAAATGGTTTTTTACGTGCAAAATGCCACATTGTACACCTTGATTATCGAAAAAAATGCATTGCACGTTTCCATAACAACTTCATTTTTTGGAATTCCTCCATATAATTCTTATCGATTGTTGCGGCGTTGATGCATCAGAGCAGTACGCTTTCCATAGACCAAATGTTAATTTCCTTTTCGCAGTACTACATCCACAGGGAAAGTTATATACATTTTTAAATGGAATGTAATTTGCGTGAAGAGACAGACACCTTGATAAATATTAAAATACAGAAATGCTGTTTTGCACGGTAAGAAAATGAATTTAGATCTATTGAAGCGTGAATCCTGTGTCTAGTTTTTCTCTTTTGGTCTCTATCTCTCTTCTTTCCCTCTGCACTTGATGCGCAATTAACGAAAGTTTTTGCCGCGTGCGCACGTCAAAAGGATAGTGTGGTGTTTCATTCCACCAACAACAAGGAAACGTATCAACACACCGTCACCATGGCAAATGTAATTTTCTTTCAGCCGTAATTTATCTTCCTTCGCTTTTATGCGTTTAAAATCATTAACATTGAAGATTCACTCGTAACGATGCGCCTAGGAGATGTATGAATTTATGGCAGGAGTAGAAGAAGAAAAAAATAAAGACTTTCATTCAAATAAATATTATCACAATTTTAAAATGTGCTCTTTTCCTCCAATTCAAAAAAACAAAAGCCTTCACAATTGCGGCAATATCAACACGAAAATATAGTTGCACAAAAAACCAGAATCATCACGACTGAAGCCGTAGTGCGAACGAGAGAAAAAAGAATGACATTGAAACGGAGAGACGATCCAAAATGAAGACACAGAAATGTTACGAATTTTAATGCATAATATTTTTTAATGTAGTTGCAATTTATGTGTTGACGTGAGGAGGATGCGAGAGCAAGCCGCGTAAGTGAACAAAGCATAACATGACAGAATTGAACAAGCGAATGATTAAGGGAAGAGAAAAAAATGTTGGAAATAAAACTTAATGAAAATCTCATTGTATTATAAATTTGTGAAAATCGTCTAGACGTTTCAAATACAATAATGATATGATTCGAGCGATGTATAGCGTTCTCTCTTTCTCCTTCTTCCACGTTGTGTTTTAGTTGCAATTCACTTTTATCCACTTTGAATGCATACAATTTTTCATTAAACGCAAGACAGAAAAATTATAGAGGGAATGTTACTTAAATGCATTAATGACTTTGATACGTTTTCCAAACACGAACAATTTTTTTCTTTCATTTCGAGAGTTGTAGCCAAATGAAATCTCCAAAAGAATGAAAATTCATCTTAATTTTGAATCTTCTCAAAAGAAAGAAGAACAAAATATGCAAAAAAAAAATTGTTGCAATAAGGAAAAATTTTTAAATCGTATTTTCATCTCAATTTATGTTGAATATTTATGGAAATGCTTCACCGAAAAAAGGTAACCGTTTGTACATGGGTTTCTATTTGAACCTCTTAATTATAAGTTGATTTATTTGTTGAGTTTAAGTACGCAAAACTGTTGGGTTTCATTTTCATTCATATTTTCTTGGACGAGTTTTTTCTCTCTCTTCATTTCGTTCCACATCCACTGCATAACGCACCAATGCTCACATTATTCACATCCGCTTAAGCAATAAATATGAATGAATCCGAGCGCACAAAACTGTATCTAGAACAACGTGGTCGGAATTGTAATTCCGTTGGCAAGTCGACGTGAATTGTCTGCCAGTTATTCTGCACCAAGAATTCCAAACTAAGCATGCACAAGAACTTAATAGAAATAACGATCGCATCGCGTTCATCAAATCCACCGAAAAAAGAATACAATTTGACACTTTTGCTGCCTTTTAAATCACGCTCAACGAAGAAAAAATTGGCAGAGCGTATCTTTAATATCAGAAAATATGATGTAAAATCGTTGCTGTAGCTACCACGGTCTCTGTGTCCTGATCAAAACATTATGAGCAACCGGAAACCGTTGACACCGTAGCGAAATATTTAAATCACCCGGCATCCGATTAACAAATTTCTGCGGGATAATTCTCAAGATTCTCTTTGTTTTTCCCAAATCGCTTTTTCCCCGCATTTCATGTCTTTACAATAATGCTTTTTTTGTTATAACAATTCCACACCAGCTGAACCTGTACGCAATGTCCGTTATAATTTTTTCTTTGTTTTTTTTTATGGTTTTCCACCAAGATAAATTGAGAAGATCTAACGGTTATGTTTTTACTTTGTTTTTGGTTAGCGGTTATTTATATTTGTTAAACATAGGATGGGAGTACATTATAATTTGAAAAATGTGTTGGAATATGTCTTTTTAAGGACATTATTTGAAGGAATTCCTCCATTTACAAATGCATTTCCTTGTTTAAATGAAGAAGACCACTTTTTTGGATTTATCAAGCGCCAGTTCCATTACTTTACCGATAAAAAATTACATTTTCTTTCAAACTTCTTGAAACACGTATTCAATTTTAGATTTAAAGCCAAACGTGTTAATACACAATTTTAAGCTTATTTGGAATTTTGAAAAGAAAAACGTGTGCTGATAGCAAAAGAATTTCTTTACAAGAAAAATATGTTTCACCTATATAGTTCGACCACCATATTGAATATTCACAGCGTGATGTTGCAGGGTTTCACCCGCACTTGTTACACAATGTCGAGTCCAGAATTTTGATATTTATAATAAAGTTCTTTGATTGATAGAAAAAAATGATGTTCTTTGATCTTTTTTTACGTGAGCACTTCTTTCTGTATACAACGAGAGAGCGAGAGAGAAAAGAAAAAGTGCTCAAGCGCCAAAGGGAAAGGAAGCAAGCGTATCAAAAGAAAATGGTAAATAAGGGCATAAAAATAAGGAAAATTGGATGCCAAGTCTAGGGGAATTTATTGTGGCGCTCAGTTTTGAATACAAAGAATATCATAGATTTTTGGGTGTTAATTTAATAAATTTTCTCATTTGCATATTTACATTCAGCGACTTATTCCGCTTCGAATGTTTTCCATAGCCTCGAAATCGTTTTTGAGTGACATTTGAAACATGTAATTATATTATTATCATTTTGATTTTTCGTTCTTCTGAAGCGACATTTTATGCGTGAATTTTTCAGTTTTTGTAAGTCAGGGGCCAGATTTCTTGGGGTGTAGTGTAAGTACTACTCTGTATGTGTTTTTGCCACAGAACGAAATTGAAATTTAAAATGTCGCTGCTTCGTACCAGTTTTAAATGATGATATGCAATTTAAAATGCTCAGCAGAAATGTTAACACTCTTGTTCCATGTACATGAATTGGCCGATGTTATATCTAGCCCTAATTATTTCAACGTTGCCTCAGAAATTATTTACATTTTCTGGACTAATGCAATGATGAGAAAGTGAAAAAGGCGAGAAAAAAAATACTGCTGTTCGAATAATTAAAAGTTGGTGTTGCGGCCCCACTGTGCCGTTTGCATGAGAAAATGAAGGCGTTTTACAAGGTCGAAATGAAGCCAAGCGAAAGTATTATCTGCTGATAAATCATAATAAATAACTTCCATGCTTGCAGAGCAATCAGTATCAACTGTTGTTTGGCATCGTGCCACGACCAAAAACACAATTATTTCATAATTCTGAAGAAGCAAAAACTCATAAATAACAATAATAATCCGAGTAATAAAACTTTTGGTTCGCTTGCTGTGAATGCTAATAAATGGCGCATATTTGCCGGCAATGGTTCAGCGTAGGATTTTGCTTGTTCGTTTAATCTGTATAGAATTAAAAAGCACACAGCCAAACAAACCAACAAAATTAAGCCATTTTTATTAACTACTAGATCTATTGATTAATTACTCGTTGTTTTTTTTTTGCATTTCTCATTTCATGCTGGGCTCGGTTCGAAATTGAAAACACACGAAAAAAAAAATCTCTAACAACGCTACAATAAAAATAACACATCAATCAACTAAATGGCGATATGGGGAAATGAATCACAGGAAGTAACACTGCGTAAGAATAACAGTGATGAACGTATCGGATTAACGGTGAGCTACAGTTCCGGAAATGGCTCCGGCTCAGGATCAGATGATGCTGAAACATGTACGGAGGTATACATTAGTGATATAGCGGAAAATAGTATAGCTGCAAGGGATGGACGGCTACGGCAAGGCGATCAAATTCTACAAGTATGTACATTGTATTTGTATAATCCTTTTTATGACTCGAACGAACTGTTCACACTATGAACGCAAATCTGTGAAGCGGTCGATTTATGATGAAAAAATTATTACGGAATTTGCTTAAAATTTCAATTTGGTCGAGCATGTATCTTTTTGTTGCAAAGGAAAACTAATATATAGGGAAAAACCATTGGCGATTATTTGACGTTTTTATGATATTCATGAGACTATTTTCTTTTATTATTTTCATGGCTTCGGCTCATTTCAACACTAACGACACATCGAAAATTCATCGGATGTACAACTAATGCAATCATGCGAAAAAAAAAACCCAATAAAAACAACGTGGAAACATTCAATGAAACATTCAACCTCTCTGCCAAAAAAAGGTTAATGGACGTGATGTATCGTCGAAAGAGGATGCCGAAACACTATTCTCAGAGAATAAAAATGCTGTTACGCTACTTGTTAGTCGAAGTTTCTATACGGTAAGTGTATTTTCGTCTGATTTTTACCTCCCTATTTGTTTGAGGAAAAAAGCATCAAGGCCATATGAATGTTTGAAATAGGTTGTCGATTATCGTTTCTTGGCCCGTCGTCGTCGTCGTCGTCGTCGCAAATCAATGACAAAAGTAAACTGCATAACCACACGCATAGTCTCCAGAAAATTAATGGTGTGTTAGGCTTCATCGAATGAAAACTACTATTCATAGCGATTCATAGAGTTCCACTTTCAGTTTTGCTGGTGGTGAGGTCTCTATGTGGAAAAATGTATATATGAAATTTGATGCAAAGCACAATTCCAATCTATTGTGTGAGAGAGGCATTTTTATGGAAAAAATCTACAATGAGAAACAATTTCAAGTCGTATGAGATGCATTATCTGATTCTAATCTGAAGTTATTATCATTATTTATGATTATTACGTGTGGAATATCGTGTAACATGGAGCACACAAGGATCAATACAATGAGCATATCATTCAAGTTTCCGCTGCCTGTGCGAATATTGCCACGCTTTCATTTGGAAATGCGTGTCATTTTGCTATCGCTTCTTCAACGAAAAGTATACCGTATTACTAAATACAATCAACTTGACTCATTTTATCTGCTGTTTCGAGATGGTTGTTTTTATTCAGAATTGATGCGAGTGCATAATTTGCGGTTTTTGAATTCAGAATCAGCTATAATAGATGGCAACACACGTTCTGCACATATATATTCGAAAATATTGCGAATAAAATGGAGGAAATGCTCTTGATGTGTTTGAGAACTCCACTTTTTTTCTCTAATTTAACTAGTACCATATTCTTGATGCAAAAAAGAGCACGTTATGGATTGAACTGATAGACTGATGACTTTTCATTATTTTGTCAACTCTTTTACACACCTTTTCAATTTTCTATTGTACTCCCCCTCTCTTTCTCTCGACTCTCGACCAAGTACCCCATCTCAAAGCCATTATATCATATTGCGTGCACACTGAACACTGTGCAGCCCAACAACAATACTATCATGACTCCCACATAAAGCATTGATTTTGCATGAAAACCTTAGAGAGAAATTTCAAAATAATTAAAGGATTTTTAAGCGATTTTTGTGAAGTTTGTGGATGGCTTTGGTGCCGTCACACCTAAAAAAGCAATATGCAAATGAAGAGTATCCGTTTTCTGCTCGATTTCTTCACGTATTGTGAACAATTTTGTGCCATTCTTTTCATAATATTTCCTTTTCAATTATTTTGGAACTCATTAAATTATGCGTTCAGGCTTTCACTTGTTCACAATGGAGCTTTCATTATTTTAATTTGTTGTCGTCGTCGTATGGTTTTGTTTTTTCGTCGAGTAAATATTACTTACACTTATGCACCCTTCTAGTCTCCGGTACACACAGTGTCTGCAGCCTTATTATTGCAACGAGACACCACTTGTACGTGTTTTGACGTTCAAAGACGAGCCTACGTATATTTTGATTAAATTATAGTGGGAAAAGAAGATGACAGGCAGCGGACAAATTTCATTACTCGTTCTCGTTCATCGTCATCATCGTCGTCGTCTTCGTCGTCGTCGTCGTCTTTCATTTGCTAGAAGAATTTTTCCCCAACCGGATTTCTACATTACAATAGATTTTCGCATTTTTCTTGGCATTTTAACTAATGATTTTTTCCTTTTTGTGTCGCTTCTTCTTTTCTTTTTCAATTCCGTGCTCGGGCGTATTATCACGTTCATTGGAAATGGAATCATAACGGACTGATTAAATTCGGTATGGAAACAACAAAAAAACAGAGCGAAGAATTCTCACAGAGCGACAATGATAATGCTGACTATTTCGATGATTGTGAGCGAATTCAAAATACGATGTACCAAAATGGTTATTTGCAGAACGTTTTTAATAGTACCGCTTTGACTGGTTCAGCATCGAGCGAAATGATATGTGAAATGGGCGCCGGCACCAATGACAACAATCAAAATGTTTCTGAATCGCTAAGCAAGAGCGTTGATGCCATTAAAAATACCAACACATTGTCGTCCAAGTCATCCAGTTCAAATCAATCGGAACTACTAAATCTATTACCACACTATCAACCGAGATGGCATCATCAACTAATGCATTCGCCATTTGCCGTACGAAATCCATTGCATCCTTCGATTATCAAAGCACATTTGGAATCGGTGAACCATGAAATCGCCCAATTAGACTCACGTATTGAAAGTATTTTATTGAAACAACATCAGGCAATGAATCAACAAGCAATTGCCGAAGCGGCTGAAATAAATGCATCGACTATTTACCGAAATCCCGTTGACACAATGGTTAATTCGAATGAGATCGATCCAAAATCGAATGCATCCACAACGGCTACATCATCAGCAAATGATACAACTGTGATAAGTGCATCGCCAACGGCAGCAGTAGACAATAAATTTTCAAGTATGGACATTTCGAATGGCAGTGGTAATACACAAACGGCAAACCCAATAAAACCATCGGCTACGTCACGTCGCTATCCAACCCAATATCCACCGCAAATCGATTCAGATACCGAGCACATCTACGAAACAATACCCGAAGATTCCGAATCCGAACCCATTTATTGTTCGCCATATCGAGGCGAAACGGACACTGAACAAAACCTAGTGCATGAATGGCTAAATATGAAAGATGGAGAAAAACGGTGTATCGATGGTAAGCCCGGCAACTGGACACGTAGCACAAAAAGTAATTCAAGTGTCGAAGACCACGAAAACAGCTCGAGCGCCTACAACACGGGCGGTTCATGCAACAGTAATCATCAGTTAACGTTAGAATTGAGCGACACAAACAATGATGATGGCAACAAAACGCTTGTATTCTGTCCCACAAAGCATCTTCAACCGAAATTCCCAGGACAACAGCACGAATCAAAATCACCGACCGTTCGACAGTCGAGCGCAGCTATCAAAAAAGAAAAAGTGCTAAGCCCAACACATAATAATCGACGTGCAGACTGTCATAATGAACACACCACCACAAGGAAATCCAATTCAAATAATCAAGGTAAGTCATTTACGTACAATCTCAAAGCTGATTTAATTTTAAAGTTGATAGAAGAACTATACCTATAGCAACCCCTTGAATCTCACAATTTATAATTTCATTGTAGAATCGTCTGCTGTTCGGAATAGCTCAAGTGCACCGATAGCTGGCACAGGCAGCGGAGGGGAAACAATGTACACGAATTTGGCGAATTTGCAACAGACAATGCTACTACAGCAGCGAATGTTTTTGCAAGCCCTATGCCAGCAAAATTCAATTGTTAAAAACACAAATCAAAAGAACAATGAAGCAAACAACGATCCAACCCAAAAACACTTTATCGCTCCCAGTTTGAGTCAATACCGATTCGTTAGTGGGCAACAGGTAAGTGAACAGTGCCTCTAACCCCCAATATTATACAGAACATCTGCAATCTGCCAATAAAAATGATTGCATTATGAATATGTGCACTTTTTTCCCCTTTGTGCTTAGGCATATACACATACGCTTCAACCGCAACCGAGTGAAGAGCGCATGGAATGGAAAGTAAAGCGTCGACCTGATGGCAGCAGATACATCGTCCGTCGTCCGGTGCGAAATCGAACTTTACGTGCGGCTCGTGCATCGAAAATCAACGAAGAGCGAACCAATGATCAAACAACCGAAGATGATACAATATCTGAAGTGAAAATGGGACGATACTGGACGAAAGAAGAACGAAAAAAGCACATGGAAAAATCAAAAGAACGTCGACAACGACAAGAATCTTTAATTGCGTCGAAAAATCAGCAAATGCATGACATTTCACACGCGACACTCAATCAATATTACCACCCTCAGCTACAACAGCCCACGCAGGCAACCATCGTCGATAAGAAAACATTGAAAAAAAAGAAAGAACAAACACCAAATGCGATTGGAGCCACCACTCCGCATGAATCGAATATGCAAATCATACCAAATCGTAATAGTAATGGTGCTACAACAAACGCTTCGGTTGACGTCTCAAAATTATCGGGAATTCTCTCCGTGACCACAGTATAAATGTGCATTTGATGTTTTTTTGTTTGGCATTTTCACGGTTTTTGTGGAAAACCCAATTTGCAAAATGTTTTCTAATTTGGTGAAGAAGAACAAAGCCGACCGATGAAAATCTTATGCACCATTTGAACGTTGATAAATTGAAGTCGAAAGGATGAAATCCCTTTGGGTGGTTGAAGCACTATACTGAACATAAATCACTCCAATGCAATCAACGATTCATTTATCATGATTATGAGAATATTATGCTGTTATCATGACAACATACTGTACGTAAGTCTTGTGCCGTATTTAACATTGAGAAAACCAAAACTTTTTGTATATGAACTATTCAATTTTAAAACAAATATGTTTAAAAAAAATTTATCGAATTTTTAGCCAAGTATAAAAGGAGAATATGTGTATTAAAAGTATGAACTAAAATGTATTTGGTTTTTAATAAGCCAATGCAAAATTATGATTCACAATACAATCTAATAGATTTACAGCTTAAGTATGATTACAAATTTATTCACCTTGAGAGACGAATGAAAGCAAAAAAGCAAAAAAAAATCAAGCCATTCAGATGGAATATTCCAAATACAGTCAAAATAGGTTATTCACCCATTTCACTTAGCAATTGTAGAAACTGCAATCTTGTTTTATTTTCAAATATATGGGGGCAAAATGCCATAAAGATATATTGATGTCTCACAATGACGATAAAGATTAATTTTGGAAATAAATCAAAATATTTGAAAGCAAAGTCGTTGTATTTTCATATTCAGGTTCATTGGTTCACATATATGCAACGGTAGGTGTTCTTATACCTTCTATCAACAGCATAATATATATAAAGATATAATACATTATTCAAAACCAATTTAATTCCAATGGAAACAAATGTTCTAGTGGACTTAAAGCATTTGTAACACTCGAGAAGCATCGGTGATCATATATATATATATGATATTTTGAAACGAACATCAAAAAATATAGACTACGAACAGGCGTAAAACGGACAAAAGTCTGTCTGTTTAAAATGAAGACGAATACGAATGCTGAAAAAAAAACTTGAACGAAATCAAAACATTTCAAAACAACAAAAAGTTCAACAAACTATACCGTCTCGCAAAACAAGTCGAGCTTATAAACTGTTTCATTTGAAAAAGGTGGTCTTCTTTGTATACGTATGTGTGTATTTTTGGTCTTGTCGTACGTGGACAGTGAGATAGCTGTGATTTGATTTTCGTCCGGCTTTACATGTGATTGTTGTCGTGCGTTCGCTTTGTTTTTTTTGTGTATTTTCCTTTCGCGCCTTAAAATTCGTTTTTGTTGCGGTCACTTGAAACACGTTCTCTATCTCTCTCGAGCTGAGTGGATGTTCTTACAAAACTCAAATGTGACTGGGAATCAAAGTTAGTATAAGTCGAAACGAAGCCGAAGACACAGTGGTGAAATCTTCTTTGAGTCAGTGGACATCTTTGGAAGACAAGCTAATTCTCATTTAAATTTTATTTGGACGTGCCGCACTTTCGCTGCAAGTGAAACAATTGACGTATATTTTACCTAGGTATTGATTGAAGACAACGGCAGTACGTGCTCATAGCTCAATTGGTATATCAATATATTGAAATTTAATATTTTCTCTTTTGGCATATTCAACTAGTGTTTCAATCTAGTTTTCGCGATAAAGTGATATCGATTTGATTCTTAACCGTTTGCTCAATGACATTTATTCGAACCAAAACAATCGCTTCGTTTACTTATTAAGTGCATAAAATTTCGTTAATTTATTTATCATCAACGAAAACGTAAGGAGTCACACAATTAATTTTATGACCAAGTTTAACTTTCAAAACAAAAATATAACTACACTATAAAAGTATAACAAAGATATGATTGCCCAAATGCCGCTTGAAACTCGTCTGAAAATCGTTTTTTTTTCTCGCTGAGAGTGTATCAATAAATGATTTTGCCAATCGTCTATCGATTTTTTTTATTCATTTATGAGAACAAGAATTGTTCAAGTTTTATATTCTGGTTCTATTGCTGATGAATCGGATACATTTTATTCTTTTCATTGGATGATATTTTTTTCCGTCATATATTTATTATGCGAATCAAGCTGAAATTCTCAAAGATGATGTGATTGAAATTTTTGTATCTTCTAAATTGTAATATTCCGTTATCTATATCGTTTGTTGTTATTGAAGAGAAAAAAGTGGAACTTCTAACGCTAAATGCTTACATTAATGTTCGGACGATCCTCCTCTTCTCATCCATTTTGAATATTAAAATGGCAAATTTTTGCAAGTTCCAGAAAAAAAAATCGACATAGATATGACGATGAATAGATAGGTCACGCCAGTGTTGTACACATAAAATATATTACTTTATCACTTTTTGCCGAATCGATGTCAAAAGTGCCTGTGAAAAACTAACAATGACACAGCTGGATCAAAATACAAAAAAGCATTTGACTCTTTCTTTCAAATTCTCATTAGTTGGATCATATATTCGTTATGAATTCTGATCTGCCTTCCAAAAAGCAGTCAGCGGTGAATTTTTAATGAATGAATTTTCATTATATTGGATTCGATTTCATAACAGCTGGACCGGTGTTAGCATTGAATGAACACCGAATACGTCTACCTAACCAACGACTTGGCTTCAGAGCACAAAACCTATCAAGTAAAAAAACACAAGTTTTTTTTCTACGTATTTGTATGCAGTAAACGATGTAAATTAACGCTATCGTACCATTTTTCATGTCGTCTCACACCCAATTGCAGATATCGCATTCGACTGAACATCTGTAAATAAAATCCGAAGAAAAAATCCATACATACCATTTGAGGGGTTTAGAGCGAAAATGTTATACAGAAAAGTTGAGCGGAAAAATGTCGATGATGAATGAGCGGAAAAGGGATAGCTATATAGTAAACTGTATAGTAAACTATAGTGAACTATATAGCTATCTTTTTTCATTTGACATTTTTCCTCTCAACCTTTCTGTATAACATTTTCGCTCTAAACCCTTTCATTTCTGTATTGGCAGCACACAAATAACGTTGGAAAACTGCATCCCGCTTATTGAATCTGAATTTTTGTCTGATCGAATATAATATTTCTTTCAATCCGACATGAAATGGCGAATCGCACACGAATACATCAAATGGTACAGCATTTCGTTGTGTTTCGCATGTATGCTGCGTGCTGCTGTTGTTGTTATTCTGTTCGTCATTTTTCCAATGCGAATTTTCCCGGGAACAACGAAAGCACGAAGCCCGATAAGCAGCGCTCGAAAAGAACAATGTGACAATGGAGAAAAATGAGTGAATCGCAGCGCATGTGATATATATATATATAAAAGGTGGCACAAAATAACATCACCAAGCGATAATAATGCAACAAAGATTCGAAAATTGAATTTATCAAGAGTATTGTGTTCAGTCAATACAATTTAACTGTTTTCATTTCTTCGATTTTTATGTTGTTGCATAAAAATGCGAAAATAAGAACAGTGAAACCCTTTTATGAATGAAAACACACAAACGATTTTACAGTGTAAAAATTGAATTTGTATTGAGACGAAGTTGAGTTCGATAGATTTATGCAGTCGATTCGTTCTCTAATGGCACCAAATAAGAAGAAGAAGTAGAAGAAGACGACGATGACGATGAAGAAGAAAAAGAGAAAAAAAAGAATAAAAAATGTTACCAAAGTTTCTGGTTTTTATTATAGAATTGCAGAAAATTGGATTTCAACCGAAGAGAAGAATGAAGGAAAAAAAAAGAAAGGAAAAGGAAAATAAAATGAATTCAACGAGACGAGCGGAAACAAGAAAATATTTCAGTTTTGAAAGGCACTTGAAAAATTTGCGCGCCGCGTTTTCAAAAGGTTGCTACTTGGTTGGTTTCGTTTTCACACATTTACACAAACATATACTCTATATGTGACTATGGCGATGCCATATAACATACAGCGCGGCGCTATTCCATGTAATAAAGTGTATTTAATTCAGTCACATAAATCTCTTGAAAATGCGATAACTTCAATAAAAGGATATAAAGAACCGTAAAGACGAACGGAATAGTCATTGACGACGATAGAACAATTTGTTGCTTCTGTTTTTCTATTGCACGGCGATGAGAGAGAGAGAGAGAGAGAGATTCGAGCCAACTCCATGAAATACAAGCCAGCCAAATGATTGCATTACGTTTTGTTCGGTTCTGTGCTGTTGGCACATTGTAAGGTACTTGCTTACATGCAACATTGCACACTGTGTGACCAATGGGGATTTCAATCGATTACTTGTTCACATGATAATCAGACACTACTTACGTGCGCTTATTGCAAGCCAGCAAGCAAGCCGCTGTTTTATCCACACCCCTTGAGAGCAAGACTATGCCACCGAGACACATTCGTTTGTGATCCAAAAGTGAACTTCTTCAAATTCAGCCATGTTAATTTTCGTAGAAAAACTTTGCGTGCACTTCATTCTACCACACACAATAGCACAATGATTACAACAACTAGAATGCGAAGACACAATTTGTGAAGTACAACAAACTTAACAGCGATTCATTTACAAATTGTTCGTCGTTTAAATAAGTGTGAGCGAAAAAGAGAGAAATAAAAATGAAAAATTTAAATGGGTTTATTGGGCCTTCACAACAATGAAGTCGTTTATCTCATAGCTTTAAAGCGACATTAACTCGCGCATTTCAATCAATCGTACTATATGTATAAATGAAGCAGCTCGAACACAAAATAGTAGTGGCACTTTGAAAATGTGGTAGCCAAAAGTACACATTTACTCATTTGTATGCACAATTTGTTTTCCAGCACAAGTGCTTGTCCCTAGGGGAATTTAACTCTTACGAGTTCAGCATGTTTTCTGCCAGTTTGCTTGATTCGCGGAAGTTCGACGCGTTCGTTGTACGTACTGACGCGCACGGTCACAAGTTTACACAAGTTTGTTTATGGTTTTGCGCGTTTTTCAAGTTGTTATTTGACAACTAAAACGCGTTACAAACTAAAAATCGGTTGTTTACGTGTATAAAGATTTTTCACATCCTTTCCAAAAGTTCAAAGATTTATATAAATATAAAATGGACAAAGGAAATATTTTTAAAGAGCTGGAGAAAGTGTTGGAAGAAAAAGTTAATCCAGATAGATATAACAAATGGAACGACTGATGTGTGCGCGTCGTCCAGCTTCATGTTTGCACACGAACTCGCACAAGTTCGCGCATGTTGTTTTAATACGGAACTTGTCAACTGAGTGGAATCATGCAAGTTCTCTGGTGAATGAAACAATTTCGTGCGCGTTTATATCATTTTTTTACAAGTTTTCACGTAGTTAAATCCCCCTAGGCTTGTCCACTGTAATATAATTACCGTGAGCGTAAATTTTATAAATTAAATTAATACGTGTCGCGTCACGTCTCGTCGCGTGTGCGTACTCATCTGTTTTTGCTCTTGTTGAAATCGCCAATGAAATAAATATTTATTTCGGACACACACAAAATCACAGAAACTTTACAAATAACAACAACAACAAAATTTACCACAGACAACCGAAAAAAAGGCCAACCATTTTTCGGAACATTTATTTTGTCATTTTATAAATATTTATTTTGCCAATGAAACGAATTTAACATTGGGCCGTCTATGTCAGTCATTGTGGATGTGTACTTCATGCACGTACAATCGACGAGTGAGTGAAGCATTTAACAACAACAACAACAACAACTACAAAAACAGAAGATAAACGTTACCAATCGAACAAACAAAAACAACAATAATTTAAATTTGTGCAAAAATGGTGGAGCACATGCGGTGGTCGCGTCATCAACTGCGGCTACAGCCGCAACCAAATTGTCAGTAAACACAAAAAAGAATGCGCGATTGGAATGCAGAATGCAATGCGTCAAACCAATTTTGTATTTGGCGTATTTTGTGATGTTTCTGCATGTACGCTCTCTCAATCGGTTGATTCCAGCAGTAGTGCCTATTTGTTTTCACCATCTTTGATCTGAATCACTCAACTCTAGAGATTCGTCGTAATAATACTTGAAACTTGCTTGTCCAGTTATGGTCCTTTGGAAACTAATTCAATTTCTACACCATAAATATATTGCCGGAATACCAAAAGACAGTCAATGACATCTCTGAACCAACTCATTGAATCATCGAATATTTCGAGCAACGTTTTTCAATCGTGTGTGGCTTGAGTTGAATATAATCAACTTTATGGCGATACTAGCAGCTTCTCTGCACACACACATTGTAGAAGAGAGTACAAAAATCATAGTATTTTGGAAAATGCATCGAGTAACCATTGCAAAACATCAATAGTAGTAACGGCCCACAGAGAAGCTGTTAGCGTCGTCGTAAAGCCATACACGTTTGAAAAAAGTTGCCGAAAAATTCAATGATTCAATGAGTTGGAATTGAGATGGCATTGACTGCTATGTGTCCAATGTAAGTCATTGGAAATTTGAAATGTATTGTGGCACTATATCTATGTTCTACACATATTCATCTCGGACTCAAACGAGATTATAAAGATTTCCCGTTTCCGTTCAAATATTTGACACTATGCAAGTCTCTCTTCCACTACAATCCGATACTTTCCTATGCGTACAGTAATTAGTGAATTGAAACAGCTTAAATATGTATATGTTTTCATTTTAAATTGCTATTGTCTGGCACGAGATATTGTTTTTGTTGGAAGAGAGAGAGAGAGAGAGAGAGAGAGAGAGAGAGAGAGAGAGAGAGAAAGTCAATAAATAGCGTTGAATGTGTTTATCGAAAAATCGTGATTTTTGCCATAAAACTGAGTTCAATTCAATTCTTCATTCTTGCGAATTGTATCGATTTTATGTTTTCGACTATTTTTCATGATGGAATTTTCGCCATTGAATTTCACGTGAGCTGAATAATGTTTGTTGCTCGCATGAGTGCGAGTGAAAAATCGAAAAACTTTTTATCGCTTGATTGTTCTATTGCTTCTTTTAGCGAATGTGTGCTGTACAAACACACATCGATTTCCTTTTAGCTGCCGTTTTGTTGTTGTTCGATTTTCATCGGAATTTATTTACCGGTGCTTGCAATGGAAATTGAAGGTAGTTTGAGCATCTATACTTTTCCATGCATCCCCACGTATATATATAAACTGAAAGGGTGAATTTCCAATGAATGACGTTACTCTAATGATACCCAAGGGATCAATTGTGTGCGTTGTTCTTTTGTTATTCTGTCGTTTCAATATCAACTAAAAGAGCAGCCCGTAAATGAAACGACGATTGCCCATACACACAGACACCGTTCATATACTTGTAGTTTGACACTTTCTTCGTGAGCATGATACGACGTCATTTGTTTGAGTAGTCGGCTGCTTTGCAAATGGTAATAAATTTAATTGATCATTTTGTCTTTGCTACGCAATAGTGAATGGGTTTTGCAGAAAGAACGTGAATTTCAATTTAAGTTCCAACCGCTTCACACACACGCATCTTGTTTAGTCTATAATTATATATAATTTACTACGGCCTAACACACTTACACGCTTATGTGTATGTATGCCTGTGCATGTGTGGAACGGGATAAAATGCAAATAAATGGGAACGTAAGCATTGAAAATTTGCACACGACGGTAATATATTGCTGCTGTTAATTGTTTAAATAAAATTTATAGCACACATGCATACCTATGCGTTACGGGTCTTTTACGGAAATACCAATGTCACTTCAACTAAGTGAATCGAATCTTCTCTCTCTATATCGGCATACCTTGTACACTTTCCATTCAGCTTTGAAAATTAAATGAAACCATTCTGTATAGTCGAAGTTTTTTTCCACGGTATTTTCAATTACTTCCGATGTACAAAAACTTCAGCTCTTCAGCGCTTACGGAAATATATCGTAACTAATCTTTGAAACGTTGATGTATACGGTATTTGTTAAATGAACTCGATTCAAACAAGTTAGAGTACAAAGCACGACAGTCTTGATAGAATGAAGTGAGGTTACTTGCGTAGTAGCAGATGTCTTCGATGATGAGAAGTGTTGGACAATCTAAATAGAAACTTTTGACTTGTCTGTATCGTAAATTACAAGTTTGAATTTAATTGTTTGACGCATACGTATGTGTATGTGATCCAATGCGAAGTCAAATTACTGAAAATACAAATATTGTGCAGCATGCAATTGGCGCTAGTGCTTGTGCATAGAACTTACGACACAGTCTAATGCGACTAATCACGAACTATTGACATACCGTAGCCCAGTAGTTGCAATGGGAATATGTGTGCTATATGCAAATCAACTGAAGGAATTTCGTGTGTAATCTCTGTTGTAATGCTCAGTACTTTGATTGCAAATGTGAGTTTATGTGCCAAAGCCCTCGTTTCTGATTCCTCACTCCATTTGTCGCCAATGTGAATGTCGATTTCCAATTGTAATGGATGATTCATCCGGATTTGTCCAGCATCATTTGCAGATCGATTTCCTCCCATTTCAATGCATGAGCCCGTGAGTTTTTTTTTACTCTTGCAATGCGACCACCTTATCGTCAATCAACATAAAACTGTGCTGCAAAATCATTTCGATTTGCGTGTAATTGGTATGTTTGCCCTTTTGTGTGTGTGTGTGTGTGTGTGTGTGTGTGTGGTAGATAAAATTTAATGATTCAATTTCGAAACGAAAATCGCGACACAGAGATAAACTTGATCAAATGTTAATCTGGTTCGTAGACAATTGATAAACAAATTGAATGGTTTGCCACAAAATGTGCTGGTATGATGCCAATTTTTTTTTTCATTTGTTTTTTGCGCGTTTGATGCGAGCAATGACATTATTTTCAGCGTGTTATTTCATTTCGATTTTTTCGAGTGGATTTTCAATTGTATAACTGAATTCGCGTATTTTTATTATTTAAGCTCTTTTGATTTTCCATTCGCCGGAATATTATACCGCTGTAAAAACACTTCACATTAATTGTTTTTTCATCATGTCCATATTCATGTACTGAAGGCTTAATTCACAAAAAGCTTTCATTTGCATTTGAAAGAGATTCTTGAGCGTTGGCGCATTACAATCAACGCATTTTCTAACTTTTGGATTTCCTCTTTTTCTTGACAGTTTTGGTCAAAGGACGTTTCGTTTTCAAAGTGAAATGTACGTAGTGCAGCAATACTCAAAGAGATTCTGAAAGCTGGACAAAGCATTGGCTTTAGTACGTAGTATCCGGAGAACCAAGAGCTTGTGCATAATATTATTTCTGTTTCAATGAGGTCGAAGTGCGTACCGCGTATCCATTTTGTCTTTGTTTTCAACACTGTAATCATGATTCGAGCTGTCAACTCATGTCATTTCTATCGGAATCATATTCGGCTTAAGCTCCAAATGCAATTCTCATAGTCTAAAAAGATTTTAAATCCCCTTCTGCGTTTATGGCATACACAAAAAACTCTCAAAAGTAGTAACCACTTCAATAATACTTTTTCCTGTACGATTTTTCCTTCACAATTACTTCCTCTTTACAATTTGCGATCCTTCAAAATTCAGTAAATCAAAACTGCGTCAAAGTGCAACTACTAAAAAAGGTTGAAGAAGAAAACCACATTTTATTTCATTTTCGTTCTCATGGTGAAGTTCATCCTCGTCTAATACCATTGATTTTACATGTAACATAACAACAAGAAACGACAAAAGTGACCTCTCGTAGCGGCGCAATTGAAACTAACGAAACAAACACAATTGAACATGTCACTTTCATGTTCAATGTTGGTTCTGTTGTTTGCCGTATAGCCGGAGAGAGATGTCTACAGCTTAGTGGCGTTGAATGACATTCAACACTCATGGTGAAGTTTTTATTTGCATGAAGCACTTAGGCACACAGTCATTTGCATTTTTGGTGGAATCGTTTTATCGTTTGTCTGATCCGATATGAAATTCCAACGTTTTCGGGTTGAAATGTGCAAATTGAAAATGAGCTGTTTATCAGTCGCAAAGAGAGAGACCAAATCAATGTGCAAAACAGATTGGGTAGAAATTTATGACGGAAGAAATTAATTTATGCAAATGTTTTACGCATCACATTCATAGGCAGAGAGAAGTCGTCAGGAACGTAACGAACTTTGGTGTCAATAAACTTCATATAAAATCTTCTTGTCGCTGATGCGATCACGACTTATATATCGTTTTAATGTTCTTTTTTACATTGCTTTTTCGATGAGTCTGTTGAACCGTTTAGAACTTTGTGCTTTGAAACGAAACGGGACACACATTTTGATTTCAGTCATTACAATGAGTAACAAAACGCTGTCTATTTTTCAAAGGAAATCAGTGTTGATTTGATTGTGTTTACATTATTATACACACGATCAAAGAGATGTAGATTAACACATCAAAACTATTCGATTGACAAAGTTGATTCTCTTTTTTAAGTTTCATTTGAAATTCAAAATATCTAAAAAACAAGACCGCATATCTTATTTTCGGCCGTTTATTTTCGGCTTTATCATGTTGAATCATCTGAAATTCAATTTAAAACGACCGACGATTAATTAATGAAAAAAATAATTATTATAAAAAAAGTAAAATTCCAAAAATTACATGCCTTAATTCTACGACCCATTATAAAATATTACATGTGGTTGATGCAAGTTTATGCTTTCAATTTAAGGACGCGCTTTCTCATTAAGGTTCAATGAACTCAATAATTTTTTCTATATAATCAATGAAGTGTGTGGTGAAATCGACACGGGTTCACGTTGGGACATGTCACCGATTCGTAAATCATTCAAGTTTATGTGGATTTGTATATCAAATGAACGTGTGTAGATCTCAAAAAGGAAGGTAGGGATTTAGGCTGTACAAAAGTAATGTGCTTGATGACGCCATCATTGGCAAAGTCAGGAATCATTTCATTATCTTACATGAATTTAATGGATTTTTGTGACAAGCATAAGAGAAATGCAGTCATTTTCTCAGAATCCATCTACAGCAGAACAACTTAAAGTGATGGAATTTGATCGAAGTTTGTTTTTTCAATCGTTTTTTCAAGTGGCTTTTTGTGCTTGTTTGTTTGCTTGCTCGAACAATAAATACAAATCGGGACTTATTCTTACCATAAAACTCACAGTCGTTAAAATACCACTGAAAACTTTACCGACGCATTTATTTTGAAAATATTTCGTATATCATGCACTTGTTTTTAATTGCCCAGCAACCGAACACTGCTGCTGCTGCTGCTGCTGCTTGATAAATTAAGTGCGCTAATTTAAGGGCAGAACAGAAGTCAGAACTCGCATCACTTAAAAGTACAAGACTCATTTAACTTACAAACATAGACGTTAATAATTTCTCAATGACGAGCTAAATGATGCGTTACCCCAAATAAGAGTGTTTACGAGTGAGTTCAGAGCACCCATTAAATAGTTATTGGAGCGAGGCAAGCATTTTAATACGTAAACACATATATACGCTTGCACACAATCAATCATGGCATTAGCGAAATGTTGGTGCAGATTTGAAGTGCAGAATAAATAAACTTTGGTGTGGTTCGGTTGCGTTCCATTCGAAAATCGTTTACATACCATCAAATCCGATCTACAAAGCCGATTACAAGCGATGGCTTCCGAAGAAGTGGCGAAGAATTTTTTAGGACCGAAAATATTCAACATTGTTTCAAAATGAACCAAAAGTGGTGCATTGCCCTGCCTCTTGAGACAAAGTTCGCTCAAGTTGTGCAAATGTTTTGATAAAACTTGGCTAAATGCTTAACACAATTAGTAGTTGTGAAATGTGTAGAATGGTAAAGTTTTAAAATTCCAATGAAACTACATAATTGTTGCACGAAGAAATACCCTTGAAATTGCATTCAAACAACCTAACTACTTTTGCTCAAACATTAGTCTTGCCAAGTCAAAGACTGCTCTCAACCTCAAAAGCACACCAAAAATCGTATATGCAATTTTTCAAACGGTTCAGATTTGCAACGAAACCATCCAATTACCAGAAATCCATCGATGCAAAGTTTCCATAGTACACCACAATTCAGTAGGAAACGGTTGGAAATGTGTATGTAATCGTTTGAATGGCATGCGTGTTTTGAGTACATATTTAATACACCACCATATTTATTCATAAATAAATAAAAACACTTACCTACAGAATGAACACAACTGTTTGGACATTCTAAATCTTTGAAAGATTGTTTGAGTGTTATATTCTCTTTTGAACTTCATTGAGTTTACATATTATTGAAAAATTTGGCTGCATTTCAAATTTTAAAAATAACGTCGATTAGTTTTCTTCAATACCATATTCTTACCTCTTTTATCAAACTGAGTATGATATTCATACTGTGACAAACAACCATTCGATAGTTTTTATTTTCGCTTGAATAAGTTGTATTTGTTCCGAGTCTAGTACTCTTATTTTTGTACGATTATTTGCATTGCATACAAGAGTAGAACAGAGAGCTTGTTTTTATCCATTTGGAAAGATGTAAACATCAACTAGAGTGCTTGCATTGCAAAAATATGGGTTAAAATGTTGTTTGTTCGCTTTTGCTCTCATTTGTGCTTAATGTAATTTCCGCTTATGTTTGTCAAAATGCTTGTGGAAGTTTTTCTTTCGTTACTTTGTCAAACATTGATTGATGATTGCATTCAAATTCACTTCAATAACTGATTCTACGTTTATTTACATTTTCATTGAACCACTACATCCACATTGAAATGTTTGCGCCTTATCTCATTGTGTTTCGCCACACAAATTGCAATCCATAAAAACCACATACCGTGAAGCTTTTTCCTCTTGGAGCTTTATATTCACATAAAAAAAAACTTGGACAAACTTCAATAAATGTAAAAATATATTTACATTTTGATTCGTCTCAGTTTTACCCATTTATCCTCAGCAATGATAGATTTAACTCTGGCGTTAACTCAGAGACAAAGATTTCGCGACAAAACGCAAAAATTCGGTCTGACATGAAAATCACACATTAAATCAATTGCAAGGATTATCGGTGTAATGTGACGAAGAACCAACTATTTTTACCAATATTGACGCGAGAAAAAATATACGAATTTTGCAAGTACACGTTTAATACGTCGGTTGTCTGGTTTTTGCTGCTCATCAATTAATTTGTCATTCATTTTATGTATTGAAGGTCGAATGCTATAGGTACGAATCAACTGCTTCAGGTGATTCGGTGACACGAAGGGTCAATTATGTGACCGGTTTCGATTTTGAATTGTAATATTAAGTGACGTTGAGATGATATTTGATGCGTTCCAGGTTAAATCAATATATTGACCGAAACCGCATTTCCTGAACGATTTTGGAAATTTTATTGCATTTTAATTAGCTTCATACATTAAATGTTTTTTTTTGTCGTGTAAAATTTTATGTGCATTGTTTTTTCAAGCATAAGCAATTAATTGTAAATAAGTACTGGTCGGTAAATTACAAAATTGAAATTCAAAACGTGGAGATGAAAACATTTAAAGCAAGCCGCTTGATCCCAAAAGAGAATTAATAAAGCGCGCACCAATTTATTGAACATACGTGTAAAAAAAAACAAAAAAAAATATGTGAAGAAAAATCAAGCGGCAAAAAGATAAAGTTCGTTGAAGTCTCTTCAAAAGCCGGTTTGCTTTTGATTGCAATATCATCTTATCTTCTCACTTGGTTCTCTTGTTTGAAGTTTGACACTTGACGCCCAGCCGTGGTCAAGCGTATCAGAAATTCTTTATGCTCTTTTGTTGTGTGGTTTGTGTGTGTATGTGCTTAGTAAACTACTGAGTTATATTAAATCATTAAAATATTGTACAAAATTAACGAATTTTATGGAAACCTGTTACATTCATATCGAATTGTATGCGTAATGAATCAATACCACCATATAAAATCGGCTTTACAAATTTATTCAATTTATTCCCGCTTTTTATCCACATGCTCATGGGTGAGCAATTATTTCTGTTTTTTATGAAACAAAATAGTTACATGCAAAATGCACGACAATTTTCCAACTCTTTTTTTTTTTGTAAATAGATTAATCTATGGGGCTTATGCTTCCATCAAAATTCATAACAATTCATTGCAGACGCCTCATAAATTCATTTAAAGTGAGATTTATCTGGTTATTCGGATGAAAAAAGGCGAAACGCATGAATCATAAATAATTCAATGTATTTATTCGATTAATCCGCGATGAACAGACTCATTATTCCAAATTACCGTATCAATACGGTACATAACATTTATGTTAAGGCTTGACTTCGTGAAATATTCTCCAAAAAAGCATTTGCATAATACTAAACGGGTATTATAGCATATTGCCATTGATTAAAAGGCCATTATTTCTAAAATATCCATTTAGCCAACATTTAAACAAAAATGAAACTCGCGAACAATTCAAATTTCATTCACTGTATTTACGAGTCGGATTCATTTGATTTCGCAAGCAGTCTTATGGATAATTTGGTTCCATTAGTCCAAATATAATGAATTCTTTTTTTTTTCAAGTTAAACTATAATTAGAATGTCCCATTGGCCGGTCATTGCACTTCTTCTTGATGACAATCGACAAAGCATTTTATTGATATTTTCATGTTCCATCGAATTCATTGACATATCGTTTCGTGTGTGCTTGTGTTGAAAATTCGTTTGTATATGGCAGATATTAAATCAATAGATTAAAATGTAAATTCTTGAGCGACTTTAAAACTGACTATTCTCAAGAATAGCCTACAAATTCATTTGCTGAGCTCATAATGACATCAAAAATGTGTCTGTGATAACAGGAAAATAGTTTTTTTGATTATTTATCATTTGTTTGGATGCATCAAAGTTCGACAAACTTCTTCACACATTCTAAACTATCTATCTCTATCCATACTAACCATCGCTTAGAAAAGTTCCATATGAAAGCCAAATGACAAGTAATTGATTTACACTAGCAGTAAAAAAACGTAACGAGTTTGCTGATTCTGACATAAAATCAGTTGATAATAACGTGAAATGAATTGACTTGTGAATCATCAGTCTCGCTCGACTACTCTTTCGCTCCCTTTCAGCTTGAGCGCTCACCATGGGATTCAAAGTTGATATCAAAGTCTCTTCTTCGTTCTATCGTTCTAATCAGTATGTTACTCTAAAAAGTTATAGAGCATAAATTTCCATAATGATTTATATAGTCAGCATGAATTCTCGAGCGTGCTGTAAACTTATGTTGTTTTCTTTCTTTATCAGGCGAAAACAGCATTTCAAATTGAAGCAATATGATGCTCACTACCTTGTTGCATGGAAATGCATTGCCAAAGTTTTCTACATAAATTAATCAGGGTGTCGGATGTTTAGTTCGTCCGGGAGAATATCGCTTGTACGGCTGGCTGTGTGTGTGTGTGTGTGTATGTGTTCGTGTTTTTTTCTGTTTATTTTCTTTACAGTATGCAATGTGTAGTACAACAAGCATGCCAAAATACATAAACAAGCGATGAGATTGACGAATTTATCCAAAGCCGTTTAAATGTAAATGAATAAGTGATGAGACAGAACGCAGAATGACTGAAGCGGTAGCCACACACAAGCACAGCACCTTTATATAAACCGACATCAGTGTCGGAGTTAAATGCATATTTTGTTTTTTGGGAACGATCAAAGAGCCATGGCATTTGGCGAACGGGGTGCATTGGATTTAGCATGTGATTGTGGCGGCATACGCTTCCACGCACTGTAGTACAGTACATTCACCACTGCTCTTTGCACCATTTCATTTTCTCGTTTGCTCCTTTTTGGGGAGCGCTCAATAGGTTTCCATTCAGTGTCTTCTCTCTGTGTGTGCTCCTGCTCCTGCTCTTCGTGCTCCTGCTCATGTTACCATGATATCATAGTATGATTGTAATTTTGGCTCTTATCGCTTTTAATGCAAATTTCATGTGAATCAAATTGAGTCAGCTGCTTGTATTCACTCGAATGCCGCAACGACAATTTGAACATTTTCTATAATTTAGTTAAAATGTACAAACACCATATTAGAGTTACTGGAACGACATGGATGCGATGGTGCATCACACAATCTGGCTGCCTTTGTAAAAAGTGGTAAATTTTAAAACGATTCATCAGCCAAATTGCATTTGTCCTTTGTTTCTGCTATGTGTGAGCCTGCTTTGCCGTATCCCAATATCGGCATAATTCAGCCGCCGACGAATGAACAATTTTCGAAGCAAAGAGATCCCATTTAGTGTGTATATGTGCTAACATCGTTTATTCAACTGCTTGATAAATACGATGGACGGCAGCCACTCACACTTTTTCATCAGTGTACAGCGTGGCAAATAAATTCGATGATAAATGAATTTACGTCACATAATTGGAAATTCAATATGAAACACATGTGCAAACGAATGTAATTGCAAAAAAATCGTATGTGTACAAGCTAATTAATATCAGATGAATAGACACACAGCCGCTTCATCCACAAGTCAATGAATAATTTTTTTTTACAGATTTTTGATCTACATTGCGTCCATTTCAATTTTTCATATGCACACGAAATATTCTTTTCAAATATGACTGCGTATTTTATCATAAAATAGGACTTTGTTTATTAACTTTGATGAAAATTTAATTATAGTTGGAATGAAATGAAAAACATTAATTTTATGTAGGGGAAATTGGGGAATTCCGGGCCATGGGGAATTGCGGGCCACCCGACTTTTCTCTGTCACTTGAATAGTTAGACAAGTCAAAATTGCTTCATTTGTCTTGTCTTAGCCTAATATCAGTTTCCTATCAATACTCGACGCGTGAACACGTGCTGTGAGCTCTCTGCAATAAGTGCATTTACAAAAATTCCAAAATATTTTTTTCTGATCATCGTGTTTGCATATTTTAAACGACCTTTTTTCGATAATAAATTCAGGTAAGTATGTTTTTTTATGGTGTGTCATTATTCTCTCGCCTCACAAAAGGAATTTTGCATAAAGATACATTGAGTGAGTCATGCGCAACCATCTTGTAATTATGAGCATTTGGGGAATTCCGGGCCATTTTTTCTGGGGAATTACGGGCCACTACATTTTTGACATTAGATGAGTTCAAAACGCATGTTTATTGCACATTCAATGTTTTTCAAGCCATATTCCGACAAAATATCAGTTAAGGGTCCTTTTTATGAGCCAATGAAAACAAGCATTTTAACATCGCCAGAGGTTGTGGCCCGATTGCGTCAGAAAGCTGAAGCCAAGAGCCAGAAATTGTAAAAACAACAACAACAAAAGGATGCAAAAACAAAACCACCAGCAACAAAGAACCGCAAAACCCGTCCAGTATCAACCACGTCAAAGAAGAAACAGCGCACTCAATCTTCTACTGAAGAAGAAGAAGAAGATGTTTTGATCTGCATCATTTGCAAGGAAAACATGCCAAAGAATCTCAATCGAAATAATTCCATTCATTGCGATTCATGCGACCAACCAGTTCACTTGAAATGCGCCAATATGACGACCAGCTCTTTTACATGCGCTACCTGCGAATTATCGGACTAATTTTGATCTTGATTTTACGATTTTTCAATTTCATTTCATTTAAAATAATTTCTTTTGTCATTTTGAACGATCAATAAACATTTTTCACCAATATATTGTCAGTTTTATGTCAATCGATGAAGTGGCCCGCAATTCCCCATGATTTTTGAAAATATCAAAAACGTCCTTTTTTTGCCAACCACCAAATTTTTTTTAGCAAAGTTGAATTTTTAAAAGTGAGAAGACCCAAATGGTAGGATTTGAGGCGTACTACAACTGAGAGATTCTAATTTTGAAGAAAAGTATATGTATCACAAAGTTATGAACGAAAAATAAAGTGTGGCCCGGAATTCCCCAATTTCCCCTAAGTGTTGAAAAGTGGTGAACAAAAAAACGTGCTAGCTAAAATGGAATTTTCATGTGACGATCATGGTTGTTGTTGTGGTTTTTTTTCAAGTAAAATACCTTCGATATGTGATATGCAAATACAAAATGCTTGAGAAATAGCTCAAATACAACTGCAGTCACATCGACGCCTTTGTAAAATGTGCACAGGCTCTACCTAATGAAGCATTAGTCACGGTTTATTGAATATTTAATGGCAGCTGCTATCAATAGAATCCTTCATTACCAAATAACATTGTTTAACAAATTAAAAACAAGTTTGATAAGTATATGAGGGCCTTCTTTTCATAGCTGCAATCTCCACTAGATTTTATTTATTTCAAATCAAACCATATATTATACTAAAATGAAATGGCTATAAAATTAAAATTGACATAATGTTCAATGAACAAATAGCATAGTGACCGAGCTATGTGGTCTATTTTGTGGATTGTTGCACACTTCAACTTGCATTTAATGACCATTTTGTTGTTGCCTATGAAAATTATCATGGGCCACTTGAAAACTAATTGTTCCCAAGACATCTTTGGTGAAATTATTACGTGATAAAATTGAAAGAAGTAGCGACATGGCTTTGATACAAATGACTTTCAAGCGTATTTCAGTGTTTTTCCATTTCAAACGTATATTATGTTGAAAAAAACACCTAAATTCAAATGGTTAGACACAAATTCATACTCAACAAAATTTTCTGGTACATGTATTGCTGACGTCAAAACAACTTAATCACAGCAATTCTGTAACCTATGTGCATCGACAGAAAAAAAAAAAACGATCGACGAAACGAAACAATAAATAGCGATTGCTTTATATTTGCTTTTTTTAAATTTTTGATAATGATAAAGAATTTACCTTCCGCAAGAGTGCATTAACACGTGAAAGTTGAATAACAAAATAAATAATTTCAATTTTTGGTATAATCCAATGCATTAGTCCAAATGTATGTTTAGATTTTTGTGATTTTGGTCAACAAGAAGCGATTGGTATTTTTCCAATGAGGTTCCATAATTCATCCGATTTTATGTCATTTCAATTGGTTCCGATCTGTGTGTCTCTACACCGTTGATAAAATACCTTTTAATTGAGGTGTTCTTCCAGTCTTATTCACCTAATTACGTTCAATTTATGTAATACACTTACAACCTAATTGAATTCGTTAATCTGGCGTTTCAATTAAATTAACTTATCCATACTTTTCCATTTACAGACAATGGCCGTAGGCAATGTGATCATTTGCACTGGTTTCCAGGTACGCGTACAATTACAAAGTGATAGCTAAAACAATTAATATTCTCCGAGATAAATTTGTTGATATAATTTGATCAAACATGTTCATACAACGACAACGACTACCAAACGTCACATCGTAATGCATCTAAAAAAAAAGTTTGACATGTGGTTGTTCTTTTTTTTCGAAGCTACATTTTTCCGTATATATTTTCAAGTGCTAAAAAGTGATAAAATTATTACCTTGTTCACAGTTGCTCGTTACGTTAACACTCGTGAATGCACATGGACGATTGATGCAACCTCCGGCACGGTAAATATATAAATTCATCAACATATTGTTGCGAAACTCTTTGAAAATTATTCAGTATATACTCTCAAACATTTTGTCGTTCATATCATCATAGTAACGCTATGTGGAGATATGGATATCCGAACCCAGTAAATTATAATGACAACGAACTGTACTGTGGTGGCTATGCAGGTAATTAATATAGTTTGACATCATCATAAAAGTCAATCTAAATTTTGTTGTGAGTTCTTTTATCATACGAACGGCGTTAAAAATTCAATAAACGCAATTTTTTTGTTCACAAAAAAATGGTGATTAAAAAAAACCTTAGTTCAATGGGAACAAAACGGTGGTAAATGTGGAGTGTGTGGGGATGCATATCACTTGGAGAGTCCTCGTCCGCACGAAGCCGGTGGACAATATGCAAAGGGGATAGTTTCAAAGTTTTACGCCGCTGGACAGGTAAGTAGCTAAAGCGAATTTTACTTAATTCAATGTTGTAAGCCGAGTTTTTTTTTCCTTACCTAGACGATTGATGTTGAAGTGGAACTGACGGCAAATCACCTAGGCTACTTTGAAATTTCACTATGCCCCAATAATAATCCGCATGTTGAAGCAGATCAAGACTGTTTCGATGAGTATCCCTTGAAAGTTGAAGACGCCGAAGATAACAAATATTATGTACTTGATGGCACCAAAAAGGGTATATTTAAATATCGGATTGAGTTACCACCGTTCGTAACATGCACACAATGTATTCTCCAATGGACTTATTACACGGGAAATATGTTTGGAACATGCGCCAACGGAACAGAAGCTCTTGGATGTGGACGACCAGGTGAATAAAACACATATATGCATACGGACTACTGAGAAAAAGTAAAAGTTTTTCACGAAAATTTACATTTACTTTACAATCCGCAGAGATTTTCCGGAACTGTGCCGACGTTGCAATTACATCTAATACTGGAGGTATTCCACCCCTCTTCATCGGAAAGTATAATCCATTCTTGTTATACTACAGAGATTACCGCGCACCAGAAGATGAAAATGTTTTCCCACTAATTGTCCGGTGAGTTTTATTTGTGATCAACTTTATTTGTGGTTCTGAATGCAAAATTTTTTATTTTCAAACATTTCATCCGTTTTATTTGCAGCGACCAAGTGTGTATTGCATCGCAATCCTATCGTATTTTGCCGGGCATGAGAGAATGGTGTGAAACAAACTGTATGCGATATCCACCAAATTGTCCTGAATCAGTTTGTCATTGCCCGTAAGTGAAACACGAAAAAAAAACTTCAAGCATTGAATAAAATATGTTTTGCTATAAATTGTATGTAATTATTTTGGATTAAAATTTTAGTTCAACATGCGAAGCTATTGGGAAAATTGCTGGAAAGGAAGGAGCCGATGTGTATTGCCAAGACGCTTGTATTAAACACAATGCCGATTGTCCAGCTGATAAATGCAGGTGTTACTAAACCAAATGAAATCGAACGTTTAAACTTAGTAATTGCGCAATTTGTATGTTGTTAAGATGTATCAAAGAGATGTTTCCGTTGAAAAAAAATCAAAAATTACTCAATAGAAGTGATTCAAGAATAAATTTCGCCATAAAGTAGACAATATTTCTTAAAAAATAAAAATATACTCAATATTGTGAATGTGACTTGATGTGACTCAAAAGGCTTGAGTGGAACAATGAGTCGTATTTCGTCGAATCGAATCAAATGACGATATATAAGACGTGCCTTTTCAATTAAATTAAGAAGATGACCTCATATGCTATATATTAAGTATTAAGTTGATTTCCTTTACTTACGTAGGATATGCACCTTGTTAAATGCATCACTTTCAAATAAATCAATGGGAAAAGAAACCAGAACGAAAAGACCATTGGTTATGCTTGAGAAAAAAAAGAAATGTAAACATTTATTCGAACTCTCGTAATGGAAAAGGAAAAAAAGATGTTTCAATTAAACTTAATAATAACATTTTAGGCATTTTTTTTACAACGAAAATAGAAAATATATATATAATAAGTAAAATAAAAAAAACTTGTTGCGAAATATAGAAAAACAAATAAAGAAGCTAAATCAAATATTTCCCTGTTTCAAATTTAAGTAAAATAAACAGTTTAGAAATTAATAGTTTTTTTTTATCGTTGACATGTGATCGATAAATGTCGCACCATTTTATGCACTTGACTACTATTATTCAATATAATTATCGATTTGTGATCGGTGCGGTGCATCTACATCTTGTGCAGAGCGAGAGAGAGTGGTTTAGCTTGTGCGATCACAATGTGTTTGCTATTCAAAATCTAAATGACATTTTAAAACAAAGTCAGCACTCAGTGCGCGTTAACAATAATAATGATACTCCCGCGATTATGGAGAAATGATTTGGTGTTTTAACAAATAAAACAAAATCAGATATTATAGTAATCTTATGCTTAACAAATGTGTCAATTTTCTTCCTTGATGGATGATCGAAGTGTTGACTGTTATTAAATGCTTTCTTCTTAACATTCCTATGAATTTGCTGCACAACGATTAATTGGATCATGATCGATAAATTTATTGACAGCATTATCCACTTTTATTCAACACGTGTACAAACGGAGTTAACTTTATTATCACGAAAACAATTACTTTTCAGCATGGAAGGCCTCAGTATATTATACAATGGTTGGTCGGCTTAGAACAAAAACTTCTTCTTCTTTTTCTTCTCCTTTGATTTCTCCGATTGACTTATTTCACTTTCGTCAGCATCCTAATGAACAATAAAATACATGTTTAAAAACGTTTCTCTGGAAATATGAACAATCTGATTTACCTTATCTGCATCTACTTTCTTTTGTTTGGCCAACTTCTTTGACTCTTTTTGTTTTTTCTTCTCCTTCTTCGATAGTTTGACAGGTGTTTGTTGACACAGTTCTTCATCACGCTTCGCCGAATGCAATTCGAGGCGCTCTTTGATACTCTAAATCAAACGAATAAAAATATTTATTTATTGTCATGTTCAACACAAGCCATTACAGAGTGGATTCTGAAGAGAGAAAAAACATTCTGCGGAAACTTACTTGATCTTCTTCTGCTTCGCGTATTCGGTCCATTTCAAGACTCTCAATTACTTCATTTCGCAATTGCACGACCTAAATACAAAATATTTGTTTTCCAGTTAGAATTGTTAACTGTTGTTGTAAGGTATTTTATGATAATAACAATTATGAACTAACATCAACTAAACGCGATATTAAAGCCTCTTCTCGCGTCTTATCCGAATCGGTTTTGTTGTACTCCGGTTGCGCCATAAGGACACGAATTTCATACTCGATATCAGCTTGTTCTTGTTCCAGCCGATGTTGTCTGCGTCTATAACGGAAAGCACAAATGTTTAGTAAAATTTATATGTGTTTTCCCACAGAACAAAAAGCGAAGAAAATAAATACTCACAGATACATAAGCTCGGCCTGTCGTCGGAACAGTTCATTTTTTTCGTTGACTAGTTCGAATAGTTGCAAAATGAGGTCTTCGACTTCTTTAGAGTTTGGTTTGCATTCGTTTAACGGAAGATTCTCGTTTTCGGTGCCTTCACACCGTTCACGTATCATTTTTTCTAGCATAATACCTTGCTTTTCTAATCCTTGCTGTTGTACTTCGATGACCTCGAGTTCGTGTCGTATTTCTTGCAATGGCAACATTTGAATCACTTTACGTGGTGGAATAGGCAGGGTAGGGGCTGGGCCTTTTCGACGTTTCCACTTGCCATATGACGATTTATTTGGACTATACATTTGACTCGATTCATCGTGCACATTTGTGGGCAGCACAATTTGACTTTGGCGATTTTTATTCTGTGACTCTTTGTTTTCTTTCATTTTTTCACATTGACGATCGGTAGCGGAAGGTGGAGTTTTGATCGGCGTAATCATTTGATCTGGAATGATTTTGCGTCGATAAGTAACGGCATCATCAACTGCTGGTATTTCAGTAATGCTTCTACCCGCCACTGTATCCGCCAAGTCATTCCACAAACTTTCATCGACTGGTATTAGTTTGCGTTGTGCGCCTGCAGTTTCCGTTGTTTTTTTTGGAGTTGATTGGTTCAGACTCAAATGATCACTGGTAAAATCATTTGGTTTAAAGTCTGCACTTGTGAAATTCGATGGTTCTACACTCGACATTGATATATCATTCGAAGATCTAACGTAATTACTTTCAATAGATGGTTCAAAATTTAAACTGCTTTCCAAATCAACAACAGATTCACTTGAGATTGTATGTCTCGAACTAAAACTGTCTTCCAATTTTGAGCTAACGCTTAGATAATGTGACGATGAAAGAGAATCATCTTTCATCATACTATGATGTTTTGGCGGTAGTGGTGCCGTGCGTTTTTTCCGCGTTATCGGTGTTGCACGAACGCTTTGCGATGGGCTACTGCTTGCACTGGCACACACTTTGTGCGCTATTGGAATATCGGGTGCTCGGCCCTTTTTGTGTCGCAATATTGTCGATGTTAATGAGCTCATCGAACCATGAATCTTACTTGATCTGTTCAGCGTACTCGTTGCACGGATATTACTCGTGGATGAAGCCAATGATCCATCACTTCCGCGTAAATCATCACCGACCTGTAACCGCATTTTCGGGTGCAATGTATTGTACGAGCGTTTCGATGCGTCGGGATTTGTTTGTAGCCCATTTCTAAGGTGGGGCGAAACAAATTTCAACATTGTTATTTAAATTTGAATTGAATCAAAAACCTTAAAACAATCACTTTAAATTTAATGGCTAGAGTTTTTCCTTGGCTATGTAACGCGTCTACACTTATTGAGAAGTAAATAGAAACTGAAACGAATGTTTCATCGCTCGAATTACGACATTACCGTATTTTTCAGTTGTAATCATTTTCATATTTCTGTTGTGTTTTTTTTTTCTCTCTCTCTCGTCTCAACTGTATTCTTCTTGCATTTGTGGATCATATACACATAACTGACAAGTTGACAAATATGTAATAACTGGTGTCATTCACTGGCTCTTTTATAGTCGTCTTAATGTCATATTGTATACCATTGTATGTACTCTTTTTTTTAATTATAAATGCATTGCGCGTTTAGGTTTTGTCATATGTACAAATATGCCCACAAGTCCAACACATGACTTGGTGCTGAACGTTAGGTGCTTCAATGTTTCTGAATGAATGTCCGCGATTTGCTATCTCTTTCAATACTAAATGCGGAGAAAATGTATTTTTTCTTCTTCCGAAAAAAAATGTGAACAATACCGGCGTGTGCGGAACAGAAAGCCGAGGAAAAGGGGGAAAGAGAATGGGAAGAATATGTAAATAATGTTTTAAAAATAAGCGTAGACCTAACTGTAAATCACAAAACCAAATGCGGTAATACTCTGTGTGAATATATGTGTGTGTGTCTCGCTCTTTCCATATTTCTGGCTGGCGTTGGGTTTTTCGTGTGCGTTGCATTGTTTTCGTTTTGTTGAACCATTCGTAAGACGGCTAAAAAACGAGCTGTGACTTGAACAGCACATTGACAAATAAATCCACGACAGTAAGAAAGATAAACAGTGCGTCTTTTGAGCTCGTATGCACAAACGTCAACAAACCACCGTCGAATTTTTTCTTTTCCTCCTTCTTCTTCCCTTTTTTTCCGAAACAAAAGAGCACTAGACACACCAACACTTCCAGATAGATAGTTAGTGTCGGTGTTTTCAATATTACACAAATGCATTACGTCTTACTTCATATGCGAGAGTGTTTGAGGTATTGGAAGAAGCGAAAAGAGATTTGAAGAAGAAAATGCAGTGAGCCACCATAAATACATCAAATACAATCATTTAGAATCCACAGTTCTGTCAAAATAGACCGCATCACTTCTTTCATTCTCGAGAAAACATACAAATGCTCAAATTTGAATATCTACTTTTTTCCCTCATTCAGCCGTGAAATATGAAAAATTCGAAAATTATTTTTCATTTGCTTTTATGGCCAATAAAATTTAAAGATATTTTGTAACATATTTTTGGAATCGACACTAAAGAAAACAATAGGACACCGTTCTCTTTTATACTCTATTTCTTCTATTCATCGGAAATGGCCCAACCAACTCAAAGTGGTATTTCTTTTTATAGATTTTGTCCTTACGAAATGTGTGGGCAATTCTTTTTTTTTCGTTCTGTCTTGAGAAAGAGTTCATGTCGCTGTACAGTGTACACATTCAGACTACGTGGAGGGTATGGCATGGAAGATGTGCCTCATTATCTATTGTTTATGGCGGAATAAAACATTCGATTAAACATTTCACGTGGGTTTCATATACAATGCACGACACGATGTCAAGATCATTATACAATATACATCTATTCAATTTACTCTGATAACAATTCTCGGAAGAGAAAGGAAATTCATTGCTGATAAGAAATGATTACAAGTTTAAGGTGGTTTAAATTAACTTAAGAATATTTACAAATTTACATCACTTACATTGGCTTTCGAGGTGTTGGAACGGGTGTTCGCTTAGCCGACAATGAATCTGTGTCGGTTTCGGTTTGATTTTCATTTTCGCTGTCACTTCCAAATGGGTTCGTTGAAACTCTGCAATTAAATCAGAATGTTCGCTATTTATAATGGCTATCATCAAGCAATAAAACGGGGAACAATGCTACAACTTTGCTTTTGTTTCATTGACAATTAAACGCAGAGAGAAAAAGTATCTCGATTGCATGTAGAGGTAATGATGTGGATGTTTACCTGTGATTTTTTGGAAATTTTTTGGGAGTACTCTCTTTCATCAATTCGATTTCATCGTCCTCGCTATCAAAGGGATTGAGACTCTCTCTTCGCTTTGGAATTGGTTCAAAGCTATCATTTTGTTCATCATTTTCGTCTTGTTCATCATCACTGCCGAATGGATTCAAGCCATTCGGATAATTCGTTTCATCCTTTTTGCGTTCATAATCTTCGCTGCTCAGTGAATTATCTGGCAACGCTTTCGGCTGAATATCTAAATTATTTGAGTTGTCTTCGACCATCTGATGTTTATCGGCCAATTTTTCGGATGAGGCTGTAGGCTTTTGTTTTCGTTTCGATGGAGTAGGTGGATTAAGTGCAGCAAAATTGTTTGCTTCTTCATCTAGGTACACATTTAATGCAGCACGTTGACGTGGGACCGGTTTTTTCAAATCAAAGTCATTCGTTTCCAATGTGTTTAATATCTTGTCTGAGTCAGCATTTGAATTGACATTATTTTCATCGTCGGCATTTAATGACAATCGAGTGGATGGCTTTAGTTCTACATCTACATTCAATTGTACTATTGCTTCGGTTGCATTAGTAACATTTATCTTGTCATTGTTCATTGACTTTTTTTTCTCATTGCATTGCCTCTCTACATTTTCTGCAGCGGTAGAATTTCGATTTAATCTAGGTGAGTGATGTGGTGTTTGCTCTAGCTCCGACGAACATTGAGCTAGTGCTTCAAATTGACTCAGACGCGAACGCACCATTTTCTGGCTATCATTATCACTTATTGAACTACTTTGCTCTCTTAGATCGGTGACACTTTCAAGATTATTTGTATCATACTTATCGATATTCGTATCAATAGATGTGTTCTCATTGCAACCATTACGGCTAATACTCGGAAGTTCTTTTTCTTGTTCTTGTTCTTGTTCTTGGTTTTGTTCGCTGGTTTTGTTCTCTCTTTTTTCCGTCAACAGATGGTTTGATTCGTCAGATACTGGTTCGATTTGTGATTCGTCACTAAGCGGTTCTAACCGATTGACACTTTTTATATTGATGCCTTGTTCAACGTGACTGCTGTCGTTTTTGTCATCGTCGTCGTTTTCGTCGTTATCGTTGTCAATACCATTGGAATCTCTTTTGTCTTCTAAATGATGCACATTATCGCTCTGCTGGCTTGCCTCGATGAATTCAGCATTTTCTTTGGTAACATTAGTAAAACTGTTTAATGCATCTAATGGCAAACTGTTCTTTGTATTGAGGTTATTGTCAATCGAGTTCACTTTTTTGACATCGATTTGTGGAACTGTTCTGGGTGCGCTGGGCGTATTCGCACTGTATTCATTAGCACTGCAATTTTGTGGTTCGATTTGTGATGATTCTCCATTAGCACTCGTTGATACACCTGCTTGCGTTTGAAGGTTTGGGCCCGATGTGCACGCGTTAGATTTCACATTGTCTTGGTGCACTTTTTCCATTTTATTTTTGCCGTAGAGTTTGTTCAGAACGTTTGCTTTTGATGGGATTGGTGGTAATTTTGGTTTTGCTACTTCAACAGGGGTGACAGGATCAAGACTTGGGGGCAACGTTTTCGGCAGCGAAGGTGGTCTATTATCAATCTCCTCGTCGCTTTTATCAAACGTTGATGCTTCGATATCATAAACGATTTCATCCTCATTTTTTGCATCATCTATTCGTAAATCTTCAGATTCATTTATCGTTGGTTTGATATCGTTTGCATCATGTGTACAATTTTTCGAATATAGTTCAGTAAGACGTTTCAAACTTTTCGATTTTTCTTCATCGCTAAGCGATTTCTGTAGTAAACCTTTGCCATTCGATTGGAACATGGCAAGTTTCTCACTAAACGACTGTCGTTGCTCGTCCGCCACTTGTGTTGACAGCCCCGATGGATGCTCCACATTGTTATTGTCGAGGCGAATTTTCTTTTCTTCATCGGGACAAGTTTCGCAACAAAACACACCGTCCACTTCAGTTTCATAAAAACTTCCGGGCGTTAGTTGTGAGTCGCAACGCGCACATCGTAAACATTTCCGATGATACAATGAACCATCAATAGCTAAACGTTCGGCAAAAAATACGGGTAGACCACAGTGCTTACAAGGTTCACGCTTCGGAATATGTGCCATCTGCAAAGAATTCAATATATCTGCTATAGTTTCTTTATGTTTTTTTCTTTCTTTGTTTGGAATTTTAATGGGACTTCATATTTTCCAGAAGCTCAAGCAGAATGAATGAATAGATGAAACATATATACGATATTATGATTGAAAAAAAAAATCAACTTTAGTTTACCTGTTTTTTTCTTGTATCGATTAAAATTATGAGATTCAATCATTCGGGAGTTCGCTCTTTGTTCGGTCTTCTTTTTTGTTCTTGAGATTTCTTTATTGATCGATTTTCTGCGATTACTTAACTTAGTTTTTTTTTTACTTAATCGTATTCAAATAGTATGTATGATTTTCACAAAATGTATATGTGTGATGAGGCTTCTAGCAGAATATTTCTGGTTTATATTGACCCATAATATCCAAACTTTTTTCGTCCTTTACAAATGGAAATCAAAAAGAAAAAGCACATAAATTATTAGCATATTTAAAAAAAATTTCTGCATGACAAATACAAAAAGTTAAACGAAAACTAAACATTTAAAGCAAGCAAGCGAACAAACAAAACACAAACACTCGTACAGTTAATTGAAATACAAACTAAAACGGATGAGAATGTAAAAACGAGATGCTTTGCGGCATATGGTTGGTGCAATATTAAAAATGCATTTTCATTGAAGCAACAATGCGGCAATGTCACTGCTTCAGACTTTGGTATGATCGATGATTCATTTTCTATGGTCACAGAGTGGGATGAAACGATTCATACATTAGTCGTCAAGCACCTCATTATCCATTTGTGGTAAATGAAGTTTGTATTACAAAAGCAAACAGGCCAACTAGATACCAGATAATTAACGGTTTATGGTCTAAGCGTACAACTTTCTTGCACTTTCTTTTTGTTATATTGTTGTTGTTTTTTCATCAGAAAAGATTTCTGTGCGTCGAAGGTTTTGCATCAATGTAAAGTTCAAATGATATGTGACACTTTCACTTTCGGCAACGACAAAAATATTTGAAAACAAAAATCGACAGCATGAAGCAACAATTTCTGACATTTCGGCACATAATGCCACTAATTTAAGTGTGAAACATTCAAATGAGCATATTTTAAATGGCATTTAAACTAAAAGTTAGGCAATGAATACTTTTAAACGATGAAGAAAATGTATCATCATATAATTCTCAACGAAAATACTGAAAACTGCGAAGCAGAATTGTAATTAGGTCTTTAAAAAAGAGTAAACTATGGAATTTCACAAGTTTTGTTAAGTGTAGTCGCTTATCATGCGAATGTCGTGATGTCATTATTATTATTATTATCAAAATTTTAAGAGCATTTGCCATAGATTGTGTTTTTTTATGAAATGAGAACGACTGCAAAAGTACAGACTAAAGAAGTGACGAAAAACAAATGCATCGTGTTACACTCTGCGCACACGAATCTATTGACTTTTGCATTAGTGGTGAAGAGTTTATATATCAATTGTTTACCCAATGTCACGAAGATAGTATAACGCGTCGCGTTTTTAAAGTGTGTTTCATTGTCATCAAGTAATTCTAGGAGTTCTGCTCATGATTTTAACATTTAATTTTCAACAGGAAATGCATTTGACTTGAAGAAAGAGTGACTATTTTTGGCAGTTCATCTTATGTAATTTCAAAGCGAAGAAGTATGCGTAACTGAACTATTTGAATCTATTTTTAATTTGCGATTGAAGCTTCTTTCACTTTCTTAGTGATGTCATTTACATCAACTTCGTTGTTTAATTTTGCTTTGGTTACAGTTGCCTTTGGCGATGTTTTCGTTTTTTCATTTCCTCTTTTCGCGGTAGTTGACTTTCCGACGCTTTTCAGATTTTCCTTTGCATTGCCTTTCTTCTGTTGACCTTTTGGCGACGCGCTTGAGCTTGCCGGAGACTTTTTCTTCTTTTCGGGCGAAAATTCACTTTTCTTCACTGGTACTTTTGATTTATTTGCAACGCTTTGCGGTTCTGTATTTTTCGTACTCTTTGCAACTTTATCAACGGTTGATGATGATTTTCGTTCTTCAGTTGATTTTTCGAGCTCTTTTGGTTTGTTTGTGGTATCATTAGATTTATTCGATTGCTGGGGAATTTCATCCTTTTTGGTTATACCAACAAAATTAGTTATTTTCATTTGGTATGATTATTAATAGAGCTAAGAATCATACAAAAATCAATGGGGCAAACAGAGTGAGTATGTGTGCAAAACACTATGAAACTCACATTATTGACAGTCAAACAAGACGGGAGAAAATCAATTAAGAAAGTGGATATGAGACAAAACGAACAGCAAACAATGGACGATAGAATTCAATCATCAAACAATCGATTGCAATTACCTTATACTAAGCAAAAGTTTGTCGTGTCATTATCATTGAAGAAAGCAAATAATAACTTGTTAGGTGATATGAAGATTTTCATTTGGATGGACAAAGTGGGGGAAATTTGGTTGCAGTGGCTACGAACTGTTGGATAAAACAAATGAAATCGCTCGCAATGCTTATTTTTTCCGCTTAGCAATAGTACTCCTCGTAGTATTTCTGCAAAAATCAAATACAAACTCTGAATTGCTCTGATTGTTTAAGAGAAAATGTTGAGCATAATGAATTGGCACTTGAAAATTACAATGAGATAAGAGGGAAATGTCTGGATTTTGCGCTAATCGTCCAAAGTGGAAGAAAACCCATGTAATTTTATGCAAAGAGCTAGAGAGAGAGAGAGATAAACGCTCTCAAAAAAGCCTTCAGATCCATTCGCTGACAAAAACTATTCTATAATCCACTGAGTCGTACGTCCCATGAATTTGCACTGTAACAACCCGATTATGTGTTTGTATGTGTTTCTATTCTATCACAGTTTATCAAATTTCACTCTTCGAGCCCTATTGAAACCGGCTGTAGACACGTAAGATAAACAACAATTACCAGAAGTCAAATATCGGTATGCGACTGTTTATTTTCGCACACAAAACTGTTATCATTGTTCAGTATAGCGTTAACCGGTCGATATGTTTATTGAACACCCCATGAGCACACTCTATGCAAATGAGGTAGCGTACGAATGCCAAAATCAAATGGTGATATTACGTTTTCCAAACACGAAACAATGTAACGGGAATAATAACATCAATTTCGAAAGGTAGGGGAACACATTTTGGGAAGAAAATCGATACACGGAGGCCATTGTTTGTCGACACTTTTTTCCTTCTCTGTAACATTATTGTTGACAATTGATGAAGGTTCCCAGCGTCCCGGTATGCCATTGTACAACATCACTCCATAACGACTCAAATTCAAAGAAATGAGAAATGTCATTTTGTTACTTCATAGAATGGACCATTCGAGAGAGAAAAACAATATCACGACTTTATGAAACTCCATTGCGCGTAACATTTCGACAAACAAACGCATGAAATGGCAACGTTTTCATCCAAGCGCGGCCAATATAAAACGGACGGAAAGTGTGCGCACCGCATAAAAAAATGGGAAAAATTCTCAGAACTAAAACATGTTACAACTTTTGTTTTTATTTTATGATTCATTAGCGTCCATGGCGCTATTTCAGCGCACAGTTTGATATATAGAATTGCACGGTCATTGTTCAAGTATCATATTCATTTAAGAAAGTGGTGTAAAGTTGCAAAACGCCAATTCCAAAAATAAGAATGACTGCTGTATCTCGTGTGCTTTGTATATCATCACACATACGAAAGAAACGAAAGCAGACATCAATGAATTTCTGGCAAAATCGAAATATGGGCTTCATCACCGCTAAGCAAGTGCTTTATTCATATTATTGTTACTGGCAATCCAAAATGTACTGGCTCAAATACAATCGCCAGTGTTTTCACCGAAGCCATTACTTCATCTTTTTCCATCACGTTTTCATTTACAACTTTCGGTCTTTTTTTCACTTGAAACACTCACATGCATACATCCAAATGTGTTTAGTGGAAGCTAAATGGCTAAAATAAAGAATGGTAATTGTTTATTTGGTTGGTTTGAAGTTGTTGTTAATAAAACAATCGCTAGTTGTATCTTCACCAATCTTCTGAGAGAAGGAATTTGCATGAAATAGCCATTTACGTTCAGTGACCACTTTATCCATGCAATCTATTCAGATTATTTTGTTGTTTTCTTTTCTAGAGTTTTACGGTTCATACGTGATGAACTTCATTAAAAATTCCTCTCGACGTGACTGGAGATATAGAAGACGATTCTGTGTCAAGCCATAAAAAAAATCTCACAACAATATTTTCCTCCAAGAAAAATCAAAAAAAAAAAATATTATTTTTGCTACCAGCTCGGAATTTGAGCTGAGTCGAAAAGTCATAATAGAAAGTCACAAATTGAGTTCGGTTTTTCTATAGAATTTCGTAACTCGGTTCTATAACGCCCAACATTTTGGCTTTTGCTCTTCGATCATCATTAACATTTGAAAGGAAAAAGTCTAGTCTTTTGTGAAACTTGCAAAATTGATTTTCTTAAATCAGAACCACGAAAAAAAAAATGATTTCTTTTCATATGTAACGGATGGAAGTTTATTTATTCCGAATTTGAGCATTCACAAAATGTGTCTGCTCAATTAGAATGGATATTTTCATAACAAACAGCCCACCAAATGACCGATTCAATCTATTA
>NW_022595261.1:0-48439 GCF_009176505.1 Sitodiplosis mosellana | reverse complement strand
ATTATTCAATATTATTGTGTCAAAAATGTATACGTAATTTCAGTCGAGAAGAAGTGACACTGATAATCATATTAATGCTTTTGTTTCGGCTCTCTGATTGAAACGATATTGGTTTCAATAAAAAATTACGTTCGTTAAATTCGTGTGGCATTGTTGTTTTGAATTGTTTGTATCCGCAATTACAACACATTTTGATAACACTTTGATTGTAACCTAAAAACAAAACATCCGTATCCGATGCGAGTAGTACTGAGATGCAGCGCTTTGAATGATTCATTTTGTTTTGTATTGCTGATGCGATCTACGATGACCGCAAATACATCACTCGAAAACAGCGTTGCTAATATAGAAAGAGAGAAGAGAACAATGGCTAAATAATAAAGTGCATGCAGTCGCAATCGACCTCCCTCTCTCTTTGTCTTTGTCTCTATGTACTGTAATTCGGCTTATTTGTCTGGAATTTAGAGCGGCCTTTCGCCTAATCACTGAAATAAAATGCTGAAAATTAGACCCGATGGATGTAGCAAAAAAAATGCCAGCGCAGTTCTAGTGGTGCACGGTATAAAATCAAAAGATAATATTTGACGTAGTCACGATCAAAAAGAGCAATAAAAAAAAAACATAAAACACGATGTGCTTGCAATGTGAAGAGAAACATCGCTAACAACCGACGCTGAAAAAATACTGTAGTTGGCTGTAATGACTGCAAAATATAATGATTCATCAGCACGAATGATTCAGTATTTCATTGGTGAACGTTCGTTCCATGTGAATAACTCCAGTTGCAGCGTTTGTATGTATGCAACAAGTTCATGGCTATTGAATTGATTTGAGTTTAATTGAAAAACTGAATTAATCAAAAATTTGAAATAAAAAAACATCTCTCAATACGTTGTTAAACAACTGCTGATTTAAAATGCAAACGAATCAATTAGGTTACTTTGAGAAAATATATTCATTTACTTTCAACTCATTGAAAATACATTGTCCCACTTTTTATTTTATTTATTTTAAGATGTTTATTTTTTTTCGCTGCTCACATTCATAAACAACTTGGATTTTGATTGATGCATGAGATAAGGCGTCTTCAAGTTGTTTTCCGCTTGACTTCAATTGATAATATTGAATTTCGTACAACAACAAAATTGCGCTATGGCAACAACAACAACAACATGACCACACGTTTTTCAGCTAAAAATAGCGAAATGGTTCATGTGCAATTGTACATCTCTTACGTCACAATTGGTAGCATGAAACACCAACGTAGAATGACATTTGGCACAGCTTAAATTCAGTTTCAACTTCAACAAAGCCGTCGGTTGCACTATTACATCATCACCATAATGCAATCGTAACGAAATGTCTTGAGCCTATAAAATAACATTGAAGCCCATAAATAATAAACAACCATATAATTTTGAACTCGCATGAGAACGTCATCACAGCAAACACATAACACAACACCAGAAACAATACTAAACCAGAATGCTGTTGGATTTTATCGCTTTCACACTGATTTTAATACCTTTGCATCAATCACACACCACAATGCATAACAAATCCAAACTAAGTGTAAGCATTGTACAACATATCGTTATAATTTTAGAAATATGCTCACAATTTTGCTGGCTCTAAAGCCTCTAAAAGTATCACATATACGTTCACTATATTGCAATCGAAATGTTATTCCATGTCTTTCACCCATTTACTTACAACATGAACCAAACATTATTTTAGTAAATTATTCCTCATATGCGTTGGTCACTTTTTATCCTTTTATTAATAACATTTTATTGAATCCACCACGTCGAATAAAATAAACATTCACAAATCAAAATTTTGACCAAAACGATAATATTAAATATGAATGAAAAATGAATATTTTATGTGCGATTCAAACGTTGAACCAACTCAAGTAATACTCATCGGACTGAAATGCTCGCGTTAAACTGATATACACGATAATATTCCGTGGTCTTTTTCATTCGGAATTGTTGTTTTCTTTTCAACTCATTTCACGAACACACATTCTCTTTTTGTTATGTTGTGTGTTGTTGACGGTTCGACTGCACAACAAAATCGAATCGCAATACATTGTTGGTTGTACGAATACATATGCAGAGGAATCAGGCATCAATACATACACGTGATGATTATTTTGTCGGTGTTTTTTTCTTCTTCTTCTTCTTCTTCTCTCTACTTCTGCTCTTCCATTTGATCTGTTGTTTGTGTGTGGCAAACGAATGAGCAGTTCACATTTTTGAGTGTCTATGCTCACAGTGTTGTTTGAATACAACGAAATACATGTGGATGGCAACCGCATGTATTATTTACACATTATACCACTCTGTAATGCCGCTTTCACGATACTGAAATGGGCTAGAATTTTAATCAAACCAACATTTGTGTCAATGTATATGTGTTCGATGTTTGACTCGAGCTCTGCGTTGGCAATGAGTCTCTCTTCCATGTATTTAGCACTTTATAAGAGTATTGAATCTGTAATACTCATGCATATTCCACTCAACTCTCGAGGGCTATTTTTATCAACTGTTTTCGACACGTCCCAAATGGTTGTGAGTAATAATTTGAAAACTCGAAATTATGAGTTTTGCAAATTGTTCTGTACCACATTTTATATTGCTTTTTCCAAATCGGATGGTATTCCATTTAGGAAGATAAAGATAAACCTTTTCATGATACAATTGTTTGCTGTGAGTAGAGTAGAAATCACAAAAAATTGATTTTTCTCGAAATGCACTCAATATTTTACATAATTATAGCACTCAATGGCATAAAGCCAATGCTCGTTTAGTGAAATTGGTAAAATAACACAAACACTTCAAAACTTCAAAATCACTTTTGCTCAAGCAATTGGTCAATCTGAGTGACTTTCAAGCTTAAACTCATATTAAAGTATAAACTCCAACTTTCCCGACGAGAAATTTGCGGAATATCGCATTGCGACTATTCTACGTATAGTCGCAATACGAAAAAGTCCGTCGAACGCAGCCAACTTCACGTTGGTTGTACGAAGTTTCAAGTCGAAATATCACACTCGATTCAGTTACAACTTCACATTTATCGCAGCGCGAATAGTCGCAGGGTATTCAGCGATAACATTTTGCGGCAACTTTTATTGTGGATACCTATTCGCATTGCGAGTATCCGCACTCAAAAACGGATATGCGACGGATAGTCGACGTACACCTATTTCACCGCAAATTTCTCGTCGGGTTTGTTAAGCTTTTGCGCAGTTCGCTTCATTTTCGATAGGTGTCGCCAGAGACGTGGTATATTTCGTGTGAAGCACAAAATAGCATGAAGATTGCGTGTGAAGCATATACAATCGATAAAATGCGTGTCGATAGTTTGTTTTTTTTGTCGTATCGAAAAAATATACATGCGCTTCTATGCATTCTACAGTTTCTACACCGCTTTCGAAAGGCAATGATGTTGCCATACGACCTTGTGCAAAATTCTCTACACGGTGCTACTGAGTATATTTTTTGCGACTTTTTCTACCGGTTTTTGTCTTTACAATAATAATAATGTATTCAACACAACGATCACTTTTCTATTGGCTGCACCGTGCGCATTATAATTGCCAAGCATCTTCTTTGTCGTCTTTACAACTATAATAACAATTTGAAAGTTATAATAGGAGGGAAGGGAATTTTAGCGGATCTTTTCCAAGAAATGCTTGTCAGTGTCCAGACATATCATTAATTCTTCAACTAGATTGTGGGTTTCTTCTGTGGCTCCAATGAAAATGAGTCTCCAAGATGTTGCAATTCAAAGAATTTTATTAACAATCACCAATTTGCTAAAGACCATCGCTTTTGTATTAATATTCACAAGAAAAGTTCATTCAAAGTTGATGATCAGTTTCGATTTTGTTACTCGGCACAGAAAATTATTTCAATCACAGCAAGAATGTAAGAGCAATGGTTCTCGTAACGTCCTTGGATTATTCAAAATCGAAAGCAATACTTTTAATCATCACACCGTTATTTCTTTCGTGCGAACGTTGTGTATGGATTTTCAGAGAACCTAAAACAATTGTCAGCCCCGTTAGCAGATTTAAGCTAATGATATCGACTAACAGGCATGAAGTGAAATAAAGTTAACCTATTGGATCATTTTGAGGTACGTCAAGAGATTAATTAGACCTTGATCCGATTCTTAAACACCGATAGTGAATAATAATCGACTGTTGGCCACTGGGGAAAAATTTTTAGTTACTCCGTAACAATCAGTTATCTTCACGAAACTTAATCTGTTCCAATGTTAACTGTCAAATTATCAACCAAAAATGATCGCCTTAATCCAATCCAACCGCCGTGATTTCAACGATCAAACCTCCAGACCGCTTGGATCTTGCATGTTTTTCCCATAATCTGACAAACAAGAAATCGTATAATGACATTTAACACATAGGAGGAGAATTACTGCAACACTGCGTCCCAGCAATATAAATTTAAATAACAACCCATTCACACACACAAACATCTATGGGATTATTCGTGACTTTAGACCTACTAAGCCGTAAAAATTCATTTGAATAATTTGAAGAAAAAAAACATACACAACTTCAATCTATAAATCGTAATGACTTTGTTAGCGAAAAAAATTAAAAATAAAATCGGTCACAAATGGTGATCTCGATCGTAAGGGCCAACATTGTTCATGTTTTTATTGTCTTAGTGCGAGAAAGAAAAAAGCGATTATTTTTTAGTGACCTGTCGATTTCATGGATAAATATTCAGAGACACGATCTCGTCGAGTGTTTGCGCACACGAATTCATCATATTTTGAATTGAACTTGTCGCTTGTGATATTTACTTTATTTTAGAAATCATTTTATTTATGCGTAATTGTGTCCCAGCGCTCACCATCACTTGGAACATGGCGGTACAATCAGGCCGTATTGAATAGAAAGTTCGCATGACATATTATTCACAACATTTTCTTTCTGCTTGCAATTACACCGTCGCATACAAATTTTATTCCCGCATAATTCTCATTTCATACATTGTACACACATATTCGAATGGAAATGAAAAAGAGAAAAAGTTTGCGCTTTCATGTCAATTGCATGGGGAAGGCCGGAAATGTGTATACGAACAATAACTGGTATGCATGGCGATTTCCTTTTTTGTTCTTAAATTTTAAATTTTCGGTTTAGGTAATCAACGTTTGGATGGGCGTAATTACGAACAACGCAATCTGCTCACTGTAGCGGGACCAGTTTCAATTTCACTTGGAAAATCATTATTTTTGTGTGTTTTCGAAAATTAAAGAGGTCAATGTTCGTTTCAATTTCAGAAAAATAATGAGTGGAAAAATTACGTTTTGCTTTCTTTCGAATATTTGTGATTTTATCACAACATTTAGCTGTATATAAAAACTTTGAGTGATGCTACCCATAAATTTGATGCATAAGAGGAGCGAAAGGTGACTAGGCATTTTAAATTTTATGAATAATTCTGAAAAAAAAGTCGCTGATCTAAACATAGTATGGAAGACAGATTCACAAAGATAAGACATGTATTTCAAATTCTAAACCACAGCCCCAATACAATTTAGAGGAGGAAAAATCAACTTTAGAGAATGAATAAAACCGCTAATTAGCTCTTAGATTTACATACCTTTTGCGGAGGAGGAGTTGTGCTTGCGATTGTTGCTGATTTATCTTTGATAATTTTCGATTCTGAAAATGAGAGAGAGGAAGAACATGGAATTAACAATGGTTTTAGTTTAGGCAATGGATCAATTTATTATCTAAATAAACCGAAATAATTTCTGCAGTCTTTTTCAACAAGCAAAGAGCCCATTTGCATATTTATTGTGTGCTATACATAAACTGTTTCAGCCTACGCCCATGGTTTTTCATTCAACATGAGACAGACATTTGTCTCGAATATGGATATAGTTCAACTAAATGCATTCGAATGAATGCAAACTTTCACATACATTTATTGGCCGAGCAAAAAATATCGCAATTCATCCATGTGCCGATGTAGAAAAGCGAGCGACATTAGTATGTTGGTGCGACTGTGTGCATTTTGTGCGCTGCTTGTCATCAGAAACAATGAATATGTTATAAGTTATTAACACCAATCGATTCTCGCAGTCGTGCGCCACACCAAAGCCTTAAAACGACTGGATACAACAGTAAAATATTGTTTCTAACAATTATGGCAAAAATAGACGGATAATAATAGTGCAAATTGATTCGAATGAGCCGAATGCATTTACATAAATATTTCAAATGAATTGGAAATAGGATCGTTCAGTCGCAAACGTTGTTGTCACCGTATTTTAAAAGACTTGTTTCAATTAAAAATGATCGGCCATAATATTCATCCATGAACTGTGTTTTCTTCTTGAAATAGATGCTTTTTCACTGTAGATAGGAATAGTTCAAGTTCTATTAAAAACCATATCGAAAAGTGCAATACAATATTGAAATGAAAATAAGTCGTATTTTCCGCTTTGTCGTTAGTTCAACAGTATTGTTTAACGTTTCAATCATTCAGTCGCTCGAAACAATCAGTTTTCAATGGTTCAATTAATTCTCTTGTACATTCGATTAGTTCCTATTTTGATATGTCAAACCTTGAGTTTGTTCATTAAATTGAAATCAGAGCACTATCATAAGCAAACACGATAATTTTTGTTGATTGTTTGTAGCTTTTTTCCTCTTCTTTCATGAATAAAACTAATTCCCCGCATTAAATTCGCATCATTTTTCATAGCCAATAGTGCCTCGATAAATGACGAAGATTATTTTAGTTGTGTTCTTTCATTCTATGCCGTTCTATATTTCATTCAAGTGGTACTTTGTTCGTTCATATCTTTACTATTTTTGAATAAATTAGTTTCGAACTCAAAGCGCTCTAATAACAATCACAACGACTGCCCAATCAATCAGCAATAATTATGGAATGTGTTTGGAAAAGAAGCAAAAACATCAACACTCGTTTCTATACGGTATGATTTGGTTTCAATGGAGATGTAAATTTGTTGTTGTATTAACCATTGAAACCGATGAGGTTCAATCAAAATCAGTTTCAATTAACCATCATCGACTAACGATATTTCGAAGCAAAAAAAGCGCCGGCAAAGATTTGAAGAGAAAAAAAACATCTTCAAATTCTAATAATACCGACATTATTATGTTGCTCTATTGCTCGGACGTAGAAGTTGCATTAAGAAAAATGAATGGTTGAAATTATACACCAAGAGTTTTGATGTGATCGTGATTCGATAATAGCGAGTAGTCGACTCTATTCTCTTTCAATTGAAATCTGATTCATGAATAACTTTGAGTGGAATTGGTCTGTCGTGCATATTTTAGTGTATGTGCTCTTCTCTGTTTCCAATAAAACGATTTTGAATACGATGACCCAGATAGCTTAACAACTTTGATGATCATCGATTCCATTTAACGAGCCGCACATGTTGAGTGAAACGAAAGCTGAATTGTTTCGACGCTTGATTTCCTGCTGATTAGACGAAATTTCAAATGTAAAATATTTCAGACAATTCCAGCAGAATAAATGGATTTGGATTGATTAAGATCGCTCTAAATCAAATCACAAATGTTAGTACATAATTGGAACGGGGATTTATGGAACCCCTATACAATGTTTTTTCACCGACCGTATAAGGCCGAATTTTGACCGAAATGTTTTTTTTTTTTTTTGTGGTCAACGATCTTTATACTTTTTGACACTCTTCACATTTTTAAGTCTTGAATTCACAGTTCATTTGCATGCCTCCATGAACATAGCTGGCAATTATTTGTATGATTTCTGCTCTTTTTTGTATGTGTAATGAGGTTCAAAGGAAAAGTTAAATTGCCATATTTTCTGCCATTCCACGATAAAATTAGAGGCACTAAAATTTCATTGAGAGAGTAAAATGCTTCATGCTTAATGCATTCCAGCCAACGTGAATAATGTTAAACGGCGAAAAACAGCAAAAGAAAAAAATATGAAGGGAACTTTAAATGATATTTTATTGAAAATCGAAGTTTTTATACTGTTTTTCAGTTTATTTTTTATGGCCTATTAAAACAAAGCACGGTGGAAAAAGTTATACTGAGCATGGAACACGCGTGTCGCGACAGTCTCGCGCGAATAGGCACAATCCACACAACATACAAAATGCGCTAGCCACTGTGGCAGCAATTCCACACAAACAAACCAACCAACAGCACATTATTGCCCGTGCATGTTCTCTGTGTAGCATATGCACTCGAGGTCTTTTCTATTCGCCAACCGTCTCTTTTACTATCCGTTTTCTTATTTCGACTGCAAGTACTAGGCGATCAAAAACTTCAGGAAATATTAAAGTCACAAATGCAATTACAATGAATTGAGGAAAGAAAGAAACAATTCAATGGGGAACAGCCAGCACAAAATCGTTGATACAACGAATGATACGCTGACAGTTTCGGCATATGATGACTACAAAAGCAAACAAGAAGAAAGACATCAATAGATTAAATAATTGCAATGTTACATAATTTTGAAACATATTCACTATTAAGCCACCATTTTTTAACCCAATTCCGATCGATGCATTTGAATAAGCTAAAAAAAAAAACAAACAAATATCGATAATTCAAACTATAAAATGGAATGAATTGAATCGAAGAGAACAACAATATAATAATAATGTTTTCAAAGCACATGTGCAATGGCGGCAAAGATAAAATGAATCGATTCGATTTCGTTTGATGTGGTCTTATCAAATCTACTTTTGACTTTGTACTTGTAACTTGTATTTCATATTAAAGATCGATAAAATTCCAAATTTATTTATTCTAGAGTGAAATTTGACTAATTTTAACTAATACAGCTTTGTTTTGGTTCATTGGATAAAATTCAGTTTTTAATTGAATCGGTAGCCGATTTGCTTTTCAAATCGAATACAAGGTAAGTGAAGAAAAAAAAATATGATCGCCAAGAAGTGAAATACCATATAATTTGGAATGTAGGTCGACAGCATTTTCGTGAGCGTGATATGGTACTAACTGCAAAGTATATCATTGTTAAAACATTTTCTACAATTTCACTTTTTTCTTACTCTCACCTTCCCCCACAACCAGTCACTTTGTAAACAAGTGCTGATAATGAAGATTTCAAACGAAAAAAAAAAAACGAACGAAAGAAGCGGAAAAAACACTTGAAGATCCAGAAAATACTCAACCGTATTTTTTCTACAATATGCAGCGACTGGCAGTGTGCAGTGCAGAACTGCTGATTTCCAAAACCGGAACACAGTCCACGATTGTGGTGAATGTCGATTCGTACAATGTTAATCATTTTTTAGATATCTATTGGCCATATTCATCGAGTCGACTTACAATATTCGATATGCTCGCAGTCATAACTAAAAGACATGAAACATGCAGTAGACTGTAAAACGACTTTTGAGAAGCAACAACAAAAGGCGAAAGACAAATCTAGAAAAATGAAGCATTTGTTTTTTTAGAGCAGTGGCTTTTAGTTTTAACTCGTCCAACCAATTTAATGTAAATGATCATCGAACGCGTTTGAATTTTTTCCCCCACTATTGGTTGCTGTTTTTTTTCTCTTTCTCTTTTTCTCTCTTCATTTTCTAGATTTTTGCCTATTTTACGAACGAACCTGTCTATTGCATGCGGCTATATATGCAATCATGCACACTACAGTCGCAACGTGAAAAACACCTGCATTTATGGTTTGGTTGTCTTGTTTGGCGGGTTATTGCACCATATTGAAGGCAACATGCAATTGAATGCACTTCAGATCATTCATGTGATCAATGTGTACGCGAGAGCCATGTGCATTGCCGTGCATTTCGATTTGACTGCATCGTTTAAGTGATCCGCTGTCTTTTCGTCCGTTTATCTCTTGCAGTAATTTCGATGTTTTAGTGGTCGTTAAATGTGATTTAATTATTTGTTGTATTCATAAAAATTTGAATTGCCTTGAAGATTTATCGAAAAATCGGTTGTAATTTTTCTATTCAACGGTATTTCACATATAAACGTAGAGTCGAACATTGGCTTTCAAAAAAATCTTGAATGGTCATTTGTTTTGCCAATGTATAAATCTTTTACTATACAACCATTTCGACATATTATCGATTTTTTCTTACTTTTAATTGAACTGGATATTTGAAGCGTAAAAATGCCGATTGATTCAGATTAAAACCCCGTTGCAATGGCAAACCGTTTTTCCTGCAAGAACGGATAAATAATGTTTCCTTGCAATTTAACACCTGAAACAATTTCAAAGTAATATACATTTGAATGAATTGTCAAATGGCACATCAAACATTAAATGCATGAATCATTTTGGATTTTGCTGACAAAGCAAGAATTTTAACAACGGACAAGCGACCGATTGAACGTTTGCTAACATAAAATGATGAAATATAAAATTAAACCACATTATTGACGTTAATTTGGGAGTTGTTCACTTTTGCAACCCTCAAGCCATTTTTCGATGGTGACACTTCAATTGTTCATGAGCGAGTCTTTTAGTTTAAATGGGAACGCATGGAAAATATGTCGATTTCAAAGGATGAGAGAAAACGGTAAACAGAAAAATTAAATGGCGAAAAGTATTGGAAAGAATGTATTTTCATTAAATTATTCCCTCGGTTATATTTGAAGTGCGAATGAACATTATGAAGCGCAACATTCGATAAAATATGAGAGAACAATTCACATTTGGCAAGATGTTTTGGTAACTATGGTGGTAACAAAGCATCTTGTTGGTTTTATTTCGTTTTTAGAGTTAATACATTTCGCCCGACACATGAAACGAATGTAAGAAAAAGTAAATGCAACAAACATTCATTTTCTCGTATACAAAATACACGAGAGATGCATCCTACATGAAAATTGAGTTACGAAACAGAATTCACCGTACTGCACTCAAAGCCTTTATAAACTAGTATATAAACAATGTTATTATAATTGACGATATTTGAATTGATTTCAATGACGATGTGGCAGCGCCACCTATATAGATTTCAATTTCTCATTAAAATAAGTGGAACTATTGAGTGCGTGCATAATATCGCACTTAAATTTTCAATATGGCGACGTCCATAGGATTGAAACGTCAACCAATTTCGTAGTCACACCTACCTACTGTCTGGCGTACTGTACGGAATTCGCAAACAACGTCATTTCTGCACTGACAAAATGATTACAAACCGAATGTGATAATCGCATGGCCTGCTATCGCTAGTAAACTATAGTATCAATTCTTTGGCTAGAGAATGTTGTCACGGACATGGACTGTTGCAATCGCTTCATATTTCAATATAACATGAAATTGATGTTCAAATTGTCAGTACATAGTTAAGCTGTCATGCGATTAATATTGAATAATAGACAATATCAGTTATGTGAAAACCACTTTGGAAAGCAAAGGGCATTTGAAAGAGATTCCACACATTCAGTACATTTCTATGATACAGACAGAAGTTGAAAATGGGTTCGCTCAAGAAATGTATGAAAATCTCTAAAAAGTCATTGGTTTGTCGATGTAGTAGAACGATTTGAAGGTTGTAAAATTTTTGATTGGAATGAAAGGGAGAAACTAAAGTCCAAACATATTACACCGACGGTGAGTGTTTGCATGCCGGGGAAATGGTATGTTCAGAGGAGAAAACAACAAAATAGAGTCAGCGGTGCAGATGATGTTTCAGTCTTTCATTTTTATCAGGGCATTCGAACGTCGAACAACACGGAATACTATCATGAATTGTACGTTTCCTATGCAGTGCAATCTTCGTAGTTTGTGATTTATACAATTTTGTGCTTGTAGCCTTTCGCTGCAGTTTTGCGGTCATTGTTCGCTTATTGCAACAAGAGAGAAATGTCAGCGGGAGTCCATGCATATTGCGCTCGACTGTTTGTATGTATAATTTGCGTGTGGGAGCACTAAAGTAGTGTTTCACAAATTTAGCAAAAAAAAAAAAAACAAGAACGAGCTGAAAATGAAAGAGAGAGTTTTTTTTTCATTCGGACCGAAAGTAAAATTTACCTTTGCACATTTTCGATTTCGTTCATGTTTCACGTGTGTCTCATTGGCATAGTTTTCAGATCCCGAGGGACTGAACAGAAAAACATTTGTATGAGAAATTGATTTTCTCTGCTGTAAATGCATGATTTTTGATAGTGTTTCTTTTCTAAAAAAAAAATTTAACCGAAGCAAAACTGTGGTTTCGATTTGGAAAATGTTCGAAAAAGAAAACATTTTCTACATATGGGAAAGACTCGATTTTCGCTGACCCATCAGAAGAATATACATATATGAGGCATATTAAGGCTGTGTGTTGTATATGGCGCGTTGTTTCATCTGTGATACAACGTTTCTCATCCGCGTGTATCACGTGTATCACGTCTTCGATTTCCCTTTCTTAATGTCTGCCATATTTTTCGCTACATGTTTGCTAATCGATATTTATTGATGCAGGAAATATCATGGGCTTTCATGTTTGGTTCGATGTTTTTTTAGCAGTTCAATCTCAACGTCTACACAGCAGAAAATGAATGATGACTGTTGAAATCGAACCACAGAGATGTATTTTATCATTTTTTTATTCGCTTTTAACTTCCTTCCGAACGCATTTCAAACATCTTTGGCATTTCACCTTCAAACAAGCTACAGCCAGTCAATGACAGATAGAAACTGAGCATAGAAACTCAGTAAGCTGAGATTGGGACATTTTGACTTTTTGACGTGTAGTCCATACAAATTTATGATGACACCCATACAATTTCGTGCATTTCATCATGCATTTATATGGACTACACGTCATAAAGTCAAAATGTCCCAATCTCAGCTTACTGAGATTCTATGCTCAGCATATATCCTCAGCTATCTGTCATTGACTGGCTACAGCCCGTCTCAATGGCCGTCTCATAAGAGATAGAGAAAAGCAAAGATAAAAATATAGACACAAAACGACATGAATGTTTATTTTGTGTCGAATCGAAACGTCGATGGTCGTAAATCTAGTAACAAGATCCATCAGATATATTGATGAATGTTGAAGCGGGGTTTTAATTTGCCGAGTACTCGTTTGAAACTGAATTATGGGACAACTTCATTTCTGCGCAATTCAATTTCGATGTATTACAATCCAAATTGTGTGGCTTAAGTGGAATTTGCATGCAGCTGAAGCAAAACTTTCACTAATTCCCAATTATATATATAAATATTACATATGGTAAAGCAAGTTCAAAGTCGGATACCAAATAATATCCATTTTATATTTATTTCTGTTTGCCTATTTATCAAACTGCATCAAACATTTTGAATGCTTATGACAAGCGACCGTATTTATTTATGTTTCTCGGCTGATCAAGAGAAAAACCAAAGATTAAATTCAATTGCAATTTAAATCAAATAACAAATTCAAATCTGACTAACATATCGTCGCACCATTTATGTGTTGTTGTTATTGTTATTGTTCGTCGCTAGTTCACCAGATCTCTTTTTTTCTCTTTCCACACGTGATATGATATACATACTATTACGATTTGTCTCGTGTTTATCTCCGTCTGAATGTTAATTCATAAAAAAAAACTTCATTTCAATTTCATTATTTGAGTGACCGCATAACAAAAAGGCATTGGAAATGAATCGCCAGTTTACATTCACAGAGTCTGCATTGAAACAGAAAACGAAACCTATTACTTTGCTAAATTTTTATAGTGACTGTTTGAACACATAGTGAGTAGTGAGCACATATGCTTCTACATACATATGTATCAGCGCAGCGCAATGCAAGTGCAATGACCAGCTCGCGCTGTAAATCAACGACTACCGATTGCAATTAAAAATAACGAAATAAAAATAAAACCATCGCATACAACGAACCCATAAAAGTAACAGAGCCATACTTTTTTCACTCTGATTATGACTGCAGCGAGAGGCAATCGAAACGATAGAGAGAAAGAGAGAAAAGATTCAGACGTGTAAGTGCGATGCAGGTCAAAACTTGAAATGAATGTAAACACAACACTAGACCCAGCTTGTAGATTATTTTGTGGAAAAAAAGCAAAAAGTGAAATAATACATTTTACTTTCTTCGGGGCATTTATACCGTCCATTGATTCTATAAGCGATTTATTGAATTTTATTTAATTTTTTTCCGTTTTCAAATTCGATAATTTCAATTTTAGTGCTTCGTTTATTTTTTTGCAGATGATAATTCAAATTAAACGTTCTGACCGTTGTATCTGTTCAGAAATGTGTCAAGAGTTTAATGGGAGAAAATTTGTGTTTATTTAGTGTTTGTTTGAGCTCTGTACCACCATAATTTATGGGAGTAAAAGCCGAAGAAACAAAATGCTTTCAAATGTATGTGAAAAATAAACACGAACAATCTCTTTTCATTTGGTATAAATAAGCGGGTCAGTCAAGAGTTATCAATAAATTTTGCGCAGCATGTTCGCAATAGCATGGGGTAGTGAAAACATGTGAAACTGTTGTGTGTTCTTTGAGCTTGTTGGATGAGAATACTCATGGGAGCGCATGGTCATTTTCACAACAACAACAGACGAAAAAAAAAACCTAGCAAAAAGACGAAACAAATTAATTCTACAACCTTTTCAAGTCGCCTAGCTATTGTTTCATTTTTCAAATGTTGGTAACGAAAATGATGGCCCATTGAAAGTAGACATAGGTAAGAAATCGATTATTACCACAAGTATCACGTTTTTGCGGCGGCAACTATTATATGCATAAGTTATAACGTTTGCTTTTTCAACGAAGTACACTTTCGCGCCTATAGGTGAAGAAATCTATTTTGGTGGTTGAAAGAGCAGCTTAAATTGTTTAAACGGTTGTTTTACGACTATATGCATATATTCATTTCTATGTGGATTGATATCAAAAACGACTCATTCCGAGCTGTCAAAATTGTTTTTTGGTCAGCTGACCCACTTGGCAGTTGAGTCTATCGCCAGCCACAAAAATAATCGCTTCGGAAATCCGCAACATTCGAGATCTTATGGCTTACAATCTTATCACTTTAGTCGGGCACTCAATAAATATCGCGTATTTCGTTTTTAAATTCATTCACATTCTCATTTAATATTTTTCAATATCAATCATTACCTTTCTCTTCAGTGAGAAATTTACATTTTTATTAGGTGGTTAGCAAGGTTTCAGTAATCGCTCCATCAATGGTAATTAATTTTCATTGGTTATTTAAAACCAATTTTTTTTCTCTCGAAATGTAAAAGCATTTTGTGAACATCTTAAAATAAATCATTAGACGTTACGAATAGGAAATGGCTTCAATTATGCAGAAAGACACAACAAATAGCACGTGCGATTCGAAATGTGAAACTTTCAAGTCAAAATCCTCAACATCGTGATTTGGATATGGTTTGTGTCATTTCCGCTATGGCAAACAAAACGGACTGACGATGTGACGGTGTAGCTGATGAAAATCAAAAGTTTGTTAACCCATTGTACCAATTTCAACGTTTCATTCCATGTATGCAGCAGTTTCTCTTAATTGAGCCGTTGTGAAAATTGAAGACAGCTTGAGTTGGCAGACAAATTTTAAGTTTTTTTTGGATGTGCATTAAGAAAGAAAGGAACAATGTCTCTCAATTTATTGGTGATGAAGCATTGTATTCATTCATTGGACGAAGATCACAGTGTGGGACGCAATTTTGTAATTGCACTTATAAGTTGCTTAGAAATGAACGGAAATGGTGAGATAGAAAGAAAACCATCAACATAAATGTGGTCATCAATGCAAAGCAGCGCGTTGGTAATCGCAAGGAGTAGAGAAATCATCACCGTTGCATCGGTTGTGCATCACGATAGAGCTATTTCAAGGTGTTTGATGTTTTACATGATAACGATTATTGTAGTTATTACCATCATAGATTTCTTATTTTCAATTCCATTCTATTTTCTGTGGGCAAGCGCAACCGAGTGAGCGCTGCTTTTAACACTTGGCTTTGAATTCATGTATGATGACGCTTACTTATGATTTACTCGTACCCGTATATACATATACATTTTTCGTAAATCAGAATCATCCAATGAGTCATATAACATTTATTGTGATATTATCATAGGCACTGAATTGATTTATGTGCAATGTTTTCGTTAATGTAGTACTACATTCAGAAGAAATCTTCAAGAGAAATCGCTATTTGGCTATCTTGCGATTGTGTCGCTGCAACAAACAGCGAGCACACGCAGTTTTGCTTGGTCTTTTCTCTTTTTAGCACTACATGAAATGTAGAGCTACTAATCTGCTTTTTTTTCCTAGATACTTTTTGTGAAACTAGTGATACTAGTGTTGAAACAAATTATGATGAATTTGAATTTTATACTCATATTTTTTATTCAATTTAAAACCAAAACGGAGAAATACTTGATGTATTTTGTTGACGATTGAAGCAAAGTATATCAATAGCGCCACCTAACATGATGCGACATTGGATGCGATGTTCGAACGAATCAACACCTCTGTGTACAACGCACACATAGACTCTTTGCATTCACACGAACGTACACACAAAGACTTTACTTTCACACGTACGTATAGTTACAGAGATTTGTGGTTGGTGGCGCTCCCAACAAAGTTTCCACAGTAGTTCTAAACGTCAAACATTGCTATAGCATATGAGCTAGACAGTGTTGTTTAAAACAGTGGCAGTAACGACAAATAAGTGCATAATATCTAAAATTACATTAATTTTTCGTATAGTATTTTCTGAGTCTTGAACAGAATTAAAGTGATTTTAGATTCTATGCTCATATTATTTATTTAATTTAAACCGAAGGCAGTATATTTCAAAAAAAAAAATTAAACCAAGATCTTCTAATTCATTTTGCAAATAAATATATTACTTCAAAGTTACTTTGATGAAATACATTTCATGTAGTGCGCCAAAAAATAGTTTGTTGTGAAACAACAAAATAGATTAAGTAACTAAAAACTCAAGAACGCAGAGCGGAGCGAAGCGAAGCTCTGCGGTCTTGTTTCATCTCTTCTTTCCTTGGCGTTGTATATAAATAATTATCACGACACAATTACACATTAGCCACTGAACTGAGAGAGACGCACCAAACAAAAAAAGAGAGAGAGAAACATACCTATATACAAAAAACATTATCAACGGCGTAACTGAATAAACAACATCACTCGTGTCTGATTTTAGATAGCGAATTTAATAGTTCGAGTTATTTTAATTAAAATTTATTTCTTATATTGGTGCTGACGACCATGGTCATTTGAGTATATATATATATATATATATCTCTCTCTATTTGCTCATTGCATTTCACTTGCTTGTATTTTTTCCACACTTGCGCATTCAAATGCCTTTGCTCGATTATTGTTATTATTGTCACTTGCCGCGCATGCATGTACAACAAACGAAACATGGCAAGTCCATTTATATTGGAGAAAGAGCAACGAAAAAAAAGCGCAGCAGTTTGCGCAGCTTGAATGTTTCATCTTGATGCCATTCGAAGATCAAAATGAGCTGCATATGCATTATGCAGCATGAGTGTGTTTATGTGTGCTATCATTTTGGTGCACATTATTGGGAAAAATTCAGACTTTGTACGGGATTGTGTTAACAATAAAAATTAGATGCAATAAACGACGGGCAGTTAATTGGATAACAAATTATGGCAATTGATTCAAGTCTTTGGCACAATCGGCACCAAGCAATTTCAAGTAGCTCATTTATATTTTCTACAAGACTTTCCATTCTCTCTCTCTCTCTCTCTCTCTCTCTCTCTCATCATTCATCTATTATTGCATTCGACGAATCCAGAACACAAGAATGGAAAGTCTTGTATAAATTATAAATGGGCAAACAGCAGCAAACTTTATTTGATACTGTTAGTTTCTGACATCATAATTTCATGTAATTGAAAAGTCAGGTCTTTGACTTTTGGACGCATGCAAATTACGTAAATGTTGCTCTGAAACTATGGCACCATTGTAGATTTTCATTTGTATAAATGCAGATATTAAGTCACACGTACCGCGACAAGCATTTCATTAAATTCAAGAAAAAGTTAGTGAGACACTACGTCTTTTTCACACCACATAAAACACCAATATTACACACAAGCTCTCACGTACTTCACGGCGAGAGATCAAACGTGTAGAGTAATAAAACTGATACACACAATGAAAATGTGCCATGACCATAAGCCGATGTGGTTTTTATTTTGGGTCGTTCAGTCCAAATGATGTAGTCATAATTATTTTTTTCTAATTTGAAACGTTAAATTACAAGCATTTATTTTTCGAAACAATTTCTCCATCATATTTGGTAAACCATTTGTGAACTCACCCTGTGATGCAAAACGCTGATAATACTGTGACAAATATGTTAGTATCGAAAGTCTGTCAGGAACATCATACATCGCCATATCGGCTGCATCAAGCAAAGCAGGAATTCCTAGATGTTTCTCAGCCAGTGTGAATGCCAACTAGTATAGTTGAATTGTTGAAAGACATACGAATATTAAAAAGAAAAAAGATTATTTATATGACTTATTATGGCAGAAAAAATATCAAAAATCTTTTTTTTTAATTGCTGTATGGGAACACGCTATAACTGTTATAAATCATTTTATGACCATCTCATCAAAAAGCATCCATGGACAAAAAAAAATTCCATGAACGATTCTTGGCTTATTGCGACACATGATACAGCTTCTAAATTTTGTCCTTTTGGCCTTTGTATGCTAGAAACACCGCAATTACTATGTGACTTTGCGGCCTTTTTTATTTTAAACAGAAGTTTATCCATAATTTTTCATAATTTTCAAAATCCTACCTCGTTGTTGTAGTAAACATCGGCTTTGTTCAATTTGTCGAAATCACTGAAAGTCAAGTAAAAAAAAAACAAAAAATAAATTTAAGACCAGAATCTAAAATTAAATTTTTTTCTATGGATATGATTCAATGTTCAATTATGCATAATACACACGCCACAACTTTTACAGTTAGCAGAGAAGATTATAAACCCAAGAAAAAAAATATTTCATCGGTTTAACGAGTTTCTGTCAAAAAAAATCGAGTTTTCCTCAAAATAAATATATAAAAACAACAAAAAAAAACGAATGATTTATCACGTGAAATAAACAAAAGATGTAAATTTGTGTTGTTCATTTTGTTGTAAAAGGTTTCCATTATTCAAAAACATGTTTTGAAACTTCTGTGATTAGTAGAATTAAGACAATGGTGGCCATGATATTGAAAGAAAATGCGTACAAAAGCCATATAAAGTTGCACATATTTTATCGTGTAGCATGGGGAAAACGTGTGTAGATGTCACATATTTATGGTCGAGTGCACTAGTGTATCGTGAACCTACGACAATGCCAATCGGCCAGCAACATCAGTGGGTCGAATAGCACACAGCGAAGGGAATATGCAAAATGACAACCAACTTTCTACGAGTTGCTCTGATTACATGCATATTAATAATAGGAGAGTTATAAACATGTCTAAGATGGACCAATTAAAAAGTAACATGTAAACACGAATTGGGTTCTTTCTGATTATAGCACACGCATTCGATCGACTCTGTTTGAAACTATTCCAAGCTCTCATTTTTTATAACTTGAGGCTATTCGATGGCGAAGAATGAAAAGAGACAGAAACAAAAATTACTTTCGTGGAATGAAGTATGTAGTACATTAATAGAGAGTAAGTTTTGAAGTGGTAATTCGAAAATCATTTCAATATTACATTTACCACATTCATTTTTTGAGTTTATATGTCAAGAGAGTGTGTATTACGTGCTGAAAATTCATCACCCATATTTTCATGATTTCCGTGTTTGGAAGATAGATTTTGATCATTAAATTTCCATTATATGGTTTTCTTGGCACTAATTCCACTCACTCACACACACGTGCAGACGCACACACAACTTTGTCAAATTAAAATCAAATAATGTGAATTGTGAACAGAATGATGCTTGTGCGCGGTCAGGTCCATTCCGATTTCTTGCTATGGTTCTGTGAAATTGATTGTCAGCCAGATTAAGTGCTGCTTGTATTTTTCGAAAACTCAGTTGGAGAGGTGCGCTTCATAAAACTTCAGATTTAATATATTCCGATTTTAATCTGGGACTAAGTCATTAATAACCTTAAACCTTAATTTGATCTCACTATTCGCGTTTTTTCTTACCGTTAGACAACAGGCGGCTGTTTCAGGCAATAAGAAAAGACACATTCACTAACGAAAGTACTTACATTAAATCTGGTCGAAAGTGATGAACCAATGCACAAAAAGCCATGCCATTCTTCCAAGATGAAGTCATATTATGAATTTCAACACCAGGGTAGCCTTCAATTTGACGACGGCACCACATTTCTAGACCTTTTGTTCCACGATTCATTTTGTATGAGAATTTCAAAGAAGAATAAACCTGCAATGAAAGGCAAACAAAAAAGTGTTTTAAAAAATACGAAAGAGAAAAAATGATCAAAACCGTAATAAAAAGAGTCAGTTTGTAGCTTGTACAAAGTAACTCACTACAGTCAATCTACTCAGTTCACCTTAATAAAAATGACAAACACCAAGACAGGTACAATTTTTTGTTACTTTCTTTCTTTTCTATATATTCAAATTTTAAGTAGCTTGAGCAATATTTTCTATTTTTCGTCGGTTGATTCTCACTTTTTTTTCGCATGAATCGTTGTTTTCTTATGACAGATTCATCACGTTCTTCAATCCGTTTTTAACTACCAATATTTTTCGTCATACAAACTTTTGTTACCAATGTTTGCGCTTGACGCTACAATAGTTATATTTTAATGTGATTTCAAATGAAACAGATAGTTACGAGTCTTAAATAGCTTACGACTACGAAAAATGGCAAAGATAAGTTTGGCTGAATGGTTGAAAATGTCCAAATTTGACAATTCAATTATAATTGAAAAACATTTCAATTCAACATTCTTCATCATCTGCATCACACAACATTGTCATCGAGTGTATGCTTTATACGATAAGCCATTCAATTTTCTCAGTTTGTAGAAAGTGTGCACCGATTTTTAGTTCATGTCACAAAAATGAAAGAAAAAAAAACCGACAGCAAAAACACTGCATGGAATAGAAATTGTAAACACGTCCGAAAAATGTCAGCTGAAAACCCATATCCACAATGAATACACTAAATCACTAACCATACTGGCTGATTATATGTTGGCAGCAAATTGAAATTGCACACTTTATGTTGACTCGATAACTTGACACATTTTATGCAATTAGAACTTCCACTTTATAGAAAACGCGAAGTACACACAAGAAGATCTCACGTCAATTAGAGAGTGATCGGTTTTTACTCGAAGAAGTAACGAAACATATGGAAATAAAATCCGTCTGCAATTTGAAAGGTACAAATCTGGGGATTGAATTCTTTTTTCTTATATATGAAGAGAAAGAAAGCGATACCAATATCGGAAATGAAAAATAAAACTGAAATTGTTTTCACAATGACAAATTGGTATAAATGGAATCAAAAGTGGGTAATGCTTGAATGGAATATGTTAATGATGAAATACAGACACACTTGGAGAAAGATTAAACAGACAACGTCATCATCGACGGCAGGAGACTTCGGAGAAATTTGTCAAACATTCAGTGAATTCGTCGTGTAATAATTACTTCCACTAGGGGAACCTCATTACTTGTTTCCCTATATCTTTGCTATATTTCAAGTTGAGACAAGTTTGGAATATAGTTATGTGATGATGTTTGTCTAGTCTATTCCAAATGAGTCAAAAAAAAAAAAATATTAAAACATTCCGGGAAACAGACGGCTGATGGCAAATGTTATGCAAAATTGCGTGTTTTTATGCTGTTCACACAGTTTAAAATGCAAAATAGACCGCGAAATCCATTAAATGGTTGAATTTAGAGAGAAAGTCTACCGCGAAGAACACACGGTAAATTTATTGATTATAACTAAGCAAACATGCCATACGAGGCACACAGATAAACACTGTTTTTTTTATCATTCGCACACCACACAGAAAAATTCGAACATAATTCGATTTATTCCAATATAAAATGCCAACAGCAATGTTCAGTTCCTTCACTTCCTCCATCAAAGTAATAAATTATGCAAAATAATTTTTAATAGCCATGCCCATCCGCTTCGTTTGGATCCGAAAACTGCCGATAGCGGTAGCAAAAATGAAAAATGTACACTGTTCGTGTTGCAAGAAAAAAAAAATAACAACAACAACAACAAAAACATCTCGCTTCATTTATTTTTGAGAAACATTGTGTTAAAACGAATCCAAAAGAAGTGAGCTGAGAAGAATTAAGTTGAGTCTCCAAATTTTGTCGCCGTTGTTGTTGTTTTGTACAGAAATGCATATATAAAGAAATAAGTTCGCAAAGACATACTTAAAACTTGCGTATTCATATATATCAAATGATTTTATCATCATTCATGACATCGTGACCACGTCGTCTGTAATGCGTGTAATTAATGAATATTCATTTGGATTGAAGTGACCAAAAGGCATACCCATTGTGATTTCAATCAATTTCTTTCTGTGTAATCGCATTATTTTATTATTATTAACTCGATAGTTCATTCCGATACTTTTTCCCGTGCCAAAATTTACTCTGAATTTTCAATGTGAATATTTTCTTTTTACGGTTTATCGACACAAAATATAATTAAATCAAAGTAAAGTGAAAGACAGCCGAAGTAGCGTTAATGTTCACTGTCGTTGGACTCTGTTTTGAAGACAAAAAAATAACGTGTATTTTATTTAACGTGTGCCAGAGCGTAGCGAACAACAAAGAGAAAACATTCATTCGATCGTATAGTACATACAAAGAATGGTCGATTGTCACATACATTGTTGTGAAACTATATTTAAAAGGTTTTAATGAAATGTGCAATTCATGCCATTTTCTAAAAATGACAATTAAATAATTTAGCGTGGGAACAAATGATAGAATTGTACCATTGGTGTGAAGAGTTTTCTTTCGATGTGCGTTAAAGTTTAGAAGAATGAGAAAATGTATAAGCAAATACTCATTATTAAATTTAAACAAATACGCCCATACTACAAAGCAAACGTAACGAAAAGTAAAAATAAATCGATGTTTGATGTGTTTTTCTGCTTATTTGCCATTAAATATACAAACTATGTAATTAGTCTAGCCAAAAAAAATAGAAGCGAATGGTGCAATCGCTATGCATTCAACGTCATCTGCCTTTTCTCTTAATGTTTTGTGCTTAATTGTTGAAATCTCCTGAAAGACGTACAAGCGTTTTTACCGGAATTTGAGCACTTTTTTTTGTTTAAAAATGTGAATTGAGAAAGTTGTATCGATGAAAAAATAACTTTTAACGAGAACAAATCGTTTTTTATGGCATACTGAATCCATTATTGAACGAACAAAGTAGTCTTGAAATATTCGTGTGCAAACACTTTCATATAAGTAATGCCAATGACTGGTCAAGTGAATATTAGAGCATTTTCTCACAGAGAGAAAAATGCTCATTTTAAGTTTCTCCCAAGAGCACGTTTGCGCCGATAGCTGGCGAGTGTGATCAAAAGTGCTTGATTTATTATGCAAGCAAGGTGTCATTACCCTAACAAAAGCATATATGCATATACATATGAAGATATGTATTTTGATCCACCTGAACATACCATTACAATGCAATAATGCATGCACGTGCGGCGCCTCCGCTTTCTTTTATCCTCATGAAGAATGTAATGTGCAAGAGTATAAGTTTTCGAAATTTATGCACAAATGCAGGGAAGGTGCCTTATTGAAAGTAAAAAAGTTATTTTTTAGATTAAACTTGGCATTCCTCGTTTTACCTGCTTATCAAACTGACGTCCAAGTTAAGTATGACCAGCTCAGTGAAGTCGACTTTCTATACAAATAGGCAGTTGTGTCAGTGCCAAATATGAAAAATGCGATTTATTCAACCGAAACTGAATAATAATGCGTGGGATTCCCGAGAATCGGCCCAAAAAACCGCAGTGCGGCAACAAATGAAACTCCAACGCGAGCGCCCTCATTGAGTTAAATCAATGCAATTTGACTTTTCGTTTTGGAACTAACAAAATTAACGTACGATATTTTGCTGATGCTGCAGCACCGTGTGAACAAGAAACCAAAAAAAAGAACATAATAACTGGCGGGGGGTGTCTGCAATGGCATGCCTAAATGATATTTACAAGTTCTCAAAGGTTGAGTTTTTTCGGGTACATTGAATATATTTCAAGGGTTTAGCATATAATCTTGAGCATTTTTTCTGCATCCATCCATTTAATTTTGTGGTTCGATCAGTTTTAATTTCAGTGTTTTGTGCGCCAAACTATCAGTGGCAGTTTTGATATGAAAATATAATTTTTTGTGGATAAACATGATTGAAATGATTTATAAGGATTTATTTCAAACGGATCACATTAAAGATGATTTTAAAGTAAAATTCAAGTGTTTTAGAACTACGGATCATGAGGGGTCTAGCGACACCATCTTAAGTCAGTTGACTGAATTCGAATAAGCAAGAGGATTTCTTTACAAGAATTTTTTGTTCATTGTGTAACGAGAGTATACCGTTCCCCCATTTTTAAGCAAATGCATTTCAAACCACAAATAATATAATTCCTTTTTACGCTATGCAAAGATACAATATAAAAGTATCGAAGAAAAATACAATATAATATGGTTCTAGTCACCATTTCAATGGCTCTATCGGATGTCGATAGAGTAATTTGATGCGTGATTGTATGCGCAAGTGTCTGTCACTATTCCTCTTTGGATTTTGGCTTCCATACAAATTACATTCGCTTCTGAACCAAGCAAGAGATTCATTGTGAATGGAACAACGGTGCATTTATTGCTCAGCGAATGCATGGTCACCGTAACAAACGACAATGGAATTTGATATATAATGATGATGGTGCCAATAACAACGGCAATATCCAATAGAACCGCACTTTTATGGGTGTAAAACATCGAAATGAGAAAATTTTGAATAAGGTTTGTGTTCAAAATCAGTACGATCATAATTGGATTCTTCGGTTGGAGCAATTTGAATAATTAAAATGCTTTGATTCGCTTTGATTCACAAAACTTGTGTAACAATCAAGCATCAAAGGCATCGCAAAGAATCATTTTCGTTTTCGCTGAATAATATTCAGTGCATACTTGGAATTTCTAATAAGCAAAATGTACAAAATAAAAGAAAAACAGGAAAAAATCACATGGAATAAAATCAAAAGAAAAACGCAATTGCCGTTTATGCTTGTACTTTGATGGAACCTTGGTTAAGACTAATATTACACGATGAACATGGCTAGTGCTTTCTTACTATTTTATCCTATATGTTATTCGAAACGTTGATGCGATCTTCTTCTTCTTTTTTTTTGTCAATCATCAGATGGAGAGAATCGACGTTGAACATATTATTCAAGACTCGCAAATCGTTTCAATGCACACAGGCCCCGTGTGCAATAGAATGAAACCCGTTGAGTAGAACGAAAGCCAAATCAACAAGTCAGACCATACATAGAATTATGTGTTTGTACGCGCACTGCGCTAGAATAAACAAATGCGTTTCATGTTGGTCAATCAGAGTGAAAAAAGTAACATATTTTTTTTGCTGGGATTTCCTATAAACAGAATACAATTCTTGGAACTTGTGAATACGTATTATAGCCTGTTGTAATATGTATTTTTCTACCGAGTGTTTTGCACTTGACGATCAAGATATTTTCTTCGCAATATATAGCAATCATCGCTGCGGTTTTGTAAACCGATCTAATAACATTCTAGGTGTAAGAATTATAAGGTGGGATAAGCTAAAACCCGAACATTCTGACCACCGACCACGATAGACACTTTGTAAGTGAATTTTTTTCAATGCACATTCTGAAGTCTTGTAAATTTCGATCTTCTTTTTTAGTTCAGGCCAAAAAAAATGATGCTATGGAAAAAGATCATTCAAACATCCGACCCATTCAGTTGGAAATTATAAGGAAATCGCTGAATGTGCGGTTTTTTTCCTAAAATGACGTCAATTGATTTCAATCCACAATGTGGTGAATACTTTCATATTGCTGTCATTTTTTTAGTCGTTTTTTTCCACTTGCAACATGTTGCAATAAGAACCAATCTGGAGAGAGGGATAGTGAGAGCGAGAGGCAGAGAGAAATAAAAACTCAAACCCAGAAGTAATAAATGAAAGACGCCATTTGTAAACCGCGTAGTATACAAAAAAGACAAAGGTGCTTATATAGGTGTCTTGTTTTTTCCTCTATAAATGTTATTCGACATGTAAACAGAATATGCGTGCGGTTACATCTAAATCAATACACCGGTACAGGGCGTGTGTCTTTTGATTTGAAGTGAATACGCGGATGACTTTCAGAAACTGATTCGCAATTAGAATAGATTTTTAATGTGACACATAATATAATGTTGAACGATCTAATTTGTGTGGGAATGAAAAGTGTAGTCAAAAATGTGAAAACGATAATAAAAACAATTGGGTGAGAAATCAAAAGAAGTTCACTTCATTTATTTTATAATGATGTGCATGAACATGATCACAAAATTTTGAAATGGTACATGTGATGATGATGATGATGTTCATTGTCTGAACCATATGTAAGTTATTAGATCTTTGGTCAATGATAGGAAGAAAACGCAATTAAACGGAAAATCGGTTAATTTCATCAACTTTGTGAATCCGTCAGCATGTGGTTCGATTTTTGCAAAGAGCCCATTTTCGTCGATCAATGTTGGCATTTGTATATGTGGAGAAAGAAAGAAAAGTGGACAGAAACCAGATTAATATTATTTTTATCGTCACATAAACACAGCGATGTGTTTCCCAATGTGAGATGAGATTTCGAATCGCTAGCATGATTTGTAAACGAACATCACACAGCGAATTAAAACAATCGTACATGCAGTAAGAATGAACAAAATGAATCTATTTAAAGCTGCTGTTTTCTTTCCTGAAATGCGCACATTTGCCGCCTTTCCTGGCCTCTTTCATCACTATAATATTTGCGTACTGAGACTCTGTAGCTTTTTTCAACGCTTCGTCCTTCGTTTTTTCTTTTATTTTCAAAGTGATGACGTGCGTTTCGTTTGAGATTTATTTGAAAAACCGTTCGGGAGAAAAACATACACACACTACGCACTCACTAGCACACTTGTTTTACGTTTCAAATTCTATAAATATACATAATCTTCGATCCTCAATCCCGTCTGGTCATTTTAAACATTTTCTGCTTTCTCGTTTTATTTTTCGCAATTTTCAAACCAACACAGTGCACGTTATTTAAAATAGTCAAGCTATGGATGTTCGAATTTTATTTGCTTTTCCAATTTGAACCGTAAGGATTTTGCTAGAGATTCGGTTATCGATTCTCATTTGAAAATGTTATATTTCACTGCAATAAAATGAACATTGCACATGTTCTGTTTACGAAACAAATTGAAAAATTTGATCTTGTTTTCAATGTTGGTTCGAATTTGTGCATGTGTGTCGGTGTGAATATATGTTTTTTTCTTGTGTGCGACCAATATGGCTGGAAAGTGAAAACAAATCATTTTTATCTGGTTTTGAAAATGCAAAAATTAAAAATTCTTGGAAATGGTATGATGAAACGAACGAAGTGAAAAAAAAAACAAGCATTAAAACCGAAAATTAGGGGAAAAAATTGTGTTTTCTTTCTACAAACGATTTACGTAACATTTTGGGCATTGGAAACGGGAACCAACACGGAATAAAGAGCACGAAATGTATTTTTGATTCTGAGCAAAAATTATGGAGCCACAATTTGGGCTGAAAGACGCCAAAAAGGTAGTTATTATCATTTGGAGATCGATTATCGAAACAATTTATTTTTATGGTGTTCGTGTATGGTCTTATATGGCCCGATACAATCAAAAATTGAGCATTTTCGGGATTTGTTCGTATCTTCGAAGCGCATTTATAAAGTCAAAAAAAGAGATCATGTTGAGATTCTTGAAAATACACAACCTGGAATCGATTGAATTGCTCCAAGTCAAATAAACACACGGGCACGCAACGCGAGTTGTACTTCTTTTTTTTTAAATAAAAGGATGGATTAATAACATCGCAAAAGAACAAAGTGATGTGAAAACTCGCTCGAAAAGGAAAACATTGCTAATAATAACTGGCGGCATTCATCATATGCAATTTCTTGAGTTCTTGAAGAAGAAGAGGGAAAGAAAGAAAATCGAACAACCGAGCGGTTCATGATATTTGGTATCTCTCATACAAGAAAAATTAAAGAGCCAGCTCTTGATACTGCAGACTTGTGTTAAATATTACGTATGAAATTGCCCAGCGCAATAATAAATGCTGCATCGAATAAATTCATAAGAGAAGTCGGCCAAAAAGTTAACACGGCATATACGCATTATTCTTTTGAAATGTATTCAACTTGGCAACATCACACTAGATACACACCGTGAATTACATCATCTTGTTTTTTTTTTGCTTGAAAACATACAGCATATGCATCATTGTGAGAAAACATTAAGCCCTCAAGCCTTTTTTCGGAACCAATTTCAAATAAATTTATCGAAAGACCCATTTTTTAAAGAAAAAAGTGGAAAGTAAAATGATTTTTCAAAACAAATATCTGTATTGAATAATCATTGCACGAATATTTGTTTTTTGCTTATAAGACACGTGACAATTGTCCACGTGCAAAATCTTCTTCGTTAAAACACGATCACATATCAAAATTGGATCACAAGGAGCGATAATCATCTAGCTGACTTTTTTTTTAATCTCTAAGATATTTCTCAATTAAACGTGTTTCCCAGGTGTAATCAAATTAATTTTATTAATCGTACCGAACATTTCGTTGGAATTTCACTTAAATCGCCAGCTGTATCGGTTTTTTTTTATTCATTTCTACTTCCAGCAATGTAAATAACAGTGAATAAAAATAAATGGTTTATATAGCCCACAGATCGAAATAAAAGCAAAATGAATTTTTCTAAACCGGCAAAAATCGCGTTTAATGCTTTATAACTTGTTCAATTGCATTGATTTATTGATTTATTTAATACGAATAACTGTTGTAGCAAGAAAGCCTTTTAATCGAAAATAAAATGTAGTTTTTTTTAAGTTGCACACACAAATTATGACTGGAGAGAAAATAAATAAAATATGCAACTTAGCCTCCACCGCTGCCGCTATGAATTCGGTCGAACGCACAGTTGAATGCGGAAAATTGGCTATTTTGGTATAGTATCATTTGTGTATCAGGTTCGTGTATACGTTTAATTATGTAATTGAAATTTTGCCACGGGATATATTGTTGAACCATGCATAATCAAATTAATAACATTGCCACACGATGCAAATCCGATAAATTTAGTAAGTTTAGCGGCATTTAGCTCGCAAGATGTAGCAAATATTTCGGATAATTCGCTAATTGAATTTAGGCAGTTATGTAATTGCTATTTGTTACACTCTCATAGTTTTAATATGTACGTAAAAACGGTCGAATAAAGATGCTGCACGTATTTACACAAACTATATTGTTCTCGTAAAAATCGTTGAATGTTCCATCTGAGCTATCGCACATAAATTCGGTTTGAACTGCGGATTGCAAAATTCAATGTATGGAGTTCCGCTCAATGACTCTGTTCGAAATCTGTTTTTGTTTTCGATTTTAATTATGTATACAAGAAGAAAAAATCATTTCATCCGTAAAAAAGTTCATTGTAACAAATGGAATCGCGAAATAAGCCGAAAAAAAACAACTAAAACACCAGACACCAGCAGTACCATGGTTGAAACAACAACTACTATAGATGATACAGCAAGAGCAACAGCAACAACGTCAACGATAGCATACAAAAATACCATTTAAATGTCAAAATATATGCTGATGTGAATGCATGCTAAAGCTTGAAAGAAAAAGAATCACGGTTGGTTTGTTGAAATGTGAGATAATGAATATAATGGGTCTTGTGCGGTTTAATGTCGCAATAAAAAAAGTGGAAAAATATAACTATAGAAAACTAGAGTGTGTGTGTGTGTCTTGCATAGAAGAAGCGAGAAAAAAACAACAACACAAACAAACAAAATGTAATTATGTAATATCGCCTGCACCTCACAATTTTCTCATCCAATCTATAGCCAGAGCATAACAATCATATCCTCAATTAAAGCCATAAATGCAGATGACGCCGAAACAATTGCACGTCATCGCAACGATCTTGGGCATATACTAAAATACACCAGCTTGATCATGGTACGAACGAGTGAAATTTGCCGTTATCACTAATACAATGTTTGCAATAACAGCAATTTGCTAGATTTTGCAAGGACAAGAAAAGGGAATGGTAGAAAGTACAAAACATAAACTGCGTCCCCACACCATGAATATTATAGAAAACAAACCTACGCTAATAACGAAGTGAATACAATTAACATCTCGATTAAGTCTAATATTTCTATATGCTTGCATGGCAAAATAAAATTCACTATTACCAGCTTATCTTGATGCAGATTATGACTATTTCTCATGCACCATAGCAAATGAACATTTTGATGCGCTTATTGAAAAGATTATAGGCCGTTTTCTTTTGCTCAAGATATTCGTATCGAATTTTCGAAGTGTGTATATTTCCAACGGCTTTTTTTCGCTCTGATTGTATATGTTCTGACTTCATACTAATTGATCCGCCGACTGCTGATGATGCATCAGCGAACATGATAAAAGCGAACTTATGGGAGCAATACGCGAGCCTCTCTCTCTCTCTCTCTCTCTCTCTGTCTCTCTACATAAATAGATCGTTGGACCGAGCGAACAATGCATTTATATTAAGTTCGATTGAGCTTCTTTTCTTGTCACATACTGATTCTGAGAAGTGGCTGATATTTGCAGGCAGCCGATATCGACTTCATTGTGCGTTGCGAACTCGTTCAAAGCATGAAGATGACACACGTGTGTATTTGGTGAATCGAAAACGCATGATATAAAGTGATGGCAATGCCTGAAGCACACTGTACGTATACTGCATTCAAATCGAAATGGTGATGATGCTTTAACGTGCATTTCGTTACTACCAATAACATTGCAAAAGAGTGATGAGTCTTGTGTGTGTGTTTTTCATTCAACTGATTTACATGCAATCACTGCTCTAGCCGAGGTCTCTATTGCCGGAATGATTGCCATGCACATAATGCATGCTGATATTTACAACCTATGCACTAGCGCATTAATGTAATTATCATTACAAAAAGATTTGCACTATCTGGCAAATATAGAAAACTTCACAGTAGGTAAATTGCTGAAAGGAACAAATAATGTTAAACGTTAAATCAAGTAAAACTGATCGCAAACACGCAACGCTAATTATAACACATATAAGAAACAGATCTTTAGAGGAAGTGCAATTATCATACAACGTTCTGCTTGTGTTTTGTTTTACTTCTTCTTCTTCTTCTTCTTTCAATTGCTCGTGTTGAAGATTTCTTCGGTGAAATTATATCATGGAAAAAATTGCCTAGATCGTCAAACACGCAAACATTTTGGATCTTTTTAGTCGGTCGCAACATGAATTAAATACTATTTCTAATTGAAAAATACACACATACACACATTTCATGTAGGTTTCTGCAAAAAAAATATATTGGCTCAACCTTCATCATAACGCTGAGTTGATCGGTACATTTCCTTTGTAAAAATGAAATAATAACACATTTCGACAAAACGATATATCAAATTGGTATTGATTGCGTTTAACACCTAGGCAATCGATACCGTTATGTTCGATATATTCAATGCTTTATTGCCATTAATCTCATGCCATGGATATACACAAATAATATGCCATGAAATATTTATAGCTTGAAAGTATCAAGCGATTATATACTCCCATCTCGCTTGCATAGATTCGATTCATGTATTGTCACATCGATTCGATGAAGAGAAAAAATTCTCTTCGGCCGATGTTCGATGTGACGCTCGTTTTATAACGCTATCGGTCGACAGCGAACGTAATAAAGAAATTGTAAACAAAAAGAAATCAATACACGTGTTGTTATTCTAACATTGTATATATGTTTGTCATTTCTTCTTTGTTTTTTTCTTCTTATTTTTCTTTCCTATCTCTCTCTCTCTCTCTCTCTCTCTCTCTCTCTCTCTCTCGCACATTGTACCTATTTCTGATTTAGTTTTTATGCAGACATTGAAAAGGTGATTGTAGGCGAGATTTTTAACACAATCTATTGCCAATGCATTGAATGGTTATCGTTCGCATAAGACGATGGCAAACAAAGTGATATCGTGAAAAAAAGTTATGAAAGATCGATGATGCGAACATTGAACTTATTTTGCTGATGGGTAAGTAATCCGAATCACGTGCAGTTTGTAAGGCTTCGGTGTGAAAAGACATATAGCATATATTTATATATGCATACATGTAAAGTATAATAGTGGTCGGGATAATAGTAACGAACATCATCTGCGTACAGATTGTAGTTGTCGGCGCATTCGCCTGAATAATGGCGTCTTATAATCTAGGGGAATTTAACTCTTACGAGTTCAGCATGTTTTCTGCCAGTTTGCTTGATTCGCGGAAGTTCGACGCGTTCGTTGTACGTACTAACGCGCACGGTCACAAGTTTACACAAGTTTGTTTATGATTTTGCGCGTTTTTCAAGTTGTTATTTGACAACTAAAACGCGTTTCAAACTAAAAATTGGTTGTTTACGTGTATAAAGATTTTTCACATCCTTTCCAAAAGTTCAAAGATTTATATAATTATAAAATGGACAAAGGAAATATTTTTAAAGAGCTGGAGAAAGTGTTGGAAAAGTTAATCCAGATATAATAAATGGAACGATTGATGTGTGCGCGTCGTCCAGCTTCAAGTTTGCACACGAACTCGCGCGCGTTCGCGCATGTTGTTTTAATACGGAACTTGTCAACTGAGTGGAATCATGCAAGTTCTCTGGTGAATGTAACAATTTCGTGCGCGTTTATATCATTTTTTTACAAGTTTTCACGTAGTTAAATCCCCCTAGCTTATAATTGTACAGTACCCGCAATTGAAATTGTTTTGATGATCGAATGCACGAGAAAAAAAAATGTGAAAATATTGACTATATGATATGGAATATATTCTCAAAGATAAAAAGTTCGATGCAGCCAAATAATAATTATGTTTAGCTGATTGATTTAAAAAAAATAATTCGAGTTTTTGATGGCTCGTGTATGTAGAACCAACCATTCGCCGCTGATGACCCACAACGAATAAGGTCAATGTAAAAGCACACAGTACAGCAATTAGCCAATATACATGGGATTGTATTGAATGCATCTGGGTTTACGTGTCGTTTGGATAAAGAGAAAAAAATGTCACTAATATATAAATAGATACCCATTGCATTTACAGACGAGCTAAATCATCTATACCGTACAAATATTATACTATTTCATATCGTCGATACGATAGTGTGTATTTGCGTTAATTACACTATTTAGCCTGTATGTGGTGCTTTATTGTGTCTGGCTCACAGATTAATTTACCGTTTTCTTTTAGTTGCCAAGCTAAAATGGAAAATCCATTTAGCTTTGATCTTTATCGCGGAATTTGAATATCGGTTTGGACAATAAAAACCTTAACGGTGATCGTGTTTTAACTGAACAGCCGTAGTACTAAGCTGTCTTAGTAGTAGAATAACAGAGCATTTTGTTAAGAACTTTTACCAATCATAGTCACTTGGATTTTGAAACTTTTATCGCCTATTCCCTCTTCTTTTAGTGTCCATTGTAATGTGTTTAAATCATTTGCATTTAAATTATTATGATCCATTTAAAAAGTACTACATTTGAATCATTTGAGTTGTATGTAGTTCTCATCAAGCCAATCACAATGCGTGGATGTATACGACATAAATCGGATGAAAAACCAAACCAAACGATACACAAGAAAATATATACATGAATAATGTGCTTCATTCAATGTATTTGGGCTGAAAATGAGCGGTCGAAAACTTGAAGAAAGAAAGATATAAAAAAAAGCTATATATATAGCAATAAAGCGTCAAAACGAGTTTTATCTGAATATATATTGAATAAGAGTTGAAAAATTTCAACTTGACTTTGATAATAATATTCGAATCGGCTTGGTGATTTTTAAGTGTTCTGTGTTTTGTTCACAATATTGATGGAAAAATGGATGCAATTTTAGCTCTTGGTCAGGGCTCGTTGAATGTCAACACGAGGCAAGTGTATATTATTCATGAATCAAACGGCTCAGGTTTCGATAAATTAAAATAGGAACGAAAAATTGATGGAACAATTTATGCGAACTAAACTAGTTGAACGAGTTGAGGGAAATTGCAGCATATAAGCATTTTTCATTCTGCACGTGATTCTGCTTTTTTCCTGGAAATGACCGCTTGAATTGACTTCAAATAGTTTTACTATTTCATAATTATTGCTCTGATTTTCAATAACTTAACGAATAAATTACACTTAACTACCGAGAGAATTACTCACATCAATGTTGTGGCTTACATCGATTCATAAGCCATTGCCAGTTCCCATTTCATGCAATATGTTCCAACGCGTAATAAATGGAAATCAACGAATGGTTAACGAAAATCAAAAATAGGAAAACTGACATCACTACAATAGGGCTAGTTTATGATAATTGTCTCCTTTTGCTCTTCGTTTCGTTGAACAACATGAATAAAGTGTTGTAATTTGCATATTAAAGCAAATTGGTTGGACAACATCAACATGTAAGCTTCTGTCCAGAACATTCAATGTAATTTGCATGGCAGAAGTTTATGAGAGATTGAGAGTATAAAGTTGATCTGTGGCTGCTTCATCATTCGCTGGATTATATATATATAATCAAATGAGAGTCGGAATACACAACACTTTTTATTCACAACGAACGTAATGTGCATTCAATTCAACTCGACTGCCAAACGGTCTACTCAAAGCTATTGCATTGAATCACTCTTTGTGTTTTTTTATCGCCCCTCTTACAATTTATTCTTTCAGTCTCATCGAGTCACATGCGATATTCGATGCGTATACATTATAGATCGATGAAAAAAAGATTTAAATTGTGTTTGTATTAGAGAGTATCGCAAACGCACGTAATCAAAGCAATTCAACGTTTGGTTTAATGCTCCCGGTTCTACGGTCTCTATCGTGATTTCTGGGCTTTCAATCAAGTATTTATATATATATATATATATATATATATATATATATGGTGAATCTAAATCGGTTAGAATGAATGTACATTTGCACGCAAATCATTCGATGTGAACAATTGTGCGAAATTTTCATTTATTCAGGTTTTTCTCTCTTCTTTGTCAAATGTCAACATTAATTCGTTGACGGTTTTTCCAATTTTAGCATGCTCATGGCACATATTTTCGCGTTTTGATTATAGATATTGGCCAAACATTTTCCATGGGACAATTCGATGTTGTAACGGTTTATAGAATCGAGTATGCTCCTTGAGTTCGCGTTAAATAAAATTGTGTGTCGTATCAATCAAACGTTCTTACTTGTCCCCACATAACGTTTTAACCGAGAAACTCAGTTGACGCAATTGCGTTGAGTACCGTTAACGGATACACATTTTCGCATTCTATTCACAATTTATCGATTTCATTGAATGCGATTTCCTTTTTGATTTGACACATTGGTCTTTATCTCGAAATGATCAATTCGAAATGCGCAAGTTTATTCCAGATTTGCATATAAGCACGTCAAGTCAAGCGCTCTATGCTTCCATTGTAATCATGCATTGCGAATTATTTCAACAGAAGAAAATGTTTATCCGAATCACTCGCTCTTTGTGTTGAACTGAAACTTGAGAAACTGAAGATAATCGCTGCTTTTTGGAAGATTTAATTTTCGACGGTTCATTCGAAATCTTCATGTCACGAGAAAGTGCATGCAGCGTTGTTTGTTGAAAAATTATTATTTATTTCGGTTTTCAAGTCTCCATTGGTTGTTCGCTGCTCTTTTTTCTTTGAAATTGAGATTTGGTCTCTGTGTGGCGAATAAGAATCGATGGTGGCATGTTAAATGCTCAATCGATTTGAAAACTCTTTGTGAGACAAGAATAAAGAATGAAAATGGAAACGAAAATGAAGGAAAAAAAATATCATAACCAATGCGATGGATCGACCACCCGGATTCAGCTCTGTGAAAAACAATTTCATCGATGAGTTTGAATCTATGTCTTGTCTACTTTCCGTACACCTAGCTGCACTGGACACTTCATGTTGATACATCTCAATTGTATTTTGTTGTTAATGAAACAGCGCTCGTCATAAATTCAAAAAAAATGAACATTAAATCAGATCGGCTAGATAGATTAGTTTGAATCATCACAAAGGTCAAGGTGTATCATCGCCCGTTGCCTATAGTATAATTTCATTTTGCGTACGCCAAAATCTCAAATGCTTACTGAGTTGTTTGTTTACAAAAAACTCTATTTATGTTTACGTATTCATCCATGAACAAACTCGATACATATCCATGCTTGAACTGCATAAAACAATTATGAAATCAAGTACATTCGTCTGTAATCAATATGTTGCGTTGCAAGTCTGACATGAACTTCGATTTAAATAATAAATACCATGGAAATTAAGGCAGCTTCAGCCAGTCTTCAACTTGTAATCAGCATTCCACAGCAAAACAAAAATATGTTGGAAAAAGGCTAAAAATTGTTTTCCGTTAATTCAACTGAAGAGCGCCTATAATTTAATGACCAACTCAACCGTAAAAGTTTACTTAATCCAGTAAAACAGTCAATGTAGCAGCAGTCAAATGGAATTATGTTAGTTAAAGTTAAAAACTATAGACCAATTACTTTGAAGCTAATCAGCAACGTTTTTTAAAATTAATTCATTACAATACAAATTTAATTTGCCATAAATGGCGTTGTTCTTGTATTCACGAACGAAATAAAAACAGCTAATCTTTGTTTTTAGAAATCAAAAGAAGTAGTTAAAAACAATGTGCATTACTCAGAAAAAGCATTCAATACATTACAAAGAACAACAAGACTTCAGTGAAACTTTGTGAAAACAACAATGTGTCATACAAAACGAAGTAAGATAAGAAGCAAAAGTCAAGAATGAGTAATCAATACTCGTTGTAAACGTATACTTTTCTATCAACCAAAGTAAAAATGCTTATAGTTCGGAATACGACTTGCTTTCTTCTTCGTTTAAGTACATTTGTAGAGGGAAGAAAATTTAATGGAAGTCTCTCATTCAAGTGTAATTTTTAACTTGGTTTTCAGCGTTTGAGTTCTCGCAGTTTATGGCAAACCACTGCATTTAAATCAATATTGCCAATATAAATACCTTGAACAGGTCGATTTATGGTCAGAAACTTCGAACGGAAGATGAATGATGAGAGTCTCTAAAAAAACAGGTACAATGACGTCATTTTTAATGCCACATGCAGATTTTCTTATACTCATAACCTCCCACATGAATTTACCGAACTCAGTACGTTGAGAACAGTTTGTTGCTCTCATTTGACGTTTGATTTATTTCAAGTTCTGTAGAACAATTAGAGCCTCTCTTTTGAAGCTATTGTAAAATAGATAAAGTGGAATATGAATGGTATTTGTGATATTTTCAGCTCACAAACTGATTTTATTTTATAACTCTGCAAAACCTTATCGTTATAGATTCAAATTCTCGAAGATGAACAATGACAAAAAAACTCAGTTCGAGTTTGAAAAAAAAATAGCATGAGACAGAAAAGTAATGCTAGAATACATTCGATCAAACTAAAATTTACGATGATTGATGATGAACAATATCGTAACCGGCATTTCCACTCAATCAAACTATTTTTTTTTTACTTTGTTTTGTCTTTTTGTGATCTAAGTCATCACACGGTTTTATATACGATTGATATATTCGGTTGTCATTTGCAAACAAAAGGTTTACGACCTATATGGCCTGGCGTAACACAGAAAAAATGAGGACCGTAAGTGAACCGAAACACTGGATCACGCAAATAATAATTCCTTTGTTTTTGATCATCGCTGGCCTGTGTTTACCTGAAATTTTTTTCGTTGCTCACGATATGTAATTTAAAAGAATTTAAACGACGACTTGAAAAAAAGAAACAATTTATAAAAAAAGATGTTTCGAATATAAGAAGCGTTTGATTTTTTTCATCGTGCTAAGACAGAGGTAAATAATTGATTGGTAAATTTCAGGTTGAAAGTTTGACAATTCATCAAAAATAATAGTCCAAATGACTAGGCACTATCAATTTTCTGTTGAATTTGATCGATACGATTCGTTTCAATGATATTATTGGTTCAAAGTTCATAAAATTGGACAATTTTAACACCGGTCGATAAAATGTATTGGTATCCCATGAAGATGAGAAATTCTAGGCACTCGAATTAACATGAGCCTGCAGTTAGGGTCATCACTATGTGATCATTCGTAACAAAGTTTCACAATAATTTCAGATTCATGTCGGTGAGTTGGTCTATACGATCATTTTTGTCGACATCTTTGAAGAAAATAGTAATTTAAAAAATATTAATCATTGGTTGTGTAGAAATAAACCATCTGCAAACTTGTTGAATGTTGTTGGTTTGACAAAGAATTTTCACATATTGTTTTGCCATTTTGTATTGCACAAAATGGGGAAATACCAAGAAATCCTAAGGCATTATTCTTTATAAGGGTCACTTCTGGAAATCACGCACTGTGCAGAAAATGGTGTTAACAAAAAAACAAAACACTCATTTATTCACAGCAACACAAAACAAAACGAAAAAGAAGAAGTGCAGTGCAGTGCAGTGCAGTGCAGTCTGGTAATAGCAAGCGAATGAGCACAAAAAGAAGTTGAAATTATGTCTTTGAGATAAAATTATGAACGCATTTCTATAAATGAATGAAAAAAAGAGTGTGCTTGTATAGAGAATAGAACCTGCCGTACGATAAGTATGTGCATTGTGCAATCCACTGGCTGCAACATTGTTTGAATAAACTTGCTTTTTGTAAATCGTTTGCAATTGTAGTTTTTCTCATCGTGGATGATGGCGGAAAAATGAAGCTGCAGAGAGGAGTTAATTCATTGCATAAGACTGCATTTATTGAAATGAATGCTGGCTCAGCTTCATTTGAATATTAGTTCTTTCAGTCAAAAACAGGTTCACCTGCTTCACTGTTTTAGCCGCATGATAAAAAATATCACTATTTGCTAGCTTTTGTTTCATTAAATTTATTGATGTTTTAATTTTTTAAGAACAAGGTGGAAAAATTTTCTTACCAAGGCAAATAAAAGACTGAAGTAATGAATGAAATCAACAAAAGGCAGTCCTGAATAAGATTTGTGGCTTTTTTCTATTTCCAACATTGTTTCATTCAAAAGACTTTGAGCATAGTTTGAAATAAAAAGAGCAAAATATCGAGAAGTAAAAACTTTTTGTTTGATATGTGCCTTTGAGATATGAAATTTAATTTAAAAAAAAAATGTTTTTCAGTTTAATGGCTAAACATAAAGCGACAATGTTTTGAAATACGAAAAAAATTACCAATATTTTCAGTTGTCGATCGTTTCACGTGATTATTGAGTTCGACGAAGCAAGAGTGCTTCGAAACAGCAAAAAAAAAAAGAGGAAACAGTAAACTGAATTGTGAAATAATGAAATTACATTCAATAATAGTATAAACAAATGCTACTATAAAAGTTAGTTTCATCTTGATTTAATTGCACAAGTGAGGATGGTTGCCAATTTGAAGCTAGGTAATACTAGCAATTAGTAATCTCTTTTGTAACTTTTCAATCTGTTTTCGTTCACAATGAAATGGGATCTACGTGTTTAATGCACTTCTCACAATTAAAATGAACAAAGCACAAATGCACGTCGAAAAGAATAACACAGCTGAATTTGTCATTCTTGAAATGCACTGAAGAACAAATGTTTTTCTCGCAAAATCAGCGAATTTGAAGCAAAACATAAAGTGCTGATTGGATATGAATGATTCAATCGATCTAACTGATAAGAAAATAAACAATCGCATTTGTGCTATTTTTGTACTGTCCACCGCCAAGACATCGGGACAGTTTGTGTAAACAAACAACTGCGATATTCGTTGGGCGGAAAATATATTTATAAAGACGCGATGGTGAACACAAAAGATTTTGTCGTTACGGCTCCAAATACGCGCGTTTTCATTTTGTGTCTCAAACGATGCATATCGGATAACCGTTTGTCTGCTATTAAACCGGGCGTTGTTTATTTCTTTTCATACTAGCATACAATTTAAATTATAATTGTACATAAAAGAACATCGATGCCGGGCCGATGTGAATGTTATTCAAAGAGAGCAATAAAAGCCACAACGGCACACCGTGCACTCACTCACCTTGAATTTTTATATGTCGCTGACTAAATATGTCTCGGTATGATTTTTCACTGGTTTTTTTTTAGTCTAGTCTTTGTTCTTTTCACACACGCCTTTCACTAACGTTGATTCAGTTGTTATATGAATCTTTTTTTCACAAACTTTCCTGAAATTTTTTTTATCAATTAAATTTGTTTCTTTTGGAGCTCAAATTTGTATGCACTCAAACAATAATAGATTTTCTTGAGTTTTGATTATGCTGGAAATGAACAATGTAACATTATTTCAATTTTCATTCCAAAATTATTCATCCATTTTTCTTTCACAATACCCACAACAACAATGACGACGACAAGAATAAAAACAAGTGATCATGATCGTTTCCTGATTTTATATATCGGCCAAAATGTGTTTGTGCTCATCATATGTTATGATAAAGTCGCCTTTCCGTAATTACGTCATTTGTTTGATTAATTAAATAATTGGTGTGAATTGTAGAAAACTGCAAAAGTTTTGTTTTATGCTTTTGTTTTCCAATCCCGTAACTATAATAACAGATAAATAGACACATTTTACATTGCTCACATATTCGCTGTATTAATCGCTTGTGCGCACATTGAAATGCAATTTTTTTTCAAGAAGAAGAAGAAGTAGAAAATAAAATCATTCATATATGTGTATGAACTTGGAATGGTTGTAGACACAATAATTGAATAATTGTTATCAACTTTTTTGTTAGTCAGTTTGCGTGACGGGCACGAGGCGAGTTTTGAGACGACAGACGAAATGCATCATATTTTGAAATATTTCAGGGATTTTGTATGAAATGTGCCAGACGAAACATAATATCAAACACGGGAAATTGTGCGTGTATTTAAAAATATTTACCAATGAAAATATACATGAAAAAGAAATTGTTTTGACGACTCATCATCAGTTTTGCACATGTTTGCTATTTCAATGTAATAATTTTACTATTTAAATGTTGAAAACTTAACCGTTTCGAAAGAAAACAATAAAATCGAAGGCTAAGCGATCATGATCACATTAAACGTGGATAAATCACATTGAACAGATTGTTAACACACCACACACCATTCATATTATTTGATTCTCAGACAAAAGTCTCTTGCAACAAACAAGCACATACGGTCACTTTAAAATCAGTAAAGAAAAAGAGTAAATACAATGACGACATCCAATTTACTGGATTTCGATTTTTTATATATGACTTTTTTCAACCAACCGGTATATAATTTTCGTCGATTGCAGGAACTCTGAATTTTACTTTACGAAACTCGATTTAAAATTCACTTTTTATAACGAACAAAAATTACGTTGTTGATTCTTGAAGTAATGAACGAATACTGAAAACATTCGGTGAACGAGTATAAGCGAGAGCTCACGTTAGCCGAACCTATACACACAACAGTGAAATATGTGTTTACATCGACCGATGTCTCACTTGGCGAACTAAATATGAATGTATGCATCGATGTGAATGTGTGTGTTGTGCTTCTCTCGTCAATGGCTTCCATGTATGTTCATCGTGTCGGCTGCAAATGACTAAAGAAGCTCTACATGTCGTTGTTTATAAGTTTTCTAGCAGTAATGGAAATAAATACAGCCGAGAGGAACGAGAAGCAAACCGACAAAACTATAACAGTCATAACGACAAGTTGTACAATAACAAGCACCGTCTATGTTTTACATCGCTTGAGAGAACACCGAACATGCATTTTCAAACTACCAAATAATTTGGTCTCAAGCAACACGAGTATATCTCTTTGGTTTAACAAAACTGCAGCACCAGAAATAGCCAACAGTCTTTGCTGTGAAAGGAATGTTTTTATTTTACTCAAATCTTGTGTACTATGTAGGTGAAAGAATGATTTGATTTGATTTGAGGTGTGATGTGATGTGGATTGCATTTTTCGCGTAGATTATGGGTGTGTGTGTGTGAATTGGATTTTTTCTTTTGCAGGATTTCTCCTTCCAAGAATTAATATATTCTGATGAAGTTGGCTCCGGTGAAAAGAGGTCACATCGTTTAATCGGTGCATATTTAATGTTTATTTTCATTCGTCTTTGTGATAAAACACTGAGATAAGTGTGGTGTAAATAAATCGCATCTATGAAATTTATTCATATGTGGTAATTATTCAACAAACACATTCGAACGATATCAACCATTTAGCGTTCTCAAGTCGCCGCTACGGTAGACAAAGACGACGAAAGCCAACTTCCTAAAGTTGTAAAAATATATTCAAGCACAGAGAGAGAGAGAGAGAGAGAGAGGAAGATAAGCAGAATCGGCATAGATTGTAAATGTCTAATAATGATTGAGTTATAAAAAAGAGCCGCAATTTAAAATTTCAACATGTGTCGGCACACATGGCTCTTGAATGCCACAGATATGTATATAGCATCGAATTTCACTACAATTTCTTTTTGTTTTCAAATGAGTAACCATTTACTTTTGATGGAAAATATTTTAAAAATGTCAATTGAAGAAGCCGCGAGCACTCGTCAAAACCATGCTAATAAATATTTATTTCGTGAAAAAAAAAACGCAACAATGAGTCTTAACCAACATTTTAGTTTGACATACTACGATGACGACGACGACGACGACGACGACGAAGACGCGAAGACAACGACAAAACCGGCTGAAACGGCACAAATGAGCCAAACATGCCGAAAAATGAAAATTGCGTTATGTAAAGCCTTGAAAATGCGAAAATATGAGAAAACACCTGCAGCTGGTCGCCGCTAATCGTTAACGTTGCCTCAATTTCGGCATCCGCTCTCACAACAAAGGATACTCACTCAGTGCAATTTCTATTGAACAAAATTAAAATTTATATCTTAAATACTTTCTGTGCAGTCGTTGTCACTCATTTCCACATGACTTTTTTTATTTTTTTAGTCGGTCTGTGGATGCAATTTTCAGTTTTCCTGTAATCATCGTCTTACACAAATTAAATGTACACGGAATGGAATGGGTGCGCCGCACAGTGCACAACCTAACAAGCTAATAAAAAATGTTGTTGAACTGATGTCGCTAAATTGTTTTGCCAAAAAAACGACCATTTTGCACATCAATCAAGCCGATAAAATAAATTACGGTGAATTTACGAGAATCATGGATGGTCGAAAGCGCGACGGAATGAAGGAAGGTATTTGGTGTGCGCATGCCGAAATACTGAACGGCCGAATGCCTAAAACGAGTTTCAGTGATGCTATCATAAGCACTGATGTGATCACATAGTTTCGAGCCGCACTTTTTTCTCCGAAATCCGTCATAATCAGTTTGACGCGTTTTTCCCCCAATGTTGACACTGAAGGTGCAGAAAATGGCAAACAAAGAGAAAAAAAGAAACCTGTATACTTTTGGGTGGCACGCAATTTGTCACATCTTTCTTCGTGAATAAATTTAATCAACATTTTTTTTGGTGGACGTACCAAATTTGGAAAAAGTTCGAAATAGTAATATGGTTTATGATTTTCGGCAAAGTTGTTAATTTTGTTAAAATTAGATGAAACAAAAACTATATTTTCATAGTTCAGGCAAATTCATTCCAATAAATGGAAATATTAAAAGAAAATAAAGAACCAACCACTGTTGCTACTCTGACCACGAGCCATGATTTATTCTTCTTTCGACAACTTTATTCTGCTATATACGATACTGAATTCCGCATTGGTGATCAATAAGACATAATCAAAGAATGTTCATGCAAAAGATATGGGCGCTGCCACAAAGCAAACGCACAAAATGAATACAACCGAATGGTTTCGCAACCTATACTTTTGGCTGGCGCAAGATAGCGGTGGCGCCTAAATAAGATGTTTTAGCAATTTGCGGCATTTTTAAGAACTATCAATAATTGTTGTTGTTGTCATGAATTTCGCAACAACAAGAAGTATTGATAGTTCCTAAACTTGCCGCAGACTCTATTTAGGCGCCACCGCTACTCACTGTCACGTCAAATACATTGGTTCTCATGGCAGAGAAGCACAGGTTGTGGTTTCGTGAACTCACAAATTGTACAATTTTTTTTAGCTGCCATCAGTTAATTTGCTTTTTTCTGGTTAATATTCTGTGTTGACAGACGTCATTTCCCTACACGATACCGAACGAAATTCAACAAGAACGAAGCGATGATATCAAACTAATCAGTCGATATACAGCACGATTGTGATTTCAAAGCAAACTTCTAGCGAATAGCAATAGTGTTTTAATTAGACAAATGTCCTCTTTCACACCGACTGAAACTCACTGATGCTCCAATCCAAAAAACTATGCCCTTCAAGTCAAACAAAGAAGATTATGAAACATACACTTGCCGGACCAATAAATAAAGATTTTAACACCTTGGAATACAATGGACTGTCTCGAGTCGAGACAAAATCTCTGTAATTATTGGCAACAAAAGTTATAAATTCTTGTCAACGTCTAAATCGGCCAAATAAAATGTCCCATCTTCGAAATAATATTTCAATCGTGAATGCAGAGAAGTGTGTGTGTTTAATTTGTATTCAGTCAACATAATGAAAGGTTTGTATTCTATAAAAGTCTTCAACCATTATGAACCCGTGTTGTTTTTAATGCTTTGAAAAAACTTATGTTTAGGTTTATTTGAGCAATGTTATTCAGATTTTTTTATTTGTTATGCTAATATTCGTCAACATTGCTTTTTCTGTTCTTGTTTGACACGAAACTCTTTCGAGTGGAAGGTGGCGTTTTATGAATGCCTAATGGATTCTGTTTCTCTCCATAAACATTCTTCTCGTTATATCTCGAAAATAGATTTACTAAAAATCATTTGAATTTGAATGAAAAAAGTGTACGTGTAGTTAGTTTATCGGGTGTTGAGCCAATTGTGCACCCGAGAGGAATCAAAATAATCATTTATGCATTTACTCAATACGTTGATAAAGATGAAAATTCATTCAAACGATCAAATGTTGGAAATATAATTTGAATCGACAGAGTCACAACGTTGAATGATCGTCAAAGAAATCAAAGTTACGTTGGGTAATGAATAATTTTGTTGATCTTGGGTGTGCTTCACATTTCATATGAACTAACAATTTGTTCTGTCTTTTTTTGTGCTTGTCTCTCATTATGTTTGACTGAATGCAGAGCGCACCTCGAATTTCTAATTTTCGGGTCGCGGGCGTTACATTGACTGCATCAAAATGAAAGACAAACATATTCACTTGCTTCGAATTCATTTCGGCTGTTTGTGTATACGAGAAAGTTGGATTGCATGCCAATTCACTTCATTTACATTTTAAATGTTGAAGAAATTCAAATTGAGGCGCTCAAGTGACATCAAATCGAAATTGAATGCGAGAATGTCAGAAATAGTACTACAGATAAAATCACACTGTGCGTGGATAAATTGAACGAAACACAAATGTTGGAAGAGGCAAATAAATACGTCTCTGATTTAATACGAGGTCTCATATTAATAGTTCGTTAATTGTGCCTCGAACATTTAAATTCAACTTTTAGATTTCTTTTTTCTTCTTCTTCGGTGCAATGAATGCCAATGAAAATTAATCGGTTGTGAACTTGCCGAATTTAAAGTGATTTGCGAGCTCGTGGATTGATTTATTCGGCGAACATCAATTGTAAAAGAGACGGTTCACTCATCGAAATCGAATACAGTTTAATGGGTCAAACATTTGACGTGCAACGTCGTGATTGTTTGCGAAGTAAAGCACAAAATACGTACGATCGACGTTTTGTCACGTATTTGTTTACTTATTTACAGTGTGGAAGAAGAAAGGAAAATTGTTCACTCACAAATGAATAGAAAACGGAAATTGTCTATTTACGGAAAAGTTACACGATGCAAAAAAAGGAATCAAATTGATATATAAACTACATATTTGCAACACACCGGACGGATCGACTGTCAATAAAACCATAAATTAGACGTTAAGAAGCGAAGCAAACAACGAGAATTGCGACAAGGCTATTCATGAATGAACTGTATTATTTATTGATATTGATTTCTTATGGGAAAAGCCGTGACTTGAACTGCATTCATTACTAATACGCCTTGTTCTGTCGCCCAAATAAGGGCAACTGGACTGAAATATTCATAGTTTCCGTGATATGATTTCATGAATTGCATGTGAAACCAAATGGTTCTTTTCCCTTTCCACAACAACGGCTATTAAAGTCTATTTTTGAACACTCAAACGGAAGCATTGCCAATTTGGTTCAAGTCTATTTATGGAATTTTTATTTCTAAAATTAAAAAAATAAAGGGATATGTTAAAACATACTCGATTCGATCATTTCACACCGCTAATTTATCTTTCTTCACATGACATGCAAAATGAAATATGTTCTCAAGGAGATTTCGAATTTGAAATTTGATGCAATGTAGACCTCTTTCCCTACTTGAGTTTCAATCCTTTGATTTGGTTCTGTGATCCAAGTTTTCGCACAGAAATCCATGGGAAAAAATACAAACACACACACACACTCTTAGTTCGATCGATGCCCTACTATGTCTAAGATATCAGAATGAATTAACAACTTACCGATTCAACATCAACATAAATTCGGAGCTTAGTGTTCATGTGTTCATAGTGCAATAATGAAAGTTGGGAAGAAATTCTGTTCAGAAAACCAGATTTATCATGAGTTTGATATGAATAAATTGAAGATGAGCCAAATACAATGATAGCGCGACATGCACAACACAGCAGACGAGAAATCAAAGTGTGATCTGTGATGAATTATGTGTTCAATTTGCAATATTCTCCGTGTATAATATATTCATGAGAAGATAAATGAATGAAGAACACCAAACAAAGAATCCAATTGAAATCACCCACAAATCTTGAGAATTGACTTTTGTCAATTGACCAATTGAATGGGCAAGCGGAATAATGAAACGTAATTCTGTTTTTAAATGAAGTGCCTCTGAGAAAAATTTTCAGTAAAAAAGCCCCACAAAAATATTGTCTGAATAAGATTTTCATACAAATTTTTATCAGACAATATTTTTGTGGGGCTTTTTTACTGAAAAATTTTCTCAGAGGCACTTCATTTGAAAACAGAATTACGTTTCATTATTCCGCTTGCCCATTCAATTGTTCATTTCTTTTCACATGTGAAAAGAACGCGTTCAAACGGAGCATTGTATTTGTTTGTTTGTTCAGATATTTGCTACCTACGATTACCAGTCAGAACGGTATCAGGTCATTATTCAATAAAATGCAGAACACAGCCGATTTTTTTATTACTAATTTATTTATTAAATGTTGGAAAAGGCACTCAAGTGTTTCATGTCGCTATACGAGATCTCGTTGCCTTAATTCTAATATTACATTTATCCTTGAATTTTTGATAATATGCCCATGAACTTGTTTGTTCTAACGAATGTGCAAACGATCTGTTTTGAAGTGAGATTCAATTTGCCACTAATTACCAAGTAAAATACAATTCAAGAAAATGCAATAGTTCAATCATAATCCCACAACGGAAATATGACAAAAACGTAAGTAGATTGAGATTCGTTTTGGTTTTCTTCTTCGTGTTGCTTCTTCATTCAGATAAGCCACGGCGGTGGAGCTGGTTTTGCATCAAAATCAGCTTTCGCGAAGAACATGTCCAATCGATTTTTTCGCATTTTTCCTCTTGCTGCACCGCATAACGGGTCATCATCTTCGTTGGTACTTTCATCAGCCAGAAGCAGTGTAGTTTTTCGGTATGATAGCAAATCTGTTGGGACCAATTTGAAAACCTTGCCTTCAGATTCATTACGTCCACTTGTATTTGGCTCATTACTGTTATTGTTGTTAACATTGGTTTTCGAAGAAGATGGATTCTCAACGTCCATGCTAGCTTCATTTGTGGTTTCTGCGTTGTTTCTGGAACTTTCAGTGTGAACAATAATTGATGGAGTCGATTTCCCGCTGCAGTCGTTACCTAATCAAAGGTAGAAT
>NW_022595260.1:1998500-2012492 GCF_009176505.1 Sitodiplosis mosellana | reverse complement strand
AAATTTTCATCGGAAAAATTTCCATCGCATTTTTTTTATTTACACGAAAATTCCCATCGATTATTCTATTGATCACGATTTTATCCAATTGAATGGTTTTCAAATAAGAACAAATTGAAATTTACACGAATTTCATATAGAAATCGAACAAAAAGTTTTGAAAAAAAAAATTAAATTTTTTTTTTCTTCAAATCATGAAAAATATTGTATGAGAATTTTGCATGTCCGTCCGTCCGTCCATTTTTGCCCATCCGTCCGTCCGTTCAGAGCCTTCTGAATTTAGTTGTCCATTCGTTCAGAACCCTGTAAATTTAGTTGTCCGTCCGTCCGTCCGTCCGTCCGTTCAGGACCCTCAGAAATTTTCTTGTCCGTCCGTCCGTCCGTTCAGGACCCTCAGAAATTTTCTTGTCCGTCCGACCGGAGCTGAACGGACGGACGGACAAGAAAATTTTTAGCGGCTCTGAACGGACGGACGGACGGACAAAAAAAATTTCAAGAGCCCTGGATGGACGGACGGATGGGCTAAAAAGACGGACAGTTCGTCCGTTTGACATCTTTACGTTCCACTATCATGCATTCCTAGAACCAAAACATCATCCAACAAGTATTTACAAACGAAACACCAGCGCAAACGTTTTTCAAAGTGAATCATGGAAAACAAATTTTATTGAAATGTAACACGCGGTGTTTCACTTCGAAAAATTCTCTGCCAATGTTACACTTTTAAAAAATCATTCGTTTTTGTATCATAACGATATATTGTCAGAATATGTCTTGTTTTCAATCTCACTCATTCATATATGATACTTGACACGAAAACCAATAAACAATCTAATGAATGAATTCGCACACAGTAAGATGACTATCACAATTCTACTTGCCAATGTTCGACGTATTTCGCGACATACATTCTGACACCAACAAATTCAGGGGGGGTCAAGCCAAAAATTCAAGGAGGGGTCAAAAAAATCAATTCTATCTAGTGTAAATTTCTTCCCGAAAAAAATTGCTGACCTCCCCGCCCCCGACCCCCAATTTCAAATTTGAAGAGCAAAAAAAAAAAAAAAAGTTCCTCACTTTCGAAAATCGATTCTATCTAGTGTAAAACCGGTATCCAGAAAAAAGTGAGGACTAAAAAAAAAAGGTCCGAAAATGGCAACGGGTCCAAAAAATCGTTGGGGGTCAAATTTTGCCAGGGGGGGTCAGGATCAACGAGATCAGACTATGTCAGAACCTATGTTTCGCGACGTTACAGTAACTTTTCACAGTTCCCATTTATTATGTACATTAATGGCACCGAGACACCAACTGGTGCTAGCAAGTGTACTACAAGCATTGTATATAAATATGTACTTTTTCACTTCAACATTGCAAAAGAGAGTAACGTTCACAAAGAATTTCTCATTTCTAGGAGTTTCGAACATTTTAATTTGTCTTTTATGTCAATCAGATCTTTTTTTTTTGTTAGAAATACATTTTTTAACGTTGTTATACTTATTCCTATTTTCTGTTGTACCATTTCCCTTATTTCTGTCTTACGTTTTCCCATTTTTGTCCGAAGGTCCTGCATCTAAGCGTCTGACAGCTCACTTCTAGCGCTACGAGACAAGTGTCAAAAGTTGTGACACAGATCGTTCAATGTATTATTGAATCTTTTTTATATTTGTTAATAAAGTAGACAAAAAAAATAAAAATGTCACGAATGTGCAAAATTGATTTTTGTGAGAGCGTAGCACGCGATAAACATTATTTTTATAAATAAAAAATGTTTCTTTCATTACGGAACATTGTTGATGCGTTCAATTTGTCGCGTTCATGAGTGCGTCTAACGACGTAAAGAATTGAAATGAACTTCACTGAATGCGCTCATCGCAAATTCGTGTTTTACTTTGTTTTGTTAGTGTGGTGCAGGGGTTGTGTTTTTGTCATACGTTTTCCCATTTTAATAATATAATAAATAAATAATATTAATATTCCAGTTGCAGTCAGTGAAAATGGAAGAAAACATTTGATGAGAAATGATATTGAACAAGCTGGACCATCAACTGAACGAAAGCGATTACCACTTCCCGATTATTCTGTTGGAGTACCTAATCAAGTTGAATGTGAGAAAGCAGTTAATACTTTATCAAATAGAAAACGTTATGCCGCAGTATCAAGTGACGAGGAAAAACCCCTTGATCTAAGTAAAAAACGTTCAAACGATCAATCTGAAGGAAACGAAATTGAAAAAATTGTAACAAAAGAGAAAGAAACTATAAAGTGTGGAAAAAGTAAAGAAGGCGAAACAGCAAAATCTGAGCGTGAAGCGGTTAGCGCACTTTGCGCTTTGAGTGCAGGTAGTAATGTTCATAATAAAGAGCAGTTCGAACAATGTAGTGCGTTCACACAAACGTTTAGTCAACAAGTTCAGACCTCAAACAGTGACGTTTTTATGCAGTTGAAACAAGGCATTAATACAGAAACAGTGCCGGCAATTTCTACTGCTGTTTGTACTTCGGCAGTTTCTTTGCCTTTGGATTATACTACATCTGTTGCAAATGTTTCGACAATTTCTACTGTTGATGCATTTTCTTCTTCGGTTTCAAGTGGATTGTCAGTTCGAATGAATTATGGTGGTAATGTGACAAATCAAGCGTACATTCCCATCACAACAGCTGTGGTGATGAATCAAAATATACCATATTATCCGACCACTACTGTTCAATCGTATATTGCACCGCAACCTTTCGGGGCGGGTAGCAATTTGGCATATTGCTTGCCGTTGTATACTGGTGGTATGAATACTCAAATGAACGTAATACCGATGACAATGTCAGTTATACATATGGCAATATGACAAATTTGCCAGGGTATGTGAATGTTCCAATAGATCAGAGCAGTTCTAATGCTGTTGACGTGAGTGTTCCAATGAATAATTCCAATGTTGTTGGTGTAAGACCAACTGCTACTGCTTCTGCCGAAAATGATCCAACTAGTGCTAGGTCAAACGACAGCCTGCATGAGATTTTTGATTTCGAAAATTATTTGTATGGCTTAGATGAAGATCCTTGATGTTAATGTTCGATTATTGTTATTATCTCAATTTTTGCTATTCTTTTTCATATGTTTGTGTTTCAAGAAAATTTTATACAATTTTATTTTGATACTTTTTGTTTGTAATAAGATAGAGCGTTTTTTTCTTCCTCTAGTTTAAGTTTCCGGGAAACATACAATACACAAAAAAAATTAAAAAGCTGTTCATTCGTTAAAACGATGGAAAATGAATTCAATAAAAATTTATTGCGATTCGCAAAATTGTGCGTGTTGGTGATTTTAGAGTGAGAAAGAGAAAAAATAAAGATAAAAATGTTTCAGATGCTTGATGATCTGCACCTTGTTGTAACTGTTTGCAAGGTTTGAACAGAGTTAATCGGACGTTGGACCTTGATGTTGTCTTTGTGAACTCTGAAGGTTTTATTTCCCTTGCTTACAGTAATTGAGTTTTCTCCCGTTATTTTTTCAACTCGATAATCTCGACCCGAGAATAGGTTAGAAAACTTATATTGTTTTTTGTTGTTTTTGATGCATACCATATCACCAGGTTTGATGTCTACCTTTTGTACTCTGTTTCTACCATCGTAGTAGTTTTTGTTATATTCTTTTCTTTTGATGATATTTTCTCTTGCTTGGGACCAAACAGTTTTTAACTTTGCTTTGAACTCGTCCGCAAAATCGTCAAATGTGTAAGAAGGTGTCGATTTATTGAGTAAAGAATTCGGAATTTCAAATTGACGACCGAACATCAATTCGAAAGGAGCAAAGTTGGTGGAGGAATGAATAACTGAATTTTGATGTGCAACAAAAGTTTTTCCCCAAGTAATTCCCCAATTCTCTGTTTTTTCTTTCAACTTCGTTGCTAGCAGGAGAGTATGGTGATGAAAATATGTGTTAAATTTTCAGTAATTTGTTGATTTTTTTGAAGACTTCTCCCGTGAAACTTGCATGGCAATCTGATACAATGGTAGTAGGAATACGGTATAGTAGAAATACTTATAGTTTTACAGGCATTAACACACTAATGTTATTAATTATTAACATATTATTAACGGGGCGTTAATAACTCAAACATAACATATTATTAGATTAATAAGATTCTACGATATTATTAACATATTATCTTATTATTAATAAGATCGCCATTTTATTAAAAAGTTAATAAGATCCATCTTATTATTAATAAGATAATCTTATTAAAATATTAATAAGAAAATCGGATTTTATTAACCAATTTTTTTCTTCACAAATTTTTTCAAAGTTTCATACTAAAACATGTCAAATATATTTACATTGTTTTTTTTTGTTGATTTTTGTATTTTCTAGATTGTGCAATCGCTGTTGACAGTCAGTGCCACGATTTGTATATACTCAACTCGATATCCCGTTTGCCCTTCATTTGTTCACCATTCTCCGTTCTTCAGTTTGATCCCCCTTTCAATGATCGGAGAACGGTGTACCGTACCAACAGCCAAAATATTCTAAGCGTCGCGAACAAGCGAGACTTTCGTGAGTTTTTTTTATATACAGATGCACTCGAAGCGCCATCTCAATAACCCCAGGCAAAGCAAGTGTCAGCAGATGTTGAATCAACAATTTAGTTGAAAATATTGATGCAACGAACAGATAATTGTTCTTCGTTATTTACTGATTTCAGATCAAAGTATCAAAGAAAACTGAAATAACATTGACATCTTTTTATAACATTCACTTAGGTACTCAACACTCCCAATTTCGAATTAAAACCAATTCCACAAATTCTCATGTTTGTTCTGCTGTCTTTCACTTATATTCACTGTATTTCACTTATATTCACTGTATTTCATCTTGAGTATAGTTTGGATTTTTAATTGGCAACCAAAAGTTCAAAAAGAACGCTCTTGAAAAGAAAACATTTTAAACAATTTTTGAATCTACTTTCAATATGACTTTTTCTTGTTTGTTACTATACATTGCATTCAGCTGTGTTTGAAATGTCAAACTGTCGAGCGCTTCAAGCGCTTTGTTCTGTACGTTCTACACGTGGAGAAATACTATTCTACACGTAGAGAATTTGTTTAAATTATGAATTACTGTTTTTTGTATGTTGAGTGAGTGTATTGTTTAATAAAAATAAAAATGGTGAATAGAAAAAACATACACACACAAAAAATTATAATTAACTTATGTAGAACCAATCATTGACATTTCACGCCATTTTATTTAGAAACATCAACTTTTTTGAAAGCCATCGATATATGTTTCAACCCAAAGGAATTGAGATGGCGCTTGTGTATGACACGAGATACTCGAATACACAGGAATACATACAGCGCAAGCCAGACGTGGTCGCAAATCGAATGGCATTGAAAACCAGCACTTGGTCACTGTTGTCGCGCTTATCCGTTCGCTCGATATCTCGTTTGTCCTTCATTTGTTCACCGTTCTTCGTTCTTCAATGAAAATGAATAAATATTCTGAGTTTTATTCGCTTTTGAAAAACGAGTTTGTGATAATTGAGGTGTAATTTTTATTTTATTTTGAAACTTATTGAATAACAAGAACATAATTTTATTTTTGAGAAAATATCGTTTAGAGCATGCTGTAGTCAGGAAAACAACGCAAAGAACTTTCAATATCCTGAGTCGCCAAACAAACTTCCAATTTCCTTATGGAAAAAGTGGTCAATAATAAGAAACAAACAAAGATGTTCAGAATGATTTTTCTCTCGTAGCAATGCCAATGCAAAAAACCAGTCTTTATGAAGATTCCGTTTAGCCTACTTCATTTGAGTAGTTCTCATCAATTCTTCCATCAGTTTAGGATTTTTGACTCTCGCGGCGCATGCTCCAAGTACACCATATTCTAAAAATCGAATTTATCATTGGAAAACAAATGAAAAAAGTAATGGACGAAGAATTCTTACCCCAAACGGTTCTGGAGATTCCTTTACAAAATGTTGCATTGGAATTGAGCACATTTTCCGTTAGCTCAATTTCGTATTTGGCATCGTATATTTGTAAGTCTTTCAAATATATCTTTTGCAACCGTGGATTTCCATCTTCCCAAATTGTTGTTCCGTTATAAAGTCGAGGATTATTTTTCGATCTGATTCTAGAAGTTTATATCAATGTCTCTGAATTCTGGTCCATATTAGTTATTTTTGAATCTTACTCAAAGAGAAATATTTTATTGGCCTCATCTTGTTTGGTAAAGCATATATTTTCAAAATCCCACCTAGAAATATACGCATTTTTGTATATTATGAAAAAAAAATGTTTAAAACTTTGACAATCTCACTTAGTTAAATATGGCACTTTTTGTACCAGACTATCTTCCTTCCAAGAGCTACTATAATTTGTGACTGTGTATTCAATTAGATCATCCTTGAAACGTATTTCAGTATTTTTAATCCGTTCAACTGAAATGCGATATAAATTTGAAATAAATTGTCTTTTGCGGTATTATCGAAAACACACCTCGGCGCACAATTTTCCGAATAATTGAGTTAGTTTGGAATTCCTCCTCGCTAAGTCGAACCCAGAAGATAGAATTATCAGCTCCAAACATAATGTGTACATTTGTGTCGCAGCCATTTAGGGAAATGGTTTTGCCATCAAAGAGCTCTCCATTTTCTAGCCTATATCTGAAATATGCAATTCATTGCATTAAATGTTTCTAGCTTCATAAGCTACTCACTCAAAATCGTATTCGCCACTTTTATTATTGGATTTATTAAAACTGAATGTTCCTACTCCATCGAGAAGGTCAGAAAACACAAACACAAATACTGACAATAAAACAATAAACACAATATACATCTTCTCAGACCGATTGTCGAAGTATGATGATCTTCAGCTGAATGCTGACAGAATACTAACCTATTGTTGTAGACACTACCACAACTCACACCGACGAAAGTGCAAAAATTAACAAGTTAAACTGGTTTGTTGTAGATTTCTAAGAGAAGTAAATCCTTGAGCTTCATTTCTTCTGAGTGAACAGCTGCTTTATGTTAGCACCAAGTAAACAACCGAAAAATACACTTGTGAGTATATACTATATATGACATACATCGTATGCTCCAACATAGCAATTTCTATTGATATATATCATTGTAGATTAAGGCATTTTATTTTCTATAATATCCAATACAAGTGCTGTTTTTTGCTCGGGGTAGATTTTATCGGTGGGAATTAGCATCGCATTCAATGTATGCATTGAGACGCTGGAAAATTTTTCGACGCGCCACCTATAGCAAAAGTTTCCGCGCCAAACAACTACTGTGACAGCATACATTCTGTTTGGCAAATGTATTCTGTCATTACATCGCAGATTCGAGGAAACGAGTGAGAATGACAGAGGCGGCATAGATGGTGCGTCGAAAAAATTTCCAGTCAATTTTGATGTTATTAATGCTCACCGGATTTTATAAAATTCCAAAAATTGGTTCTAAATGATCTCCGGCCGTTATGGCTCGCTCATTCTTTTTTAAAAATCTACCCTCGGATAAATTTTCCACAAAAGAGAGCCAATTTTTCTGACCCATGAGAGCTATCGACCCGGGTAGATGGTGGTACATAGCCTAATTTGGTGCGATCTAGCGAGCCATAACGGCCGGAAATCATTTCGGACCAATTTTCAAAATTTTACAAAATCTACTCCAGAGAGAGAAAAAAACAGCACTTGTATTGGATACAAATGATTTCAATTTTATATTTATTCATTTATTATTGTTTATTTTATCACGGTACAAACAAAAATGCTTTTCTTGTGGATACAAATCGCTTTGCTAAATTGATTTTGAACGACCTCAAGTGATCCTCAAAGTTTATCTATTAATTTCGTTGCTGCCAATTTCCAAAGCTTCTAGAAGTTTTGCATTTTCAATCTTCCTAGGAAATGCATTAGAAATTCCTTCTTCTAAAAAGAAAGAAAGAAAGAAAGAAAGAAAGAAAGAAAGAAAGAAAGAAAGAAAGAAAGAAAGAAAGAAAGAAAGAAAGAAAGAAAGAAAGAAAGAAAGAAAGAAGTAACTAATAATGAAAAACTTCGCAGAAAGAAAAAAGTCTGAACTTGCCTGAAACTGTTCGAGAGATCCCTTTACAAAAAGTGGATTGTGAGTCGAGTTCTTGATTTGAGAATCCAACTTCATATTCACCTCGGCGCTGTGGCCAATCCGATATACGAATGTGCTGTACTTGTGGATCATCGGCTTTAATGTAAGTGGTGCCATTATATTTCCTTGAGTTATTTGTTGCATCAATTCTGATGAAATAAACAACAACCTAAGGATATGCTTGCATTTTGATCGTGTTAAAATATAAGGAATTACATGAAATTGAAAAAGTTGTCAGTGCGATTGATTTTGGTAAAGCAAATAGTTTCCATATTCCATCTGAAATTCAATGCATAATTATTTGTGTAGTCATGCTGAAGAATTAGTTGAAATGGTTTCAATTTGTACTGAAACCCACTCTGTTCTGTATCCCATGTTATATAAGACACCCATAGTAATATTTAGTACGTATAAACGAAAATCATCTTGCATCGTTATTTCGTCTCCGCTTCGTTTGGCTGAAATGATGAAAATCACGAAAATGAATTTTGAAGCAGAAATAATTGACGAAACGTACCATTTCGTACAGGTTTTGAAAATGTTGTCACATTTTCGAATTCTTCAGGCAATACGAAAACCCAGTAAATGGACTTATTAGCACCAAGCATCATATAAAAGCGTTCATATCCATCGAATACTAAATACGTGACTCCACGAAAATGTCGGCCATTAGCAAATTCGTATCTGCGTAGATTTTGAACATTTTAAATTTAACAAGTTGAAACAATTTTTGCCAAATATTTATCGACATAGAACTGCACAAACTTACTCAAAATTATATTCATAGCTTTTATTGTCAATTTTTGAAAAGTTAAACTCCTGAACAAAATCTGAAATGAAAGCACTGGACGCCACCAAGGCAATTGTCGAAAGAATCAAAACAGACAATAATTTGACCATGATACTTCATTGCAAGCTACAAACTAAAACGAATTAGACTGTTACACTTCAGTGAACAAATCTATATTGAACATATATACATCTTTAGATGAACATGTTTTGTGTTTGTTTATTAAAACAGGTTCTTTGACTTAATGTGCTACGCCCCACAACAAACAAGAGTATACGAGTTTATTTGAGTAAATAGTCCAGTTTAAGAAAACCAAAAGGTGTTGGATATTATTGTTGATTTTTTGCGAATTGCGATATATATGTATATTCAATTCCACTTCATTATTCATAAATTATTATGAGAGTGCGATAAAATTTCAGTTACATTTGTCATTTATTGGACTTAATCAAAATTTACATGAGATTTGTGTTCACATCATTCACGGTGATTGCCCCAAAGATTGCGTGCTCTGGAAATAATAACATCTAGAATTAGTTCGGGGAAAAATCCAGTGAAACAGTTCTTACGTGAAATAACGGAGGAAACGCTTTTGCAAAATGTTTCGTCAGATTGTAATTGATTTTCAGTGAATTTCACTTCATATACACCATCACAGTAAGGATAATCAGCAATAGCAATGGATCACCTGATTCATCTTTTCCTTCATAAGAAGACGTGTCATCCAGCGTCCTAGAATTTTTATCCGAAGATACCCAATTTGACGCATGAAATCATTTGGAATTGTTTGAATATTATTCAGCTTCTCTGCATAATGTGACTCACACATAATCAAAAGTATTTTTCTTTTTATCTGCTTTGGTGAAGCAAAATTTTTCCAGGTTCCATCTTAAATTAAAAGATCAGTAATAATTAACAGTGACTAATTGGTAATGCATAAATCTTTGACTAACTTCGTTGCATAAGGTGTGATCAGAAGGTTACCGGTAGAAATTGTAAGATCAAATAGAGCTGAATCATCTCTCATGATTATTTTATCATTAGTTCACTGGGCTGCAAACAATAATGAAATCTATAAGAATTTAAACTTTAACAGAAAACTGAAATTGTTTACCCAATCGAACCATTTTAGAAAAGGATTTTTTGTATATGTATTCATATGATGAAAATTGAGCCCAATGGTCGCATCTGGACCAAATATAACATATAAATGCACGCGGGGATTGTTTAAAATATAGGTTTTCCATGAAATATTTCACCATTTTCCAGCTCATACCTAAATGACAAGTTTTATTTTATAATGAATAATAAATTAGCCATGATGATTTGATGACCAATTTTCGATAGGAAGATTAACGTACTTAAAGTCATATTCATCACTACCATCTGCAGCTTTAACAAAATGAAATTCTTTCACCTAAAGGCACTTGAAACGTTTAGTTGAAATATAAGAAGTAAATTATGTACACTCAATCGAAGGTCCTGCATCTAAGCGTCTGACAGCTCACTTCTAGCGCTACGAGACAAGTGTCAAAAGTTGTGACACAGATCGTTCAATGTATTATTGAATCTTTTTTATATTTGTTAATAAAGTAGACAAAAAAAATAAAAATGTCACGAATGTGCAAAATTGATTTTTGTGAGAGCGTAGCACGTGATAAACATCAATTTTATAAGTAAAAAATGTATCTTTCATTACGGAACATTGTTGATGCGTTCAATTTGTCGCGTTCATGAGTGCGTCAAACGACGTAAAGAATTGAAATGAGCTTCACTGAATGCGCTCATCGCAAATTCGTGTTTTACTTTGTTTTGTTTGTGTGGTACAGGGGTTGTGCACTCAATCCACTCATTTTCAACACAGCTTGATAATCGAAGCTACAAGCTTAAGTTAAGCTGCTTAACTGATTTGGCAAATAATTGAATTCTTTTCACATGTAGGCCTGTTATTGTTGTAAGAAGAACCGGTTCTCTTCATTTTCTTGAGGTGAAGAAGCAGGTTTTAAAAGGTATGGACTTCTTTGTAATTGATTTCAAAATGAATGTTCCCGCAATATTTTATCCTATTTATTGGCAGTTCTTATATTGGTAATTAAAGTAGAAGCTCTAGCGTTGATGAAAATGAAAAAAAGATTATTATTACATTAAATGCAAATGCATACAGAGCGTTGATAGTTCATGTAGTTCACAACAGTGTGACATGGGCTCAACTTGTGATCACTGGGGGATGGCAATACATGTTCTCTCTTCTTTTTTTAAGACAATTTCCAGTGTGAAATCCGTTGAGTATACTCTAGGGTATGCTATAGCATAATTTGTGAGAAGATATATAAGATATCGGTAGATATGAATTAAATTTGTTGAATTATTTGGAAAAAAATTGCATTGATACCTAATAAATATACCTACAAAATATTTCACATCTTGAAAATAAAAAACAATAATGAAAAATAATATTTTGTGTATTTTCACTTGGACCATCGTTCGGGCTTGAGAATTGTGGTCAACAAATTCGTTGGTTTTGATTAATTCATTTGATTATTTCAAAAAAAAAAAAACATTTGGGGTGATGAATGTAATTGTTCCAATCCATTTTTAAGTTACTTGAATGGATTATTTATTTGGGAATTGATACTTCCTCTGCCTGTATAAATAAAAGCACTGAAAATGTGAAATTGAATAACTAATATTTTCATAGATATTGTCTACTTTTGAATGATGTGTAATGACTAGTGGGATTCATGCTCAACCAGCCAAAGACTTCAGAAGGTTTGGATTGATATTGCTCACTGGAAATGCTCCCAATACGCCCGACTCTGAAAAACGGTCAACACAGCAATGAATAACTTGACAGATATACGTAGCAATACACTCACCAGATATGATTTTCGAAATTCATTTACAAAATGTGTCATTTGAATTGATCTCGTCGTCTGTAAAATTCATTTCATACGTGTCATTGCGTTGGGTACCATCATCCAAATGAATTCGCTGCACATATGGGTCATTCGATTCGTAAAACGTTGTGCCATTATATCTTCTTGAGTTGTTTGTTGCTGAAATACTAGATCACAAATTAAATCTTGTTTTTATTCAATTAATAAATTCCAAAAAATACTCACATATAATTGAACGTTTGATTTTTACTGTCAGTTTTTGTAAAGCATATTTGCTCCAAATCCCAACTGAAAAACATTATTTGTCATTATTAATGCGTTTGAACATTAAGCCAACAAAATAGTTCAACGATTAACCTCGTTTGGTAAGGCGCAACAAACAAGAAACCTTTCAAAATCGTCAGATCGTAGTCAATAAAATCGTCTTTGAATTTTAATTTGTTTTCGCTTCGTTCAACTGGAATAACACGATGTCAACGTACTCTTGAGAATGTTCAATATTCGTAATAAAACATGCGGAACTCACTTAATCGGACAGTTTTAGTAAGATATGTTTTGTTTTTGTACTCATCCTCTGTGAATTGCACCCAATACAAAATATCGTCAGCACCAAACATTACATAAATGTGTTCGTCCGGAACATTCACAATAAAAGTTCTCCCACGAAATGTGTTGCCACATTCTAGTTCGTATCTAAAAGATAAAATGGTAAAAATTAATTGCGTTGTTACACGTCTGAATGTTTGACTCACTCAAAATCATATTCATCGCTTTCATCGTGGATTTTCGTGAAGTTGATTTCTCTGACACCATCAGAAAGAAATGCACTAGATGCCACAACAAAAAACGTTGAGGCAACGATGGCAACGAAACTCAGCATTATTATTTTTGCGCTGCGTAATTCACGTTCAAAATTGTACTGAGTTCGCCGAATATTTTCGTCGAAGATACATCCATTAGCACATACCATTCAAGAACAGGTTTGCACTCTTCACTCTTCTTCGTTTAGTTTTCTAAAAAAATCAGTTAAAATTGAATGAGAAACATGATCTATAAAAACTTCAAAGGTCAACATATCTTTTATATTCCATCGTAAGTGACAATTAAAGGTAAAAAGTACATGGTAATGTACAATAAGTATTTATGGATCTTGTAATTAGGGTATTATGTAAAATTCACAGATGATCCATAAAAAATTAAGATTATTTCATAAAATTGCAGGAAGTAGTATTGAATCATAGATCCCTTTCATATTATGACTTCCATTCAAAGTGGAATTCTGCTTCTTTTTAACCAGCCAAAGATTTCAATAGGTTTGGATTTATATTTGCCACCGGATATGCTCCCGAAACTCCAGACTCTGCAAATATACAAATGGTTAATAATACTTGATTGCAACATGAAATGGAAAAAAAATCACTAACCAGAGATTTTGGTAGAGATGCTTTTACAAAAGGTTTCTCTCGCAGAAAGTTCTGGATCAGTAAACTGCACTTCATATATATCATCTCATTGTATGTCATCAGCTAAATGGATGCGCTGCACATGTGGATCATCAGTTTCGTAATAAGATGTACCATTATATCTTCTTGAATTATTGGTTGCTGAAATTCTTCATCAAGGAAAAGATGAGTTATAAGTTAAATTCTCTGTTGGATCAACTTACATCACATTCTATTCCATCTGAATCGTTTTCAAAAAAGTATCATACTCATTGAATCGTTAAATTCGTAGGTACAGTTTTCACGTTAAACCACTGAGAAAGCTAGGTACATACATACATATATGACACCCATAGAATGAAAGAACAACTTATGAGATCTTTATCCATAACTGAGACGGAAAAAAACTTGGAGCAAAAAAGAGACAAATAAAGTTGCGAGCAAAAATGACTCAGAATTGAGTGGAAATGAAGTTTTTCGCATTTTTCCCGCTACTGGAAATAGATAACGATGGAGGTGTCTTCAGCATTATTGTAGAACAATAGTAGCCGCAACTTTATTTGTCTTTTTTTGCTCTAAGTTTTTTTTCGTCTCAGTTATAGAACAAGGAATCATAAGTTTGATTCACACAAAGTGTGTGACTTTTTGTATTGCCTCCTTCTTGTTCCGAATGAAAAAGCAAAATTTTTTTTATGATTCCATTTGATCGATATATTTCGGCTTATCAAAAGC
>NW_022595260.1:1783146-1998100 GCF_009176505.1 Sitodiplosis mosellana | reverse complement strand
GCTTTTGATAAGCCGAAATATATCGATCAAATGGAATCATAAAAAAATTTTTGCTTTTTCATTCGGAACAAGAAGGAGGCAATACAAAAAGTCACACACTTTGTGTGAATCAAATAAATTCACCGTTCCGGCAATACAACATACACAGTCCAATTGGATTGTTTTTTCAACGAATCATAAGTTGTTCTTATATATATATGTTGTTGAAAATGTCACGATTGACAAACAAAGACAGTTTCTCTTACTCACGTGAATGGAAATGTTTGGTTTCCACTTTTACTTTTTGTATATTTTCTCTAAACCCCATCTGAAATGATGACAAAATTGTGTTGACAATTAAATTCAAAACTCGATTATTTGTTGTATTTCTTAATTTAATGTTCAACGTACTCTGTCTGGCAAGGTGTAACGAACATAATACACGAACGAAATTATAATTGTGTATCGGATAAAGTCGTTTTTGAAAGTCACTTCGTCTTCACCTCGTTCAACTAAAGCGAATTAATTGATTTCATTTTTTTTTTTCAAAAAAAGAAAAAAAAAACAAAATGTTGAAAAACCATTGAATATGCTTACCGAGACGAACGATTTTCGATGGAGATTTTCTTGTGATCGTATTCATCGTCTGTGAATTCAAACCAATATGTAATATTTTTGGCACCGAACATAAGGTATATATGGGATTTGGGATCATTCACAATAAACGTTCTTCCGTGGAATGATTTGCCATCATCTAAGCCATATCTGAATATTTAGATTATTTTTTGCTAGTGCTTGTTAGTGTGTTCACTTGGTCATATTCTTTAGTTCCATCTTCGGTTTTATTAAAACGAAATTCTTCAAAACCGTCTGAATGATAGGCGCCAGAAGTCGCGGCGAGTATAGCTGCAAAAACTATGATCGTAAATTTGAACATTATTATTTATCAAGCTAAATAGGAATCTCAAATAGAACTGAATTTCAAAAGAAAAGTTACAATAAATAAGAGCTATACAAGATATAATCAGTCAATATGTCTAGTCTAGGTCAACCTGTTTTCGAAAATATTTTACAATAGTCGCTAGAGCGAGATTCTCCGTCTATAATCTTTACTTTATTATTCATTATAGTGGTATTTACACGTTTAGATACCTATTCACGGTCATTATCACTTTGCGGTTCAACTCGATTGTTCACACGAAATTGACCAAGAGTTGGATCGAACATCTCCAAATTGGTTGAAAATTTGCATAGAGTCTTGTTTTCGGTAGAAAATGAGAAAACCAAAATCTTACGGCTGTAAGTGGCCTACATTTTCGAGTTCACCCAGTGTAAATTTGTCAGAAAATTGAAAAAATCGAAAAAAGTAGTTTGCGCCAACTGAAAACTAACTGAGAAATAGTTGACACATTGCCAAACCACTGGTACTGTTGGAAAGGGAATTGACCGCGAAGTTACCTACTCCCTATGACCCCTCTAAAAATGGGTTCAAAGTATAAAATATGAAATATCCCAAAAGAGTGGGGTTTTTTGGCTCGTTTTTTGCGTCAAAAGATAGCCCATGTAGAGCAGCACAAAACAGACCGTTAAAATCTTCTCTAATACTATCGAACATCTGTTCACCTATAAATTTGGTCTGAAATCGACATTTATTTACGGAGCAAGCGAATAGTCGAAATCTGCATACAAAATCGCACTTATGGCATAGAAAACCCACTTATAATGGCCTGGTATGAGTATATTTCCACGTATTTTTGGACGAGGAATGGATTTGGACTTATCTCATTCCTGTCTGATGCGTCTAAAAGTTCGAAAAATGGCCTTGTTCCAGCTTATGTTTTCAACTCGTAATATTATATGCAGAAAATCACTTTTTTTAGTTCAAAAATGCCTTCTTCTGTTTTCCAATGTAAATGGATTTTATTTTTTAGCGAAACAAACAAGAATATATCAATTTTCTGAATTTTTTTTTCGCAAATTTTCAGCCAATTCGGAGATGGTCGATCCAATTCTTGGTCGATTTCGTGTGCAATGGTCGTATATGAAAACTAAATCTGACTGAAATTCAATTTAAAATAAAAGTGACAATTATTCTGGGCCACTCGGTATAATAAAAATGCATGTAAACCATACATACACATTTTTATATTGCAGGTACAAATAAGAATGATTATTATCGGAGGTGAAATTTATCTCATTGGGGGGTCATTTTGAAGGAAAATTTCAATCGCCGAAATTTCTTCTCCACTAACACAAGGATTCCTTTAAACAGAGGGAGGTTTTACTTATTTTGATATTCAATTTTGTGTATTTTTCAAGTGCTATCGAGCGAACAAATTATCACTTTCTTTATAGCCGCCTGAATTATGAAAACTAACTTATCTTCATTTGAAACAAGCTTTCATGCTTTATTCAAAAGTTTTATAGCAACTCAACCGCATTCTCGAAAATTCATTTAAAGGAAGAGCCACGAATCTTTACGTTGAAGACTCTCTTTTGACTCGAAAACAGTGGTCGGATTAAAGTAACTCAAAATCCGCTGCAAACATTGTGTCAGCTGTTGTTGCGATTCCGTCCAATTGATGTTGATACATTCTCTGAATCTATATATATATAAAACTGCTATCACTGTCGTAGAAGAAACTTTCCTCCACTCAAAAAAAGCTTTTTGAGCTTTGCTGAATACATACGAAATGTAACGAAACAAATGGTATACGAACAAACGATATGAATTGCTGAATGTCTTCCTCATGAAAGTTACATCGATTTTTATGCTCACATATTTTGTTTCAAGATCAAGGTTGCAAGACCTGGCTCTCGACAGGCTGTTTTGGAGGAGGAATACTGTTAGAGGAGAAGTGAGGCCATCATTACAAAACAGACCAGACGCCGCAAGGCATTAATGGTCTTTAAACGCTTGTTGTTGTTGTTGATCAAGGTTACATTATCGAAAACGGTCAAACCGGAAAGCATAAATCATTAAAGATATGAAATATTCATTTCCAAAGAGATTGACATCTTTTATGTAAAGTTAATCTCATATTCTGCTCTTTTGGCAAATGTCATTCGAATTTCAAACTGTCTGAAAGAAGGCAAAACGATAGAAAAACTACAAACTAAAGAGGAACCAACATATTTTCGTAAGCCCACTCATCATCTCAAATTTTTGTGACATATGGGTTGATTGCGTCCACTTGTAGATCTTATGTTAATTAAATTACCATGTGTATCTTCGTGTGGTCACTGGTCATTTTGTGTGACTTGAAGCCATGGTATATAAGCTCACCAACATTGATGTTCAAGTCAGTTTTTGATTTGATCTTGATCGAACCACGTTGAAAATGTCGAAATTGAGTTTGATTGTGTTGTCAGTGTTTGCTGTCGCATTTGTCGCAGCCCAAGAACCACAAGTTCGTAATGAATACAACAACAACGACGGAAGCGGCACCTTTGAATTCTCGTACGAACTTTTGCTTTTATAGTCCTCACACGTTTGTGTTTCATAAAATGAAGAGAAAATAATCAAGATAATTTGGAAAATGAAGCAATGTGTTCTAATAATAATAATTTGTTCGAACAATAGTGATGATTTTTTCCTTGAAAAGTGTTATTCATCTGGTTTAATCAATTAATTTCTGTTTTATGCAATCAGATATGAATTGGACAATGGCCAATTTTTCCAAGAAGCCGGAAAGCTTAATGAAAAAGGTGCTCAAGAAGTAGCTGGTCAATACTCGTTCCAGGGAAATGATGGCCAAACATACTGGGTGAAATATACAGCTGATGAAGAAGGTTTCCACCCAATCGTCGGTAAGTTGTCGTCGTCATTCAAAAAATAATTAGACATGAATCCAGAACATTTTTTTAATTAAATATCTTTTGTTTCAAATGAACAGGTGCTGGTCCAGGCGGTCCAGATGCTATCGACCCAAATGCGTTGAAATCATTGGTTGGTTAGATTAGAACTCAATAGTTTCATAGATTTAGAACATGTTGAAACTTTTTGTATGTGGTGCTTCCGATCCAAACCAAGCGGGTCTGCCACAATTATTTCAAATTGTAGATAACAAATAAAGAAAACGTAAAACCTAATTCTTCTATTTGCCTTCTTCTTATGGTCTGAAGTAGATCAATTTTATTGTCTTTTGAACGAGTATAAATTTTCCATTGGCATTAAAGCAGCAATTAGGAGTTAAGTGGTTAATTTAAATTGAGAACGCCATTCTGGATTAAAATGAAAAGCCCTCTGAAAATACAAACAGGTAAAAATGTCACCATATTCAAACTAGATCGATTTGTTAATTTGATAATGTAAACAAAGTGATGAATACCCGTAATATCCATATCCGCATTCGTTCACACGCATTATTGGTGAGCAAAATTTTGCCCGCAAAATAGACATTTTTCCATATACGATTGATGACACCTCAAGCGAGTCAAAAGATACATAATCAAAATGGTGAAAAACCACTTTGAATGATTAGCATCAACCATCAACATAGACTGAAGGTAAGCCGATCTTCGTTTCGTTTTCATTTTCGGAGTTCTTCATTCCATCACCGTAATTAACATATTTTCGATCATAATTTTGCGGCATAAGGGTCAGAGATCATGTAACCTTCATATTTATCATATGATGAAATCAGATATCTATGCAAAATTATGCATATTCGAAATTCTCTAATAAGATTTGGTGACTGTGCTGGATTTTTTTATTCATACGAAAACTCATTGGGACTCATTCACAGCGGAAATGTATCAAAGGAAAATTGATTAATATTGTCTCACTTATTGATTGTTAACATTCGAAGGTGTCTCAAGGCTCGACCAAAAAATATTTTTAGCTCTGTTTATTGAAATTTAAGTCAGCAGACATATTATTATATATTATATGTTTGAAAACGAAACCTTGTTCGGTCATCAATTTTGAATTTTTAACTTCTGGCACAGCGCTAACCTCACCTAGGTTACTTGAGAAAAAAATCCACGAATATTGGAGATGAACTTTCTATTTTTACTAATGTTGCGCTGAAAGTGCAAGTAAAAGAAGTGTTAATCGAATACACTGGTCAAATTCATAATGATTAGCCATGGTTTGATAAATTATACCATCTGTCATCATAGTTCTCCATCGGAGGTAGTTATGCAAAGTGTTAAAAATGGATCGGTATCGATAAAAATGACATAAAACCACAATTATCATCGAATTTAAAACAATAATCTTCTTAATGGCGCACACGTCGTTTGCTGGAACACTACACAATCTCTGTGATATTGCATACCATAAATCATTTTCTAACGCCACACACATGCAATATCATCTCATGACGTTCACGATACATTCGAATACATTTAAGTTACGATTTTTTTCTTAGAACAGCTACTTTTGCGCTTTCTCGTTGCCATATCAGGAATATCTGTAGTCCAATTCGATTTTGTACCAACTTTGAATGGGGTGCATTCAAAAGGAAGACAAAAACTTTGAATAATAAATTACATCTTATTTTCGGAAAGGGTCAAGTAATTTTCAGCTTATGAACCAAGAGTGAGTTGCTATTGTGTGTCCATCTCATGTCACTACATCGGTTCGAATTTCGGAAGACGTTTAAATGCGTTTGGCCAAATGCCAAGATATTGTCGACCGAAACAAACAGACACGGAGGGAAAGAGAGAAAAAAAAACGCCGCACAAGTTCTAATATTGAAACGACCCTAAAATTTACATAAAATTCCTTAATCTAGAATACATTAATTTTTGTCTTAAGTTTTTAGTGTACTAACCCCATGAAACGGAGGCCAATTTCGTGGCAAACATCTAGTGCATGCATTGTATGCTACTCTGTAAACGTCGTTAAATTACGAATTTCAAGTTTTTTCGTCGCTTGCCGAAACTCCCGTTGAGGGTTGAATATGGAATTGATGTCGTTGTCCAGTATTAATAACGACAGCGGTGATTATATTTCGGTCATATTTACTTCATGAAATGGGCTAAATTAAATGAGTTTTATCGTCTGTTGCTGCTGAAGGCCAAAAAACATAGAGAAGTACGGTAAAGAAAGAGCAAAGGAGTGAAAGTGACCTTTTCTTTTATTTCAAGCACGTACAGTTATTTTGACCATCTCGGTCATAATGTTCTTTTAACAAGGAAATATATTAATGAATATGCTGTTATCAAGCAAAAGTACTTTTTTTAAACGAAATTATGCGACTGATTTGGGCTAAATTCATACGAAAAATCGTGTCTGTATTTCGAGTAGCTCACTTTATCAACCCATAAAATGGAAAGTTTGATAAAGGTTCGGTGATGTCATTCAAGTAGCAGGTAAAAGGGTCTTATGAACCAATGAAAAGAGACTGGTCAGTATCGATCCGAAATCAAGCGATATACATCAGCTACTACGCATTCCATACTACGCTGCAGCCCTATTTGCTGATATTGAAGCACTCGATTTGTGTAGCTGTGTATTGGTGGTCACACAAAATGGAAAAGAACGTTAGTTAAATGACCTGAACCGATGCTACATGCTATGGTTGCGCATTGAAACGGATGCTGTTTTATGTATCCGGACGTTTGCATGATACGTAGAACGTAATTTATGTTACCCTTTTTTTATGTTTATTAAAATGGACACCCTCGTTCTTTTTCGGCCGATAATTCTCCTCCTATTTTCACAAACATTGACATCAATACAAGATGGATTTTTTGCTGTGTCGATGGCATTACCATTTAATGGCTATACTCTATGTAGCTTTGGGCTTGAAATGAAATGCCAAAATCTGCAATAAAAACAACACGAATCAACTAGTCCAATATTGGCTGTATTCCAGTTTCTTATCTGGAACTCAAAATTTTGTTTTTTTTTGTGGCACAATATATAAATCTCTTGTTCACGAGCATATTCATCGACTAAAACAGCTGATTTTGCCATTTTGATTGAATAAATTAACACGATTTGAAAAATTCACAGCCATAAAAGAGTCGCAACGTAATAACATTGACGGAATAAAATGTGTACAAACTAAGCCAAACGCAAATATACCAACCGCTCAGCAGTTGGCACACATTTGAATAAATACATTATTTAAAGGCGGATCAGCGTTAATTCCGTTGTCTTCATTTTCGTGTCACTTCTTCATCGTTTTCACTTTCCATTTCAAACTTGTTGCTTGTCTCCATCACCATCAACTTCGCGGTGACCTTGAAAGCCGGTTTGAGTGTGATTCTAGAAATCACACCGTGCGCGTTCGCTCGTTCACTCATCACACACACTTTTGAAATCACATTTTGTTTTTTCTTTATTTTTAACTCTTTCGTAATTTTTTCTGATGAAAAACTTATAAAATTGATATGAACACGGTTCATTTATAAAGATTGCGCTCAGTTGTGAATTCGACACGGTTGTGATAAGTTGAACGTTCCCAATCAAAATTTAAAGCTCAAGTAAAATGGCCCAAAAATTCGTTATTGTTGCCGCTGTTGTGTGCGTTTTGGCTGCATTCGTGCACTCGGCACCACAATTCCAAAATCAAAACCAATCCCGTGGCCCACAACAATTCAGCCAACCACAACAGTCATTCCAAGCTCAACCAATCCGTGCACAAAACCCAGAAAGACAATCACGATTCTTGGTTGTTGACGAAAAGTTCAACCAGGACCCAGCAACCAAAGAATACAACTTCGAGTAAGTAGAAGAATTTGTTGAATTTTTGCTGCACTTATGTAGGTCTGTAGGTCATGATAGAAGACATTACTAATTCCCCAATGAATAATTACAGCCAAAAATTTGCAAGCGGTGAACATTACAACGAAGAAGGTAAATTGAAGAAATATATAAAAGAAATATATTAATAAATAATAAATAATTGGTAGGTAAATTGAAGACCGTCGAACGAGTTGATGAAGACGGTAACTTGCAAAAGAAGGATGTTATTGTGACAAAAGGATCATACACAATCATCGAAAAAGATGGCTCCATGACACTTGTTAACTACACTGCTGATGAAAACGGATTCCACCCAGAAGTCGTAACACAATCACCAGCCGGCAAATAAATTTATGAATAAGATTCTTTAAACTCTTGTTAACTATTGAAATATGAAAATAAACAAATAAACAAATCAATTCCAAAAAAAAATATATTTTTTATTTTAAGATTCAAATAAATAATGACAAACCTGTTTCAAAATGAAATTTATATCCAAATTATTCTCGGAATTGCCATCGGAACAGGTTATTCGGATATTCTACGGTGATAATCTCTTTTAGATGGAAGCAGAGAAATGCAAAATCATGAATTGATAATTGATAAATCATAACCTGCATCTGAAAAAGATGACCGAAATAAATGAATCGGCTTAGGTGTGGTTGTCTTGATGATATACTCGTAGCATATCGATGACATAATGATATTTTAAAATGTCACGCAAAATATGTTAAACTCGCACTGCATGAGTCTCTCGGGAACAGAGACAAAATATGTTGTTATTTATTGAACAGAGACAAAATAAGCATACAAAAACGGTCACGAAACTCGTTTTGTGCATTCTTCTCTTCATATCTTTCGCTGTTTTATCTTGTTTTCACAAGATGATATGAATCAACAATATCATTTTAAAACTGCATGGTTAGTAGGTGATCTGTTGTGCCTCTGATAAGTTCGTTTTTTCTTCGTGAAAATACAACTTTTTTCAAAATGTCAAAATTCGTTGCTATCGCTTTAGTTTGTGCATTAGTTGCGTGCGTCCAAAGTGCTCCACAGTTTGACCAAAAATTCCCAGATCATCAGCAACCACAACAACAGTCGAAATATGCCGTTGCGGCCGGAAGATTCCATCAAGATCCAAATCTTGAATACAATTTCGAGTGAGTTTTTAACGAGTTTAAAAGACATCATTGACTTCACCTAGTGACACTTTGATGAATCTTGAATTTATCTGTTAGACAAAAATTCGAGAATGGAGAAGAGTTCAAAGAAGACGGAAAATTCAAAACGGTCAGCGGTTTGGATGTCATTGTGACCAAGGGGTCATATACCATCGTTGAGAAGGATGGCTCGATTACAGTTGTTAATTAGTGAGTATGCGGCCAAAAATGGGCATTCTATCAATAACTGAAACTAAAAATAAATGTGTTTTCATTTTTATAGCACTGCCGACGAACATGGATTCCATCCAGAAGTTGGTGAGCTAAAATAATCTGTGAATATATAATTTTTCGTGATCTAATCTTTCACATTTCATTCCAGTTACACAAGCACCAGCCGGCAAATAAATTTGTAGAAGTTGGTGAGTTGTTTTTTTTCCTGTATAAATTTATTGAAATTAAATACATGCGACCATACTAATATATTCATATAAATTTTCATTTCAGTAACATCTCCACCAACCGAAGGCTAAATATACCAAGTTTGCGGTCTGCACAACTAGTTGACCCAGTCCGAACAAACCGTGAATTCAATGTTAATTTAGTCAAAAATTCAAAAACTTATTTTCAATAAATTTGCCACAAAAAACTTTCAACAAAGATGTTTTCATAAATCACAAGAGATAAGAGAAAATTTACACATTTATCGAAAATCCTTAACAACGAAAATGGACGAGTTTCTCTCTTACTTTATTGAATAAAACTTTGAAGCTGAAGTCTCATAACAAACCATGGATCAATTATGAAATCGAATAGCCACACAACAAAATTTCGTCGTATCATGCCCAAGCTAAGCTTACGAGCAGCTACTGATAAATGTGTGGTTCTGTCTAAGATGATATAGTCGATAATCATTTTAAATGGTGCTCTATTACGATGATGCGTCACATAACAAGCGAGTGAGAGGTAAGATAATCTTCAGAGCCTGTTGGATGAAATGTGAGCAATAAAAGGCAACAATTCACACAGGAATTCAAACATAACCCGTCCGAGTGAAGCCAAACATAGCACGTACATACATTATACGAGACTACCAGATACGAACACATGATTATTGTAGAATGTAGATGTGTGTAGCCACAAGAAGTTTAAACTAATAACTCTGTGTCCCTATCGCTCTCTCATCGTCCACACACACATATTGTTATCTTTTAATTATTTTCTGGACTGCTGCCATTATTCTTCAAACCACCCGAACCACGCCATTTTTGATACAGTACACTTAAAATGCATATGTGTTGAATTCGGCTCACCCAAAACCCTTATGCTTGGCTGTCTTTGCTGGAATGAGAATGTAGACGACTTAGGTTCCATTTTTTCGAATAGAAAACAGAGAATTCACATTAATTTTATGTTTAGACTGGCCACAAAATGTATAGGCACGTTCGACCTTACATATCTGGCCTTTCTCCTCCTTATTATTCCTCATTTTGGCAGAAAAGTCTAATCGGTGAGCCAACATTTACCGAACAAATCTCTTGGTTCATAGAAGATGAGCATATTTTCCTTTCGGCTTATGGCACTGGTCGTAAATGATGTGAAAGCGTTACATTGAAGCGGTGCCAAAGTGGATAAATACGTGCCGTTTTGGTCGAAGCGAATCAAAATGAAGTGATGTACAACAACCGAAACCGTATTAGCCGATAGAGGCGAGAGAGTGCGAGTAACTATTTCTATGGCGGTGGCAGTATTCGTGTGCCATTTGATCGATAAAATACTTAACGGACCTTAAATTATGCATATATGTGTGTATGTGTATATGTTCGGCAGCCTCATTTGCCAAATACCTTGTGGATAGTATTAACTAGACGCCGCCACAACAATCAAATTTTATTAAAGTAAATAAATTGAAATGCGCCCGGACGCTCGAAATTCGTCTACTGAAGATTAAAGATCCGGATTGAACATAGATAAACATATTCGATCATCATGATTCATGAATGAAGTATGCGGTTATTTTGTTTCACTGGCAACGACTGGTCGTGAGTTCACTTCCGAGCTGGCGCTTTCATACGTCGAATAGGTTGGTTGACGGTGGGAGCGTGTGTGTACGTTTACCATAACTATTTTCACTAATTGAATTACGCTAACTGAATAATTATTATTTGGTATGTTTGTGTGCTGCTTGTTCACAAGTATTACTGGTAAAAGGCCGTTTGGTGGATGGTGCGTGTGTAGATTCATCGTTTGATGTGAACATCTCTTGATTTGGCAGATTGGCTACAACATAAGTTACTGCAAAATGGCCGTGCCTAATTTAAATTGGCTACATCGTCTTGGTACGGTTGATGGGCACCCATGAGCCCAAATATAAACAAGGTCTATTAATCATGTGCATTTTATCAAAATCTTTGTTCATGGCTTTTTTGTTTATTCAATGTTCAACTTAAACTTGCCATATTTCATCGTTTTGTTTCTTCTATTAAAAGCTTTCATTCACGTGCGTTGGCCGTAGTTTTGAATCGCCGTTCATATGGTTCGTCGCATCGGTAAGCGTAACCGTCTCATTTTGGTCACGTTTTCAGGTGTGAATGATGATCGAAATAATTAATAACGGAAAATTTTGCTTTTCTCAGCATAATTTAAATAACTTATCATTTTGTCGATTCACTATCGCACAGACAAAACGAGGAAAATCTTTGATTTTTATTTGTCATTGACAAATGTCTCATCGATATCAATTTGTGTTTGGAATTTACAACAACCAAGAAAAAAAAATCTACGGTGGAGATTTGAAATCCCAAAGCTGTTAACCTTAAAGAATTTGTTATCACAATAGCCGTATCGTGGCTTGCTTTTCCTCTTATCGAGTAAGCAATGTGATTCTTTTCCTTATCATTGTCAGTTATTAACTACGTCAAATAAATTTCGATTCATGGTCGTGCGCACATGGATGACAACACTTTTTTTTCGTAGAACTACTCATGGTGAGCATTACCACACTCGTTATTTCGCATCTGGAAAACGCGATAAAAACGAAGGAAAACGGGAGTAAAGCTCTTTGAGAGCACGATTGAAAGATGCCAATTCGCATGTGGATACGAAGCATGTCTATATTTTGAATGCGATATCGATGGTGGTTCGGTGTCGCGAATTGGAAAAATGTACCTTTCTAACTGCACAAATAGAATATCCATTGAGTCATTGATAGGTATATATTGATAGGTGAATCCAATATAACTTCATATGGATTTTGGACTGTGTTTCCTGATGTTGGCATTAAAACTTCTGGTCGCCTCTTGTTATTTTGCCAGTTGCGAATGCCAAAAAAAACGGAATCAAACATATTGAAATCATGATTACAACAACGTATACGGATTGGTGGTGAGCAAATGCGAGCACACAAACAGAAACACCATTCAGTTGGGAACGACACAAGCAAATCAAATGGATAACACAACCCATGCAATATCTATTATGTTTGTTTCTTAAGTTCCGAACATCCTACACAGCACACACGCACAAAACACGTACATGCAAACATTCATAGTGGTCGTTAAGTTCTTTCACATCGACGGAGCCCACCTAAACTGTAAACTGTTCAATGAGAGAAATGCGAAGCAAATACCTTCGGCAAAGCGCGCGCGTTTTCTCGTTCTCTCTTATTATTTCACAATATATTATGCTGAATTTATCTAACGATGGATTTATATTTGATCCGAAAAGGATTTATTCGATGAATGTGTATGCGTTTGCAAATGTATTGAACATTGATATAGGTATTGCTTGCCCAAGTTTTAAAGCAGCAGCTCTGCAAAGTAGTTCCTCTTGAAAAGCATTTCTTTTTTTCTTCAGAAAAGAAACGCACGGTATGTTGCATGATATGCGATGATTCTTTTTTCTTGCTCCCTTTGAAATTCACTCTCTCAATTCCATTTGAAATCACATTGAAAAGATAATGATGATCCTTGCTCAGAAAATAGCCAATCGAAGCGCATTTGTACCCAGGGGAATAAGTAAGTTGCAATTATAAACGTAGTTTGAATAAATGGATTTTTCGATTTCTTCCATTCTCTTCATATACGCTTTTTTGTTGTAATTTTTCCAAAGTTTTGAATATATTCGTGCAGCGTCAATCCACCATAATTTAAAATGAAATTTAAAGTTTAAAAACTCTTTCCCTTTCACTTCTGCAGTTGCAAAAATTAGGCACCAAAATAACAAAAAGAAAAGAGTTGAACAAAAGAGTGGAGGCTACATGTGAAAAAGCCGATAGTGTTGAAATGTATGAGCATATTGAATAATTGTAGTTTTCGACCCCTTTAAATTTTTAGCTCTTCAACGAACTCTTCACTGATGCTGGTGATTATCCCTTTTTGGTTTGGATCGCGGTGACTGCCATAATCAATAGGTATTCGCAGTGATTTTGGTTGCAAGATTATTGGTTTCGGGACTGAATTGACACATTTTTTTTTATTTGCTAAAATCCTTTTTTCGATAATCTCTTCCAATAAATAATGACGAAATGGTTGCATCGCACAATTCATATTTCGAATAAAAGGAGCGACATGCTTTCGTTCAAAGAATGTCATGCAGTCAACCCGAGAACAGAGATCAGATTTTTTTTCTCTTTCCCACACTGAACTCTTCGATAATATTTCGATAATGTGTAGCAATTTTGTTTCAGTTCCTTCTTTGCGCAATAATTTTATCATATTTCGTATTAATATGTTGTGAAAACATGCATAAAATTTGCCTTATATCGGATGCCATTACTTTATAATGCATGTCATATGGCGAAAGGAGGAAGATCTAGGAGAATAAAGGTCTAGTGGAAAAACGAAATTAAATGGTTTTCATTTTGCCGAACGAAGGAAGTAGACGAAAAGAGAAGACGAGGAGAGAAAAAAGTCGAGCGAGAAAACCCGAAAGCAAGACGAACGGAACTAGATAGAGGATACAACAAAGGCTAAACTATATCCATCGACAAATTCCATTCATTCACTATGGTTACGAGATAGAGAGAGAGAGAGAGAGAGAGATAGAGAGAGAGAGAGAGAGAGAGAGAGAGAGAGAGAGAGAGAACCAAACGAATGGTATAGAACGGTATGGGAAGCGCATCGCTCTGGCTCTATGAATTGTAGATAACTCACTCCGTATTACCGTTTTAAATATTTAAAATAAATTACTTACCATTCGATATAATTCCATCGAGTGTGTTGTTGTGCAAGCTGGAAAACCCCTTTGGCAAATTTTAAACGCAAATTCAGTTAGTTTTTCGTTTTCTCTCTCTCTCTCTACATCTATCTATTCATTTCGTTTATCCTGTTGAACCTTACGTTCGATGCAATTCGCTGTGTACTTATTTATAAAATGGATAACGTTCATGCACAGCGAACGGGCGAATGCAGAAGAAGATAAAAGTTGCATACTGAGCTGTTTCGTACATGCATATTTTTCACGATCGCTTATTAGTTTTTTTTGCGAATGTGTGTGCGTTCGATGCATCCGTTTTCAACTCTTTCCTATGTTATCCTTTTTCTCTGTTAACGACGGAGTCGATGGTGATTATTCAAATATGCAATATAATAGAAAATAGGATCCGGAACTCAAACACAACAATACCATCAAAATAATATTAATAATAAGTAATTTCATCGATCTATTGGGCGCATCTATCGCGTCTAGAGATACTGCCGTAGCACAGCAACACACAGCGCACATACGGTTTTCGACAGCGAAGAGATTAATTCTTTTTTGTTCGTTATTTAAATTGATGTGCATTCGATCAATGTGGCATTTGGTTACACGAATTTTGTATGTATATTTCCAATGGATTCGATTGCAATATGTTCCAGGTAGGGCGCTCGTGTTCACGTTTTGTGTCGAAACTTTTTACGCGTATTTTCAACTGGATTCGATATGCATGTGTTTCGGGATATTCAAATTTTAGGGTTGCGTTTTCCCCGTCAAATCTGTGTTGCTATTTTGCGAAAGGCAAATAATATTAAAATGAAATTAGAAAAAAAACGACACCCCAATTTTTTTCTGCACTCTGTCTGTGTTTTTTTTAGTCGCTATTCAATTGTCGCATTGGAAAACGCAAATAAGCTCGACAGTTGGTGAACACACATCGTTACGCAAATGAAATTGACATCAAAAGTGAAATCCGAATGTTTTTCAAGCCGATTCAAAAATCCGGGTGACAATGACTTCAGGTCTTTTTTTCAGCCACTCGTTTGTCTACCTGAACATAAATTCAATGACACATACGGTTTGTATGACGAGCGAAAGGAAACGCAACTGTTCCGCTCGCGAATAGGTCTGCATATGCAATCAATAATTTATTATTACTTTATTAGAGAATTAGTTGTTTGCCAACGACAACCGTCATCGGAGCACCGAACTCGTTATTTCGAAATTCGAATATTGAGCAAATGTACGAGTCGCTGGTCGAACATCTGCCCGAAAAGGTTATAACAATGCAACGAATCGAAAGAATCAAAACTAAAATTTTTGAAAATTGTTTGGATAGTCAACGACACGGGGGGTGTCGAATTTCGCTTCTAGTTTTAGTGGCGTGTGCCAAAATAAATATTTATATGCATTATAAATTGACGCAGCGGAATTTTGTTGCATCTTTCTCTCACTGAAATTTAAAATTCCATTCGTCTTCCATCGATTGAAAACAATCACCTTGATGAATGATTTTGAACTAAACAGTTGAGATGATGTTTCCATCCAGGTATACCGTATATTGGTTTCTACTTTCCATCCAAGAAAGAACACTTTTTAAGCTTGATATAGAGAAATTATGAATGGAATAGCAAGCAAATGGAACTAAGGATAATGAAAACTAGGAGCACAATGTTTGAAGCATTGAATTTGTATGAAAAAAGATCGTTACTTTGATACTTTGCGGACGACAGAAGGATGATAATTCCCTGTCGATGTTGTTTTGTGTTGAAATGGTAAATTCACTATTATTTTCCTTTGTTTTTGTGGTTTCGACTATCTTTTCATTCGCGCGGCCGTTTCAAGTGCAAACGGGAAAACCGAAAAGAACCTCGACTAGTAAATATTCATTGAAAATTTCATTTTCTCGTTGTTCGCATGTAGCTATCTCATCATTATTGTTGTTGGCATTGCCATCAGTGGTTTCGATATCGTTTGGATTCGTTTGCTATTTTATATGGTAATAAACGTGTGTTCTCTCTACACGGAACTCTCGCGCATTCTTATTCCATATCGTTTGAGTAACCTTCACAAGACACCACTTTTTTCTCTTGCTTTATCTTTCTATTATAATTCGGTTTTCGATGGTTGTTGGTCTTACTTTTATGGTATTTTCATTTTATATTCTTTTATGTGGAAAGAAGCATATCCGTGCAATGATACACCCCTCTCCCCCACCGCCAATGCTCATACCACTGCCGCACGTCTCACCGCGAGAGAGCACCAAATTTCCTATGAATTTTCGATTTGCACTAGCAGACACAGATCTTCGTATTATTTTTCCATTTTCGAATGGAATTTCGCCGCTGCCGTCTTTTTCCCTTTGACTCGGTTTGAATCAGCGAATCACATGTGTACACATAAAAGGAAAACTAACAACATTGATACTGTTGTGTGTGCGCGGCATCTCATACTGAAATAAGAAATTATTATCATTATTATTATTATCGTCACCATCGTGCAGAGTATTTGAAAATCGGACGCTAACAATCTAATACTGCTGCTGGTTGCGCACACCTCATATGCCTTTTTTATATACTCGTATAATGTGCGAGCGCGTATCCAAATGGATATTTTGTTCATGTGTAATTTTTTTTGATATTTCTTCTTTAGTTATTTGCTTTTTCATTCGCTTGCTCGCCACTTTTTCCAATATGTAAATAAATCTAGGTAATGTATGGCTATGGGGTATGTTTCGGTGTGCTCGTGCAACATGTTTTCATGGTGCGTTGTTGTTATTTTTATGTTACCACAGAAAAGTAAAGAGAGTGGCGAACAAAAAACCGCTGCAACGATCCTTTTTGATACGAAAATTTATATTTATTTTCAAAGCCATCGCATATGTTGCGTTTATGTTCATACGGTCGGTTTGGATGGCAATTCATATATTCTCGTTATCTATGGAATCCGAATGTCCTTTCTGTGCTCCCAATTTTCTTTTTTTGCCGTTGAAAAAAAAGCAAATATGAAGAGTAACAAAGTAGGTGGATGAAGGTATCCTTCTTCCTTTTGAAATACTTCACAAAAGGAAGCGACTGAATTATTTCTATGTATAAATTATATTAATATTTATAAATGGACCAGAGGGATATTTTCTCATAGCGATGTAGCGAGAAATTCCATAATAATTCACTGAGAAACCATAAGCGCGGCTCAGAAATATCAAAACATTTGCGGAAAGAAATGGCCAACGAATGCACATGTACACGGCAAAGTCATCAGATCCATTTATCTAATCGTAAACAAACAAAATTCTCGCACACACACACAGTTTTGTCTGATTTTTATTGCCATTCTCCTATCGTCGCTGTTGCCAGTAATGTTGCTGTTGCTGTTATTATTTCTATTATTTTTGGTTATCGTTGTAGCTTGCAGCCCAACTTGATTCGCTTCGCTTCTCTTTTTTTGTCGTGGGTTCCAGCACAACATACATGCTCATTTTTTACGATATGTGGCAGTGTGCCGGTGTTGTTATTTTTTTTCCGTTTTCCGCATTTCATTCCACATTCGCAATAGTTGAAAGCAGTGTATTTTGTCGCTGCTGGCCTTCGTTTTTATTTTCGTAAATGGGGTGGTTATGATTTGTGATGGGGTGAAAAATAAATTTCCGTGGACAACCATTTTATTTTCGATATGTGCGTTCCTTACTTCGCTGCGCTCAACGATACAGCTAAGTTCTCGCATCATTGCGTACCGTGCATGCGATAAGCACATGTGTGGTGGTGTGGAAAATATCCTATGTTAACGATATGTTCCGATTATGGCCGATTGTATATGGTGCTCTGTTTTTGAGCAAAACATAACAGAATAAAAATTGGAACCATTTTGATTTCTCTCCTCTCTCTCTACACACACACACACACACACAAAGACAAACAACAAACATCCATTTCTAAGGTGCACACTTGTTCATACGTAAAGTAAACGATGGATGAATGACATTCGCACAATTGCTATTCTGACCATTCTGAATATGAATAAAGTTCAAGAAATTTGCATTTTGACAACCATTTAAATTATAAGTGGGACGATTCTTTTATGTTTGATTAATCAAAGTAATTGGCATTATAGAAGGACGTAATTTTTTACCAAATTCAGAATCAAATAGTGGTTGTTTTGTAAGAACTTTGATCTTCTTAAACTTTTGATACGCTGTTAATATCCATATGAACCTTTAACCTGTCTCCCTTACAAAAAAGTTACATTTTATTTTCTTGAAGATTGAAATTTGTCTTTTTTCAACTAGATTTTGTAATTCTTCTTCAGTAATACTTGCCTTTTAGCTGCGTAATACAGATGTTCTTAAGCATATAGAGGAGAGCGTGCTTGTTCTCTTGCACCATTTAATACGTAGACCTTAAAGTGAGTAAGTGAGTGAGTTCAGTTCATGTGTGCGCGTGCATATGGCAAGAAAGATCAGTGTGTAATAGATGACCGGCTTGCCGCTACATTAATTCTAAATCATGTTTCGATACATGGGCATGCATGTGAATGGCTTGGCATGGCTTGGCTTCACCCTTTGCTATCGTTCCACATAGTTTGCATTTTACACACACTCTGTACCCATGATATATGTGGCGATTTTGATGAAATGCCGCACCAAAACGACTTAGATTTTTTCTCAGTTTATTTAAAGCTTGTTTTCGTATAACTAAATAAATGCAGGACATTTAGGTTCATCTCTTAAGTTGGGTGTGCTGTGCGCGCTGACATTCGAACATTTTTCTTTCCATTTTCATCCAATTTCGTTAGGAAAAGGGCAGCACATGGAATGAGGAAAGTGGTCCGTTTCGTCTTCGAATACAATGAAATCGGTAATGTGTGTGAGTGTGGTAAAGGTATGGGATTTAGTGATTTAGCTCAGTTAAAATATGTGATATATTAACTGGATCGAGTAAATAACGGCATTGGCTGGCATCGGTGATGGCGTTGATGGTTGATGGCATCACATTCGAATCGGCTCGGGCCTCAACCAAAATACCATGCTCACATATTTTATTCGGTGGGGACAGTTCGAATAATGCTTTTTTCATTTTCGTTTCGCACACTTCGATTTGTTTTGTTTTGCTCGTCGATGGCTGCCAACATTTCCCAATATTTAAATGGACGAGCGTCCCTCCTCCCGACAATATCTGTATTTTTGTACGTTCATTCGCATGCAGAACATCATCGGTCCTCACACAATAGATGCTATTTAGTTTTTATATCTGCTTAAGTGTGTTCGGCAAAGAGTAGAGCTAAAGAGACATTTATTTATTATCCATGAGATGGTTGTGTTGTTTTAGGTTCGACCGAACTGTGTGCACTGTGCAGTGTTTTGAAAACCCTTTCTTTTTCTTCCAACGTGCATGCTTTTCCGCCAAATAACGACCAACGTAGCCATCGACCGATCTCTTTTTCAATGTCAAATAAATTTTCTAATAGACAAACACTTTTATACAATGCGCAAACACATCGGAATCGAGCGCGTCAACCAGGCCACACAATTTATTTGCAACGGATAAACTTTAACATTACGCTCACGTCTAATCAATGATGATGGATTGAAATGGTCCGATGAATATTGGTCGCTTGTATCTATCTTCTCATCATGAATGCGATGGAGTGACGACGCTGGTGCCATCAAAATGAGGCATTTAAATACCAAGCAGAACCGTAAAACACAGAATACACTTCGTGAAGAAGAGAGAGAAAAATGACCCATAGCATGAGTTCATTTGCATTTGTTTTCTTTTCTACTTATGTCGTGTCCTTCTTTAGCCAGCAATCAAATATGCTCCATGGTGTGTGTATGTGTGCATGTGACAAGCACTGACACAATGCTGAAAAAGGGGTTATTTATTTTGATTGGACCTACGTTTCAAAAGCGTCTCCCAAATTAATTATGCGGATTAAGGAAATTAGTTTCTATGCACAAAAACAAAATGGACCAAAACTACAGCATGAGCAATTTTCCCAAATCAAAATCGAATCCATGAGCGAAAAATCACGTAAACTGAACTCAGAATGTCGTTGTGCAGAGGAAAAAAAGGACTCGGTGGATAAAACTACAAATAAACTACCGCGAAATCCACCAGCTATAAACAAAAATTTTATTCGGATTTTATTCAGTATCAGGCTTATCGTATTGTTGTGGTTATGCACATCTGATTCGCGATGGTGGCGGTTTGATGTGCGATGACGGCCATTGAATGATAATTCGATGTGGATGCGAGTAGTGTGTTTGTGTTGGCGGGCTCTAAGTGAGCTCGCGACCAAGAAGCAAGTGTACGCGACACTTCGATCTGAGATTGCATTTTACACCGAAATACGATGACTCTGTCTTTTATTGTTATTATGGAATTTTATTACATCGATTGAAGTGCCAACCACGCGCGTTTCTCTGAGCGCGAGACTCCGGTAATCATTGTTTATCCGAGAAAGCAACCGAATAAAAGTCGCTCAATGCGATGCACATAGCCAATTCGCCGAAGGATACACACAAAATGGGCAACACCAAACACACCGTCTTCGATTCGCTCCCGCAGAAAATCCAATTCATAAAATACAAAATAAAGCTTTGTTCTGTTAACCAATCGCGCATTTTTATGGGCAGAAGAGCGAATCAGTGTTTTTCTGTTCGAACCAAAAGTAGAGGAAAAAAATCATATGAAAAATCGCCATAACAATGGCGCTCAGCTACACGGAATTTTAGAACGGAAAAAGTGCGAAATCATCATTTTTATGTTCGCATTCTATGTACTCCGATGGGGATATGTGTTCGGTGCTCGCATATGGCATGGACCTCTGCGAATGATGAAACATCATGTACGGTTAGTAATTTTCCTACGTGATTTGCGTATGAAAATTGCCATTGAATTTTTTTCTCTCTCGTTTGTCGCGGTCGGTGTCATGTTTGGATGCATGGTGGTAGACACTACAGTGGTGGTGGTGTTGGTATCAGATTGTTTTCTTGTTGTTTCCATGCCAAACACCGAAAACGCTTATGATCATATTGAGCTGTTATTGGCAACAATATTTATATTCAAAAATCTATTGTAAAACAAGCAGAAAAATCGCTTTGCCATATCAAAGATTCCACTCCTCCACATTGGAATTACCACAAAAAAAGTTGTAAAAGAAATATATTATACATAAAACGAATACCACACTCTAATCGTAATACCGTGAGTTCATTTCTCGATGAAGTCGCATGAAGAAAAAGGCGAATCAAGTACGATTTTACAATTGACTCGCTCACGTCTTTGGTTTGCTCCTATCACTGTTTACTAAACATATATTTTATTAACGGATTTATAGAACCGATGGGTTATTCATCATTTCCATTTGATATCTTCAAATTTGAAATGAAAGGAGTCATGACTATCTACCAAAGATTATACCACTGTAATCCAACCATAAAAAACTGCGTTCGATTTGGTTTATTTATTAATCTAATCTTTTTTTATTTGGTTAGTTTTTTTATCTGTGATTTCCGCGATATTTTTTGTTCATAACTCGGCTGACATGCATCACGGGGTCTCATTTGAACGACTTCAACTGGAAAGAAAAAAAATGACTTGAATCTGTGGAACAGGAAATAAAACGAAAAAAAACTGTGATTCTTCTTCGTTCAATTTAGTTCAAGCTGACCTTTTGATTTTTTAAATGACATTTTTATTTCATTTCTCAGTCAAAATTTCCCATTTCCGTTACATGAAATTGAAAATTCTAAGGAAGCGTATGCTATTGAAAAGAAGAGAAAAAAGCAATAGGGGGGAACGAGTACATCAAGAAAACATTTACAAAAAATTGAAACGGTAAAATTTAATATCATCTTTCTGGTTGTCGCGATGCGAACAGATTTACCAAGTATGGGAAGCGAACCTAAGAGTAAGAACGTTTACATGATTTAATTGAAACCGAAATAAATATTTTTGAGAATATGTGGCATTTGAGGAAGTTTTGAAGAAAAAAATGAACAGGGACAAAGCTACTTACTTTTAATTAATAGAAATAATAAAAAATTAATGAAAAATGTATCTAAAATACGTAATAGATCAAGCAAATGAAATGATCTTTTCAAAGAACTTTTACCAGATGGCTGTAGAATATTAGTCCAATGATTCCCTACCGTACTCAATGTAACTACACACTCAATATAAAATTCTAGAATGTAACTGAAAAATTCTTCGTACAAATTGTAATGAAATTCTTACATGACATTCACAAAATCCTTTATAAATGTACTACTACTCAAAACATGTTTCTAAATAAATCAAGTGTAAATCAATAAAGAATGTATTATAATTAACGCATTTCACCAGTTATACATTCTGAAAATAATTATTTTCAGTGCGATAATATTATTGATAGCTTCCAATGGGTTGAGACTAGATCAGTATTTTTGAACAAAATTAATCAATATTTGGCGCTTATTTAATAATAGTTCATTTATTTATCTGAATGGAGTGTTTTGAATACCGAGTGCGAGGGCAGCGAAAAATTTGATTGATCATGCTAATAATAAAATGAAGCCTGTATTCGGCGGTTTTCTGAAATGGAAATAAAAATAACAATTATCAACGTCTTTTGAATTCACAGGCTCATAAGTGCTATAGATTTATTCTTTGCAATAAATTCATTGCAACGAGTATTTACGAAACAATTTATTGCAACTTCCAAGACGTATTCACGTACGGTGATATTTCGTGACTACGAAATTGGTTAACGTTTCAATTCTATGGACGCTGCCATATTGTAAATTTACGTGCGATATGGTGCACGCACTCAATAGTTCCACCTATTTTAATAAGGAATCTATATAGGTGGCGCTGCCACATCGTCATTTACATTGACTCAAATATCGTCAAATATAATAACATTGTTTATATAGGCTTTTAGCGCAGTACGCTTATTCAAGTAGCAAATGTTTTCGTGATAGTTTTCGCTTGCAAAAGATGACAAGTTCGTTCAAAGTCAAAGTATTGCTTAGATATTTAATTGTCAACGCACAAAATATTTCATATTTTATACAATAATCAATGTATATTATACATATGTGCGAGATATAAGCAACTAGCCCATTCAATATAGCATACACAAAATTCTTCTTACAAAAGAATCTTGTCTTTGGTTTTCAGATGGAACAACCGTTGCTGGGCTACTTTAATACTGAAAAGTGGCATATGGAATTGATCACTTGAAATTTGTTTGTGCGTATACTGCGATGCGGAAGGGCTCATCGTTCGCCATCGCATGGGTGAGGCCTGTTTTTTGTTCAAGATGTCTTGTCTGATTTCATGGTGCTTGAATGTTCTCTGCCAACATTTCGCCGAATATGAAATCCGTTCAATTTCGTAGCCATTTCATATACATCCATATTTATTATTTGTCTTGCAACCTGAAGAGAAGAAGAATTTCGTATTCAATATTTTTTGCAGCTTGCTTTGCTTCCACGTCGATTTATTCAATTTCATTTCATTTCATTTCATTTTTCGTTTGGCTCAAATATGAAATTTTGCACCCTTAAACTAGCCAAGCAGACATATACAACGATACAAAATATGAAAGTGTTTCTTCTTATTATTTTTTTTCTCACACTCATAACGACCACGCGATGCACAGTCTATTGAATAATATGAGAGAACAAATAAAGCAGAGAGTCGGAATGAACGGGAGCGAACAGAGGAAAGGAGGATAAAACGCGTCGAAGAACAGTTAGCATAAGTCAAGATGGTGAATGAAAATTCAAAATAGATTTCATGGTCCAGCGATGTGGATATGATGGCTTAGCTATTTCGATGCCATGCCATTTTCGCCAATTTTCTTCCGTACTTTTCAAGTTCCCTGGACTCGTTGTCATGGATGTTTTCCAACGAATGAAAAGCCATAAAACCTGTCTTTTCAATAGAACTCCTATCCATTATTACTCATCGTCTTAAACTTATAACAATGAGCAGCCAGCTCTGGCTCTAACTCTGGCTCTCGAATTAAGATCAGGGTGATGGTGAAGAGAAGAGCGGCATACGTCTACGTTTGCCAAAACACAAGGATATCGAAACTATAATATGAATGTCTTACACCATCTACAACTGTCAAATCAACGGCCGTTGATGCGAAAAATACATTTCATTCGAATGCACATTTTTCTTGTACAAAATTTTTTTTCTATACGCTCAGTCGCCGGCACATGTTCGAGATTTAACAATTCAAAGTTGAATCGCAAATCTTAAGATATTTTCAGGAAGGAAGAGATTGTGCTGTGCACCGTTCAATTCGAACATATGACGTATTCGGAATGAGATTCATGAACATGCTCACAATGAATATTAATTCCATATCATATGCCTCGATTTGATGGCACTGGCTTTCGAAACTTGTATCTGTTGTGGGTGCATCTGCATATTGAATAGCCGTTGATATATTGAAGTGAGCAATTTTTGATCAAATTGACAGGCCATTGATCTGAAGATGGACGAAAGACCCTCGACAAAAAATAATACTAAAAAAAATGGTCGCCTACTGCATTGACAGTAACTGCAATTATACAATTCTGTTACATTAATTCACCTCGTTTGCTACTTTCTCGCTCATGACGCACTTTCCACAGCTTGGCTTCAATGTTTCGATGAGGTTGGGCAACCATCGATTTTACGTCAACGGTTCAATATATCTCCTCCTGTACAAAAGGCGTATATTTTTTGCAGTCCATTATTATACCAATATTCCATAGCTAATGCGCGTTTTTTGTGTGTGCTGTGCATCGAAAAAATACCCTTCACTGGCCGTTATGATGCTGCAACAAAAAAGGGTGTATTCTTCTCGAACTGTGTCTATGTTAACAATAGCCCACAATACAGAATGAAAAAAAAAACGTGGAAGGATAAAAGAACACACCACTCACGCACATGGACGAAATCGGCATCACGAAAAAAATGATGCACACAAGAAATATGTCTCCCATTACTCAAATAAAAATGGTCAATTCATTCTGCGAAATGTACAAATATTGTGTATCATTTATATAACATTCTTGGCGTCCGCATTTTTTCCCTCCATCCCACTGCTGCCACACACACATTTTTTTATTATACACATATAAAACATGCATTACATTTTATTCATTCGTTTTCCTGCTTCGGCTCACCCTCGCAGCACATTTCACGGTACACATTCGGTGAAGATGATGCATATCGATGTGCGTGTTGTTTGTTATGTTTACAATTTTCTGTATTTTATGGAAAATGCAGAGAGAAAAAAAACCGAAATAAGACGCGCTTAAACACACACACGACGTAACATTGTCTCCTTTTATTTGCCTATTTTGTGCTGATGCATGGTCGCTGTGGCGGTTTCATTTTTCTTCAAATGGGTTTCGTTGCCATATTTGCTGGCTATCTTCCATTTGTCGTAAGCACAACCAAAGACATATATTCCACACATATTAAAATTGTGTACAACTCAGCATTTTCGCATGAGTGTTTGGCAAATGGAGTTTAAAACCAAGTGTCATGGAAACACGTGTAAATATTTTCGCTTCTCTTATTTTCTTTTTGGTGGAAAATGGATAAAATGCTGACACACGGTACGAAACCAAAAATTCACTCCACAGCAATTTCCAAGTACTAGCTTGAAATGTCAAATAATGAATTCCACGATCCGCGATGTGTTTGATAATTTGATTTCTGTATTTTCAACTGATTTTTTAGGATAATTTCAGCTACAAATTCAAATGAAAAACTTACAACAATTTCCAGTTGCGACTTACATCGATGAATCCCGAGCAATAACTGAAATCGAAAGTACACATTTTTCAATCTAATCCATCTGAGACAAAACCGATGATTTACTTACAAAATACGGCAAGGAACAGCTGCTGAAACTCTTTTTGTGCGTGAAAAAAAGGGCCGAAAGACAAATAAATATAATTTTAAAAGAAAGCAATGAACTATTGTTTGCGAAAAGAGCGTAATAAATAAAAGACGATATTATTATGATGAGAATCGTTAACCCTTCTTGTGTTAATTCCTGCAAGCATTTTCCTACATATTTCTATTGTCTTCGGTGCTTGGTTTCTTTCCGCATTCAATTAAATAAGTCGCGTCAGGTAGCATCAGCTTCCCCTCGGTCGAAATTTCTTTTAATGCTCTTCTTCTTTAAATTCAAGTTCGTCTTCGCGGGTAGACAAATTGCACATCCGCATAGCATGTTATATCTCGGGAAAAGTAACGGAATGAGGAGAACTTTTACGGCTACATTCATTCGCTTCGGGAAAAAATGCCGCTTCTCTTACCGTGTTTTTATTTATGCTTTCTTTAGTTACACACTACAAAAGATTCCTTTTTCTCTCGGTGAGAAATTGTTGCATTTTTAAAAGTGCAGGTAAACATTTTCATTGAAGTTCCCCTTTTTAGTATTTAGAAGCATCTCCGGCAAACCGTGCGCTATTCTGTCTCTCCGTCTGTTATTTTGATGCTGTGACTGACAATGTTTTATTAGCGATAACTTTGTGCAGTCTGAAGCGGTGATTTGTAAGGGTGAGGAGTTGTTCGTTTAACGGAGACGAAGTGTGAGATGATAATTTATTGGTTTTCAATCTTTGGCTCAATAGGAATCGAGTTCCTGGGAAAGTTTGAACTTCACCTCGAGTTCATTTATTTCTTTTGTCGTATTAAGCATTTGCAAAGCGAGGATTAGGCCGAATTTACAAAAGAGTTATGTCTAGCAGCGTTAAATTTCTGCTAAAAGCAGCCCGCAACTAATGTTGTGCGTATTTCAATCGAATTCTTGAAAGTAATCAAAAATAAGCATCTGCTTGTTTGCTTATTCCTCATAGTAGTCAATTCGTTTTTTTTTCTTTTTGCAAAAAGTCCACTGGACCATAACTTCAAACTCATCGACCACGAACGAGAAAAGAAAGTGTTTTTCAATGCAAGGGCCATTGATTCCGTCTGCCGTGTGTTCGACTCAATGATTCCGAATAAATTCGTCTATGTAAATTTCGAAGCAATGGAGATAAAAAAGAATAAAACTCGTACACAGCAAACAGAAAAGAAACCACAGCAAACGTTATCTGCACTCGCCACTCTCGCCAGACAACCAAACACATCAATCAACTACTTAAATTTAATACAGTTTTTTTCCCCATTTTCTCTCTAACTCGACCGCATGCAAAATATGCTACGCTCCTCGCATTTTTTCTTCTTCTCCGTTCACTGTTGGCTGTGCGCTCACAACGACCATTTATCCAAATTTATATTTATAGTTGTGTTTGATTTCTTCGTATGCGTATTTCGATTACTTCTTCCTTTGCTCGTGATATATTTCGTTCCGTATACACATCTCTTTGTGTCCACATCGCAAGAGGCAAAGTAAATAGTGCGGTTTCAACAAAATACACACATTTTTTGTCGTTCTTTTTCCTTTTCTCCGGGGTTGTCGGAAGAGTGAAGGTGAGTTTTGGTAAATAAAAGCTCTTTTCTTCCGTTACATCGCCACGGCCACCTAACAGGATTCGACCATGATCATTCCTCAGCAACATGAAATTTGTAGACTTCTCCAGCAATCGCTCTACTTCCCTTTCTAACGTTTGCGCTGCAAATTGCTTTATCGCTTAGAAAATATGATTTTTTTACTTTAGTGTTACTACATATATCCATGGCGGCTATAATGAGATGGCGTATTTGCATATGGTGTGGTTCATCTTTTACGGCACTCTGTGTGCGTGCGTGGTATTTTGGTTAAGGGACAAAATTCACCCGAAAAAAATAAGAAATGATTTTGGTCATAAATTTCGTTGATGTAACATCCATTTGGACTTTTCTTGTATCGTTTAGCTGCTTGCCTCGGCAAAACTTCGACGTTTTTATAATATGAATGGATATTTTCCATGTTGAATGAACCAATGGAAAGATCATCGTTTATGGTGGACAAAAGTGCACATGTCTTGGACGTTTGAGATTCGTTGAAGTTTTGTGAACTTTTTACGGAAAAAATTTCAACAATAGAATTCTGTTTACTAATTATAATTAGTACATATTAGTATAATTGATAATTATCAATGAACAATTTTTTTTGTTCAATGGAAGATTGGGACGAAGTGAAATATTTTTTTTTAATTTCATAGACAACTTGAATGAATTCACAGTTAAATGAAGAATATTCATTTCCGAACATTTTTGAACCAAAGAAGAAATTCCCACGATCACAGCGTTTCACTTGACATTGAATTATAGTTAATATAAAAGTTCACATATACAATGGATTTCTGAAAATGTTCGAAAAAATCTCGAAAGAGTGAGAAAATGCCACTGAGTGTTATTATCTTTTATAATCTACTAATGTTTTTAACCCCAAACAGCAGCATCAACCAAAAGAAAAAAAGCTGAATTTCCAAAAAAAACAACACAGAGTACAATTTCAAGGGTATAAATTACAGGTAATCACATAAATTGTCGATTGTTAGGTTCATTTTTTTGGTATTTGTTTGCTCTTCCGATACGGGTTGCGTTGCCACTTTTTTTTACACAATTTTGGCAAAAATCGATGCAGGAAAAATCCATTGTTAAATAGGAAACATAGAGAGAGAAAAAGTCAAAAGGGCGTTTTATTGTGTTATTGATTCAGTTGTCGAGTATCTTTGTTTACACATCTCACTTACTGCCGTAAGTCAGTAGTTTTTATGGATATTATTTACTGTATATTTTGACTTTTATGAGTATTATAGTTCTTTATCTGCCGGTTTTTGGGTGGAAATGGTTCAATTTGAAATCGATATTGAATTTATTTGTAATGCTGCGTATCAACGGTGACAAATTTGTGTGATGTCACATCAATTTGAAACACAAATTTGTAGAGGACAATGATCGTTTTTCGGGAATGTTTTTTTCCTTTTGTCAAGTGTTTTTCGAAGTAGTTTTATGTAACTGGAAAAGTTTTATACTAATAAAATTATGTAAAATAGAAAAAACGCTTTTTGGACAAATATTCAACAGATTTCGAATTTTTACGATATACATCTCACAAATCTCACCGATGTGTCGGTTGTGAAGGTAGGAAATGAACTGATTTGATGAATCGAAACTCTCGGTGACTTGAACGAAACTAGAAATGGAAAAAAATTAAAATACAACCAAACACCAAAATATGAATTGAGTTGAATACCTTCATTTAGAGCGCGACATGGGACATCTGATATTTTGCTTTTTACATTTGGTTCTTTATTAACAGTTGGCTGTTCATAGGCACGATGATTCCGTTCGTTCATTCGTTTGAGTTTGTTTCAGACATGGGATTACTTACCTGAGGTTGAAATTTATTATAATTTTTAAATGTATAATTCGATGTTCGAGTGAGAATGGAATAAAAAGAGCGAGCGTGTGCAAAAAGGGTTGAATTTCCGAGCAGTCAAACAGTTTTCTGTCTGTTAATGCACATTATAATTTTTTTCCTGTTCTGATAATAAATGAACGGCACACACATTACATTGCATCACATTTTTATTTTATTTGGTTGAAAGAAAAAGGAAACGCAGGTACAAAATTCGAATTATTCGCTATTGAATGTTGTGCGTTGAGCGCATATGTGCTCATGGCAAGGGTTCTATTGTGCTTTGCACGTTCTTCGTCTCACCGTTGTTCATGCTGCAACGTCACATGATCTTGTTTTCATTATAGGGCTGACAAATTCAGATGCGTTCATTAACAACAAAAACAGTGCCGAACGCACATTTAGACCCGTTCGCACACTAAATGTACGGACTCTGTTGTATGTGTGTGTGTCGAAAATTAAATTCAGTAAAGAGTTTAAAACGAAGTGGAAGGAAAATTGCATGTCAAACTCACAATAAATTTTATTCGTTTTTGTTTGGTTCTTTATTTGTCTCTCGGTTGGCTTTGCGAAGTGGATGCAAGACGACAACTGATCGTTTTTTTTGCCAAAATGAAATAGGTAGAAAACAAAACCATCGACATTTGTCGCATCCAAAGCCAATACGGACGTGTGTACTTCATCATCAAAAAATCATTGTGACATCCGCCGCTCACATTTTTCAACTCAAATATTACACGCTTATATGGCTTATCTCCGTCACTATGACAATTTAAAAGTTTTTTTTTCCAACAACCAATATCCCGATTTGCGATTACGAGCACAATTCTTTTCTATTTCGAAAAAATGCCTTTTATTTCTATTGTTATTTCGTTCGGTTGATGTATTTTTCGAGAGCTTCGGTATGGAGCGGTGAGAGATGGTGGTAAATTAGAGCCGGAATGATTTCGATTCAATATTTTGATAGCGATCATGCGGTGATTAAGTAGCTAATTCTCTAACCACAATTTAAAGCACTTTATCGTCTGATTTATTCAATTCTCAATGGACAATCACAAAAAGCGCACCGTTTTTTTGCCATCTTCTCAGCGGTTATCTCGTTGTTGTTCAAGTGCATTGAAGCACATTAAAATAAATAGTTATCTACAATCGTAATTAAGTGCTGTATTTTTTTCAGTTTTCAATGAGCTGATTGGGTTTTGATGAACAGATAAATGTGAAGTAGTTGACCTTTTTTGAGAATATTTATCAGATCGGTACAAACAATGGCCCGAAACAAACGAAGTGATTTCGCACTTGATTTTGATTTTCACAGCGACCTGCAGTCACTTCTTCATATTTTTTGTTTATGTCGAAATTGGGTAATATTCGATGAGGTCAATGTATCAATTTGAAACCAAGAATCAAAATGATTATTAAAATTTGAAGAAAGGACGTGTAGTTCTTATTGCTGAGTCGTGAGTCATAACCCTTATAGGAGTTACCATCTTCGAAATGTTATGACTTTTCGTCTTGTCCTTTTTCCGATTTGATAGGGTCGACAAGTATATGCATAAGATATGTATGTCTGAAGTGATCCCTTTGATGATTACACAAATGCGAATGAATGGAAAATTGAGAATGGAAAATATTTTTATTCGTTTATTACGATGCAAGTAGTCTGATCTGCATACATGCTACATTGAGCATTGGCCACAATAACATTATTCGTAATGATATTTGATGTTCTTTTTCGCATCCTTTGGCCCGTCTAATTCCAATGAAAAAGGAGCTACTCAAAATTCTTTTATGCTTGAAATGTCTTGCGTAGTAAATATTGCAGTGCTCGTTCTGTTTTTCTCCGTATTCTAATAAGGTCTTTTATTCAATTTGCATATCCCAATCTATCGTTTCTGTTGGTCGCATGTGCTCACAACTCATATGCTCTCCGAACCACACGAGTACATAATGGAAATTTGACCTTTGCATTGTAAAGATGAGATATTGCGCAGCGGTCACAAAAATGAGTACTTTCAATGGCAGATAAGATACCAGCAGCTTATTCGTTCATTTCAACGAAAAGGACGGCGGTTCGGGATCACAAAGAATTTACCATTTTTTGAATGAAAAATTTAATATTAAATTTTAAAGCTATTTTTGGATATGATTTGTCCATTTTTTTTCAGTAAAGTTAGGCTTTATCAATTGGCAAATAGCGGTTTGCTAGAATTCTTGGCTTGAAGTATTTCATTTTTTTGTAATGTAAGAAAAAATTAAACGCTAGAAAGTTAAGCCAATAAGAATATTATTTTTTATGAATGGGTCGAAAATAAAAATTCAGAGAAAAGTGGTTCAATTGCAATGTGATATAGAAATAGAAATAGTTCAAGTTTCCGACAAAGACTCGCTGGTCGAGCCTGGCATACGAAACACAATTCTAACCATCTATTTGACAGACATGCACGCACAGACAGTCTAATAAACGAAACAGGGAACTAAGGTATTTTAATGAATAGAATGACGACATGGTTCAAAATGCTTGTAGTCAAACGACGAAGATGGATGAGGGCGGAAATTATTTGTTACAAATACGTACGGCACAGGAATATGCAACATTACACACATACACTATTTCAGTGTTGACTGTGATGATGATAACACGAGAGCAGACCATCGCGTTACATTACACACAATATTCATCATCAGAAGAGAGAACATTTATTGTTCGCATTCGTTTTTGTTGCAATTGAAAAAGCGAAACGTTAAAATGGGAATTGAAGACTTATATGCAAATGTACCGGGGAGCCCAGCAACAATAATTGCGGCTATATGGTGGCATAACCGTTACAGAGGACGTCGAGGATCTCAAGTACAATCTGCTTTTGAAATTGTTTTTGCTGCACGCTTAGAATGTTACATGGTCCTTTAAAAGTGTATCGTCTCCCATTTCGTTGCATCCGTACTTCGGCTCTTTCACTCACTCACTCTCCAATTCTCTCGTTCTCATTGTGTGAGCTCGCCGACTATTTGCTGTTATTGTGATTGTTGTCGTACGATTTGTCAACAGCGTTGTCAGACCATGTAGAGCATCTATTCACGCTCACTCTGGTCGCATCAGTTTTTGTGCTCCGCAGCAATTAAGGGTAATTATAAAATTGATGACAACGAACAAAAAAGAATCCGCAAATAAAAAAGTAAAAAAGTTGGGGAAAAATAAAAAAAAAAACTTGATGTTTGGAGTGAATTCTCCAACTTTTTTTTCCCGTGTGCTGTTTGTCGAATCGACTTTGAAGTTTTGTGGACAAAACAAATGTCAGCAATGAGATACAAGTTTGTCATCGTCAATTCTGCTCAACTGACTTTTCATGGAATGTTTTGCATTGCATTCGCTACGGGAAAATTGCATTAGTAAATTGTTGTAAGATTGAAGGGCATTTTTTTTCTCGCTCATTGTTTGCTTCGAATAATTACTATGAAAAATCCACTGAAATTCGCAATCAACATTTCAAATCATCAAAAACAAACAAACAACTCAATTCATGCAGATAAATTACAAGTTTGGTCGTTATCTGTTCAAGCATCTCATTAGTTGCGAACATTGTTTGCTGCCCCGGAAAAAGTCAAAATATTCGGCTCCAGCCGACCCGAAGTGGTATAACTATCCTTCGATACTTTTGCTCGAAACTATATTGCAAGGAATCAAGATACAATCGATCATCAATAGAAAACCCCCACAAACTCTATAAACAAAACAAAAAGAAGGTATATCGCCGCTCCCATAAAGATCCATCGTGCAAAACCCATTTTACACCTAAATAAATAGCATTTCCTTTTCGAATGTTTCAGTTCCTCTGGAAAGAGCATGAGTAAAAACGACGGCTCAGTGGGCAACTAACAGCAAATGGCTATCAGTTTCCATTTCTTAGTTACTTTGCCACTTCATTTTTCATTGTGCGATAAATATATAAATGTGCCGTTTGATAACCGGGAAACGAAATCCGAAAAATGGTTGAACGCTTTTGTATCTATGCCATATCTTATAAGTTGGGAGCGTACGGTTGGGCAAAAAAACGAGCAAATGACATCGAGTATCCCTGCAAATGTGTGTTATCTCACCGTGAAGAGCGGGAGAGAAAAACTGTCAAAAGATAAAAATCAATTAAAGTAGACGTAAACAATTTTCCATTTGACTGCGGTGTCGTTGCTGCCAAGTCGCCGTCGTTAGAGCCATCAAATAGTGTGTTAGCATCACTATGCCCGTTGCACGCGCACATAATACATGTAGCGTCCATTTGGTTTTAGGTCGGCAAAACAAACAATTGTACAAAAGACATGGAAATACCCCCAATGAGATTTGTATCAAGTGTACGAATGGCAAACGCATGAAAAACACATAACTAAATTTTGGTATCTTTGAATCGTTGGGTAACATGGAAAAGGTTTCGCATCGCCAAGCCACACATGAAAGAAGTCGTAAAGAAAAATAACAAAACGAACCAAAGAAATGGGAGAAAAAGGCGAACGGCAAAAGAGCAATAGACCATTTGAAATTCGTCACACAAACACACAGACAGACAGAAAATTGGTGGTGAATAACACACCGGTTTCCGAAATAGTTATTCCATTCGACGATGACGACGACGACTACGGCGACCATTACATTGTGCCACATATGTATCTCTATCTCTATATGCAGCAAATGTATATGACTGTGGCTATCCCTCCTACATTTTGTGCTGCATAAAAACTTTGCAAACAAAACTTTTCGGAAAAAGGTTCGTTTTGCTCACTCACTCTCCACACATAAACACACACACATACACACATCCTCTACGTTTCGGTCGGTCGGTCGGCCGAACGACCTCATACCACCATCACATCACATCGCCCGTCCGTTATATATGGTTGTTACGGTCGCCTGTCACTGCTGTTCTATTATGTATTCGTCGTGCATGTCCAACGATGCTAGCGAGAACGTCGAGCAAAAAAGGAATGATGGAAACAAAAAAAAAGCAATCCCCTGTCATATCGTTTGCTACATTCGTTTCGTTTGGTCCTTTTGGGGCGAGTGTATGTGTGTGTGCGCTCACGAATCGACCAATTGTGTACGTATTATCTCGCATGGATGTATAGAGGTTCGCATTTAGGGTAGCGATAACAGTAGTAGGTAGCAGCAGTTAAAGTAGCCGTTTTCCATTTTGATGTGCTTTATATAAAATAGCCATTGCCATACGTTATTATGTAGGGCTTAGATCTCGGAGCTCTTGCTACCTCTCTCTTTCTCTATCGGTTTCTCTTGCGTTGGCTATGTACGTCAAATGTGCAGAACTTTATCTAAGAACGTTCGTTTCGCATCCAAGACTACGAAAACTTATCCTTCTACCGACCACACTTACACCATCATACACTACACTTTCGGCCAGAGCATACAATAAATGTTTTGGAAACTATGTAATTTCTGGTCATATTTTTACAATGGAAAACAACTGACTATCTCCGACCAACTTTTGGCTCTCATCCATGGCGATATTACGCAAGGCTCCAATTTTACGAATAACATATTGGATTTTGTACGACGTCATCGTGAACGACAAAGTGCCACAGTGAATAAGAGGGGAGCGAAAAAAACCCATAGCGAACAAGGTAAAAAAACATCGGCTCTTACCTTGTTGCAGTATAAAGAGAGGATGGGAGATAAAGGAAGAGAGCGTAGCAAACTACCAAAAGATTAGTGAAAATCTTTCTGGTAAATTTGAAGGGAATATATTTTCATATTATCTTAGTCGGTAAGTGCACAATGTCAGGATGATTAGTAGCCTCAAGTAATGCGCCTTCGTTCGACTGCAGTATCAATACACGCGACAGAGTTTCGGTCGAATATTGCAAGCATAAATCGAAATACAATCCACTGAATTCGAGGTTTGTACATGTGAATGCTTGGTATGGTCATTTCAAGAAACATCGTTACATACAGCAGAAAACCAATTTGAAACATAGTAAAAGAAGGGAATGATAAGAAAATGGTTGGATCAAAAGTATCGGTATGCCAGACTTGAGGAACAGACGACGGGCCACTCTCTATATCTGGATAGCGTCCGATGTGAACGCTGAATAAAATTGGAATTTCGGTAAAAAGAGAGAATGAGATATTCAACGGCCCATTTTATATATATACATTATGGCATCATCGACTTGAAAACATGGAAAATTGGATGAAATTGAAATTGCCACGGAGGAGGATAAGGAACAACGGTACTGAATTTGTATGTGAGTCCGTAGCCACACGTGTAACTGAGTTCGAATTGATGGCGGAATATTTGCATGGCCAGCAAAAATTATATCCTTTTTATGCGAAATATAAAAAAAATTCACATTCAAAACGGCATACGGACCGAGAGAAACATTCATGAATTACAAACACACAAGAACAAGTGAATTCATGAATACGGCATAATGTACGGCAGTGAAAGGACATTGATGTGATACCTACCCATTTATGGTGAAAAAAAAAGAAAAAAAAACTCTTGATAAAAATACAAACACACACGCATAAACTGTCAAGAGCTCAGAATATGTTACCTTCTTTACTGGCTATTGGTTGATATTCGGAAATGGGAAAGAAAATAAAATAGAAATGGCGCAACCTTCGTCTGACCATCCGATGATGAAAAGTACAATTTTACCAAAGCCTTTCTTTAATATATAGGTTGAACACTCTTCGTTTTCCTTTTTATCTCGGACCATTTTCCCAGCTTTCAGAATACTTGACGGGGGCCCTTGTCAATGCAAAACTTCCGAAATGTATTCAATAACAAAATTGCGGAACATTAAAATTATGTAAATTCGGTCTTTAGTTTTTCTGTAACGAGCCACATTTTTGTATCAATTTTCGATGGCACATTGTTTCGTCGCATTACACGTTTAAACTTTTCCTTAAACTCGCTCACGAATTTGAATAAAATAGGTTGTGCCAAACTTGTTTATGGTGAATTAATAGACACGCATGTCTCCAAAATCCGATGGCCGAACATTCCGCTTCGATAGACAACGAATAAATTATGTTATTGGTATTGGCATTGGCATTGGGACAAAGAAGAATCCATCCAAAGAACTTTGTTTCTCGTATTTGTCTGTTGTTGTTCAAAGAGCTGTGCGTAAATGGGCTTTTAAACACGCATTCGCACTAATCGTGCGTTACGTTGTACGTTTATGACAAAATGTGTATACTCTATATGCATAGGAAAATGACTATCCTTTCTTTTGTGGTGTTTTCGATTGTTATGAAACTTTTGTGGATCTTCTAACGGCGATTATTTGCTGAGCTGTGCGATTCCGGTGAAAATGGCCTGAATGACAACGATGATCAATCGAATGTTGTGCATTCATTCGGAAAAATGCTCATTTAATTGCTTTCGCTTTAGAAACCACAGTGATTCACGTGCAAAATAAATGCGAATGAGTAGCCATACCACGCCGTTGGTATTGCAAGCCGAACGATGAAAAAAAACGTGGAAAATTAAATGACACTTTGACAATGACTGACAAACCGTAACAATACCGAATTCCATATTCAAATTGACGCCTTCAAAGAAACTTAAATGTAGATTAATCTATACACCGTTCACATTCACTCATTCCGACGAGCATCGAGAAATGATATAAATATATAGACTGTATTAGCGAAGCGAAAATTCATGCAAATTAAATCGTAATGTATCGCCAGGCGAGTGGTGTTTTGCAACTGATAGGGGTTCCGAAAAAAACTGCCAGTGCAAATAATAGTACGATACATCGTCATTTGGCCTGTTGGTGATTAAATTTATTGCGGCAAAATATCATAGCCAACTCGTTAGCATACTCTTTTTCCATCGAAAATTCCATTGAAAATTCACACAATGGCGAACATGTGTCGCACATCTTTCGAAATATCACTCGCAATGCACGGCTCGCAAATCGATTTCATGTGGCTCACCCTCGGCCACGCTGTCATCGCATATCTATTCAAATTGATACAAGTTACCAGAAATACACGCACGCACCACATAAATGGCTTCATTTCCAAAGAGCGACATGGAGCTGATCTGAAGGAACATTAAAGAATCGTTTTGTATTTATACAAATGCGAATAAAACATATTTTCTTCCAAAAAGAAACATATTCATTTGAGCAAATCAATCGATATTTCCCTCCCGGTTCGAATTCAACAAAGAGAAAGAAAGCGAATGCTTGTTTTATGGTTTGAGTTTGAAAAGTGCATGGAAATCGGCAACATTGAAACGAAGGCGACCGCATGTTTTACATTGAAGCGTATGTAAAGTTGGTTCGATTTGTGTGTTCTGCCTGAGTTGAAAGCAAACCAGCGGCTCTGCCATATCGAATTACCGAATGATCAAATGGACCGTACATCCGAGCAAAAATAATATAAAAAACAACAGCCAAAAACTTTTCGCCATATGTAAACCATGATGGTGCGCTGTATTCTTAGTCCATTTTTGCTGCCTCCGCCAATTTTCCTTTCAAACTGTACACGAAATTCAAACAAGATGTGCAAAGTGAATGGCAATATTTTCCCTTTTTTTAGAATTCCCAGTGTACAATAGACTTCGAAGACGAAGGAAAATCGAAAATGTCCAACTTTTGTCGTCGACATTGGCAATTTCGAATGGTTTTTACGGGTGTTTTTCTCTTTGTTTGCAATGGATTGTTGGTCGGTCGACTTATTTGGTTCGTTGCCGCATCCAAGGCGAGAGTGGGCATCATATATGTTTAATGGTGTATTGTGCATACATTTATATTTATTGTTATTGTTATTGTCCGCGCTGGAGAAGAGACGCATTGAATATTTGCAGCGTTCTCGTTTGCCGTTACCATTTCAATGGCATTTTATCTATACTGTTTGGTTCGTTCGTTCGTCCTTTTTTTCCCATCATACTCGGGCAGCACTTTCAATTTGCTGTCTCCGAACCGACTCCTTTATACCATATTTATAGCCATTGAATAAAGAGCTTACTTCTGTTAGCCATCAACAAATATCATTCTATAAATACACGTAATGAAAGCAATGAAACGACACAAGCACTTCCACCAGCTTTTCATCGTCAAAATCGCTTCCATTTGAATGTCGTCATGTCTTTTATTAGGCACATTTCATTTCTGCATTGCTCAATGTTTTCCGCATATGATGTGTAGATTTTGTCTTTCACTTGCTCGCATCGAATGAATGCGCTCAATGTGTGTGAGCGGAGTGAAACGCAATTGGCACGGAGCTGGCTAGCACGAACACACATATTGTCCATCCATTTCCATTTTCTTATATTTGTTGAGCATTTTCCATTAGGAAAATCTCCATTCAGACTTTTGTAAATAACCACTTGCTTGCAAACCAACTACACGTCTTTCGATCTATTTATAACGTTGCTAACAATACGCTAATAGGATTCCATTCAGACATTCTGTTTGCGTGTAGTTTATTTGCGAACAAACGAAAACATATGTAATGCAGAATGGAATGTGCTCACCATTTGAATTTGGGTTCGGGGCACACAAAAGCCGAGATGGAACTCTTGTGTTTTGTGGGTTTGTCGCGCTCACTCAACAATGAAAACAAAAGAAGAAGAAGAGGAGCGCACATTTGAAATGCGAAGGAAAATATTTTAAAACAAAAATTGGAAAAGGACATGAAAGGGACGATGAGTTTCATTTTACAAATGCAAAAGAGCTCCGGAGTGAGCATGAATGGTCGAAACTCGTTTTGCAATAGCGATTGGCACCATTTATAAATCGGCGAAAATTGGAATTGTTGCCGTCAAAAGACTTTGTCACTATTCACCGTTTCGCTACCTTATTTTAATCGAGTGCCATGGTTCCATACAGTTCTCCAAACTAAACCAATTTCCGTGGTCTCTAGAATGGTTTCTCGTCTTTCCACACTCCGCACTGACAATTCCAAGTGGTTTACTTTAATTCGGTTGAATAGTCAGGACATTGTCAGTTCAGAACAAAAAAAATGAATACAGACAAAAAGCGATACAGTCGAAATGATGATGACGATGCAAATTTTTAGTTTATAAATGCGACCCAGATTGGAACAGCTATTCCGTTTGGGAAAAATCTCCGAAAGGGAGATACAATTTGAAGTAGTCGGGCCAGAGCAGCAAAAAAATAAGTGAATTCGGCGACCCTCATGATTTTTATTCTGAAATCATAAGCCAAATGCTTAGAATGTGACTCTCCAACGGTCTTAATCTCCTTTTCTCATAACTTCCAAACCGATAAAGCCAACGACTTCATAATTTCGATGGGCAAAAAATAGAGATAGAATTTGCCTGCTGTTGTTGGTGGTGGTGTTGAAATCCTTTCGCCAATAGCCATTGCTGAAAATATTCGACGCATGCCAATAATCTTAGAATCTTACCCTTGCTATGTTTTGCCCTCCATGTGTATTTTTGCAAGTAACAGCCAAAAAATTATTTCATTTTATTTTCTTTTTAGGTCCGCTTTCGTTATCTAACTTAAACAAACTTATAGAGTCGCTCGTCTCACCACAATATACAAATGCAATCAAACAACGTCGCCATTCGCCAAGCCACTCAAAATGCGGTGACTAGAGAAAAAAACAGAATCCGTCGTTTTAATCTTCTTTTCCACATTTTCGACTATCTCTTTCCCAAATAAAATGAAGAAATTGTACACATATTGGGATAGTAAAAGAGACCATTTTGTTAAGTGGGTTGTATGGATTCATCTTTCGTCGAAATATAATATTTTGCGCGTGAATGTCAGTATTGACGCAGAGAAAAGAACGAGAGAAAAAGGAGTCCGCCTAAGCAAATACGATACATAAACAGCACAGAGACGTAAATCTGATACGAATCGAAGAGTTGAGAGTAAAAATTGGCCCCGCATGTGCCAAAATGACAAAGAGACAAGAAATCGGCACAAAGTGAACGGGGAGCAAACTGTGGCTAGAGAAGAAAAAAAAACATGGCAAATAAATATTTGAAAGACACTTCACCAATGGCAAGAGATCCGCACTTGAGTTTTTCTTTTGAACTTGGCTCATAGCTTCATATGGAATCGAATCTCGAGGCTGGGCCGGTGAAGTAGCGCGCCATTCTTTCATTGCCCCGATTCCATTTTTGCTGACTACTAGAATTTGTTCGAATGACCCTTTTATTATCGCATATGTGTTTATCGCGATAAAGCCACCATTTATCAGAAACAGAAAGAAAACACCGTTGCTCCATTGCTGCCAGAGTTTGTTTATCATGTCATATAAATTTTCGCAAATCAAGCAATTCCATGCTATATCAAATGATATTAGCATTCCATTATAATCCGCGCGTGTGTGTGTGGGTGTCGTATATGTGGGCCATAGCAAAAGCGCACCATCCACTCTCATATTCACTGGATGAATCTGCACATTACATTTCGTTTTGGTGTGAGCGCCCTGTCGACCAAAGCAACATTGATGAGCTGCCATTCGATTTTTTTCTGCCAGCGTATTCATATTTCTGATGTTTGTTTGCGTGTTAGCGATTCAATCTCGATTCAATTTAAACAGAATTTTAAGTGGTTCTTTGTTATTGTCGCTGCCATTGTCGCCATTGTCGATGCTCTTGATATCATAAAATACGAGTGCTACGCTAGCACATCTCCACCGAAAACCGAAAAAAGCAAACTTATGATTACACGAAAACGGAGACACTTCTTCCTTTGGATGCTCAAAGAGGAGGACAAAATGTTTTGCAAGGAAAAAACCAACTTTTTCAACCAGATTTTATTTTCATCTTTTGAAAGTTCTTCTTTTTATTGTAACTTGGGCTGTCTCCATCGTTTGTCAATAGAAAGAAAAATGGTCTTAAATGGTATAAATATTTATCAAGATGTGAAATATGAATCGTTCATTTTATTCGAATTGAATCGGGCAATGGGAAAAAAACGTCGGGCGTAGCTAATCGCAGGCGACTCTTGATCTCTTATACTCTTTTACTTCTCTTTCAATTTTATCTTTCGTATAAATTTCAGTATTTCCATTGAAGCGCGCGTACAATTCCACTCATTGCAAGTAGATAACAAAAGAGAAATAAAATCTCAAACGCACAATAGTTTCGAATTTCATTGAGTAAAATGCCTGGTACGAAAGCCGAAATCAATATCCACACTATATTTTTTATGTTATTGAATAAGTTCGGCAAAGCTGCAATAGAAAATGGTTGCATCAATGAAAAAAAATCTCATTGATTTGAAGGTCTTCTTTTTGTGTTTGTGTACTACATACAAATTGAATGCCCGCCCCGATCGAGTTAAACATTTAAACAAAATATTTCGATCGTTTATCAGAAATCTGTGCGAACTAATGTTGTCGTGTGTGTGTGTCGTTTTTCTTTCGTTAATCCGTTGAGCGATGAGGACAAGTGGTAACGGTCATACGTGTATCATGTCTCGTTTTCGCCGTAGCAACCGAATCATCGATGCATGTGGTAACCATGTTCGGCGTATCAATTGAAATGTCTTGCGAATTATTTATAAAGAGCATACGAGCGTTTTACATGAGTTCAACAACATCACCATTGGCAACAAATCCTATCTTCCGCATTCGCATCGAGCGAATGCCGAAAACATCAATCGATTTATCATCACATTTGCAATTGAACAACTGAAATCGAATCTGTTTAGCATTTTCACTGTGAAATCAAATTAGTGCATCACATTGCCACTGCCATTGCCATATTGCTCCTTCACACAAAACGCAGCAAATGTTTTATTTACTTTTGCAATGTCCTTCCGCTAAAGTCGTTTCAATTAAATTAAATGTTCGAAACGGTTGCTATAGTTATTCTGTACCATGCAAGTGGAAAATGTGCGTCGAAGGTGAGTAACTGCTGCTGACACAAACACGGACAGTATGCGAATGCTGTTCTTTTGTTGAATTATGGGTGGTTCTCCAACATTATTATTACTTCTGACACTTTCAGTTTGATTGAATTTACTTGCGTCGATCAATTCAACGGCACTCGTATCGTGCCGTTCACATGTCGTTCGAAAAAAAAAATCGGGCGATTTGTCTACTTGCGTGTGATTTGTGAATGAAACCAGCCGCTTTCTTGTTTATTCTTTGAATTTTTTTTCATTCCAATTTTAATTTGTGTGAAATTGAACACCGTAGGGAGTCTGTCATTCCTCCTCTTTCATTCGTCACTTATTACCGGCACGATGTCGAGCATCGATTTGTGCAAACAAACCAACAACACACGTATTATTGTTTGGAGAAAAGTCAAAACCGAAATGTTTATTCAATTTATATATTTTTTTTTCAAATTGAATGATAAAATTCGTTAGAAAAAAAACCATTCGTGAGGGTTGCATCTATAGTTGTTTTTGCGTTGATATTTGTTTATTTGGTATTGTTTTTGTTGTTTATAATTGCAGGTAAAATGGCAGTACTACAATCTATTTGCACTTTAACCTCAACAAACCAAATGAAAGTTAAAAAAATGCTCTATTTACTCACCCTATTTACGGAATCATCTTGTTTTCATGGAAATGAGATCAAATCGCATCAGAACAGAATCTCTAAAATCCACTTTTGACCTAAAAACGAACTCTGTATAAACGATTTCGATTAACGTATTCATTGGCTTAAGTCGATCTTCAAACAGAATGCAATTCAACGATGTGGTTTCCATGAAACCGAGGAAAAAGTTGAAAAAAAAGCAGCAGCATCAATGATCTAGTTATTCATGCAAATTGATGTATTCCAAACAATTGAACAGCATCCCTTATTATTTTTCCCTGTATTTACGTTAAAACTGACCAATGCTGACCTCGCACACGCTTCAACATCATTGTCAATCTCCTGTCCATTTTTCTCGTGCCTGTTGACAATGTAGATTCAATAAACACAGAGAAAACGAGAGGATGCAAGAGGTCAATAGGTAAAAAGTGTGGCGAAAAAATGGAATGAATACGTGGAAAAAAGCCAACCAAATAATATCCTCATAAAAATGTTAAAATATTAGGGCAGTTTTTTAAATGTTTATGCAACAATTTTTTTTCCACTTCCTCAAACTACGATCATTATGGCGTATGTAATCCGTTTATAATGGGAATTTTGTGGATTGACCAGTTTGATGTGATGAATTTGAGAAAAAGGAAGCAACTTCTTTTGGAAAGTGTTGAAGTGTGTACTGGACGTCTGATGATGAATAAGTGAATTCTTCGAGGAAAATCATAAAGTTCGTAAGATCTTCTTCGGTGTCACGATGAGCGTGCGCATTTCACTTGGAATGGGTTCGGTAATGAGAGTCATTGTCAAACCAGTTTTCAGCGTGATGGGTTGAACTCAAGGGGAAGCAAATGACTACAGTTTCGACATGAACATAGAATTTTTGAGAGATAGCACATTTTGTGTTTTAGACAAATTTTTTTCGTTCATCATTTTTTCCTAATTTCATGGTAAATATTTGCCGGCAATAACAATCAGGCCGCATCAAATTTAAAATTGAGCATTCATTAGAAGCAACACTTCATGCCGTTTGCAGAGCGTGTAACATAGCTGTAGCGGAAGAGTTGAAATAATGTAAAGGGGTTTATAAAAAATGTATCGATGTAAGCGATACGTTTTCAGCGTCAATATGTTCAATCGGAGATAGAGGAAACGGTCTCGTGTTTAAAGCGGAATTGAAAATCGATTTTAAAACCACGTTCGATGATAATGCCGTAATTCCGTCGAGAGACCAGTTGCAGCACGTAGACATGTACGCACATTAGAAAAAAGTATCAAGCCATCACAGTCAAAAAGGGATTTTTTGATTAATGTGCAAAAACTAAATGCAACAAAACGGTACGACGTGTGTTGTTCCGTTTGTGTTGGTCGTTTTTTTTTTGCACTAACTTTGAAAGTGAATCGCATTTTCTATTCGAAAAAAGGGTGTTTTATTTATCGTCACTCTTTTCTTTGTTGCTGGATTTTGTAGTGTCAATACTTTTGTTTGGGATGACACAAAATATCGACTTGCCAATGTCATTGTCACACGGAAAGCATCACATTGCAAAAAAAACGATTCGGAAGAATGGAAGCAATGCAATGGAAACAACTCGATATACGATAGAACAGTCTTTCTCTCAGACTTGAGCTACTTTTTCCCATCTCAAATCATTTTCGCTTCATTTCATCCATAAATCCATCAAAAATAAAAAGAAAATCCGCACTTTTTTCCATTGAAAAAGAAAGTTTCGATTGATCGAGTTTAAACAATGTGGCAAAAAATGAATAATTACCGCGAAACGAGTTCACAAAAATAGATGTGTGCCGCACCAGAGTCAGTTAACCGAGCGCAACGACAATTAATGCAATTGAATGAGAATCGTAATTCATTACATAGGAAAAGGATAACATGGCGTTGTATTGATGTAGCGCCAACACTGGAATCAACTTTCTATCAACAAATGGTTTAAAAATATCGAACAATATTTTTGTGTGACATACGAAAAAAGGGTTAAATAAAAAATAGAACCCGACGTCTTCCTTTTTGTGAAATGCCATCGATGTATTTTTTCCATTTATTTATTTTGTTTTGAGTTGTAACGACTTTTTATTGCCGCTTCGATAGACTTTTGGTGCTTGTTAAACAAACAGAACAACCAGAATGGTATGACCGGCGCCTAGAACATTGTTGTCTCTTCCATCGACGGAATGGTGCATTTGTGTTGTCATTTTTTTTATTGCCTTCATGAAACGAAAATGGGAAAAGGGTAAAATGGTTTCGGATAATCGCAATAAATATTTGAGTTATGAGCGCAATTTAACACTTTCAAATGACATCGATACGCTGGTTCATCTGTGAATGGCCAAACGAAACTATCGTACTCTGTCCATAGAACCGAAACATCTGAAATGAACACCACTCTATTTTATTTGTGCTCGTCAAAACTTCACTTGGAAACTGAGCGAAAGAGAAAACGGCAAAGAAAACATCGCCCATTCTACCTTTTGCCGGTTTTGGCAAATTCATTTGAATTTGAGGTTTTCGTCGTGCTGTTTTTTTCTCTCTCTTCCAATCCATTTTCACTTGGAACGCGGTCTCGGATCGGTTGGTTTGCTCGCTCACTTTCAAGTGGTTTTAAGTCCACGATGCGGACGCTATATGCAAAAAAACGTCACGGTAATTTATAGCATTCCAATCGAAGCGAAGTTGAAAATAAAAAATGATACATTTTCCGACGACGAGAGCAATTTATGTGTTCGATTTGGTTTCCATACTTAGAAAGAAAAAAAAATGTTAACAATCGTTGAGAAAAAACGACCACATTTCTTTTTGAGAGCGACCAACGTATTTGTTACCTAGCTCCTGTTTATTGCCGCAAATTTAGTTTTTTGTCAACAGCACCGAGAGCGTCTCCGTGCAAATAAAAGGGAAAAGGAGAAAAATAAATAAATTGAACATGCCAATTCCATAATATTCGCATCAATATTCTTTCATTTGGCTAAAAGCAATCATTCAGTTGATGGCGAGCGTGCAGCTGAATTGTTGAAATGAGCTTCCATCAAGAGCAGCAGCACCGATCGGTGTTGGATCGATCGATTGAAATGGGTCCATTTGCTTGCATGCTCAATGTGACCTATCGAATTTCCCGTTAATTTGTTAATGCATTAACGGATAATGCACAACGCAACCGAATCGGCCAGCCAATCCATTGATTTTCTACTTTGGGCCCTTTTTTCTCATCTGCTCGTTTTTCTTTCCCATCGCTGAGCGGCCGCGTTCGAATGCATCACAAGGAATTACATTTACTAATAATCCGCCTGTCTTTGATTTTATGTTTCAAGAAACCGATTCGAAATAGGAAACACGAAGAAAAAAAACATTTATCTACGTTTGACCCTTTTTAAATGCAATAAAAATAAAAGAAAGTAGCAAAGTTAGACAAACAGAGATAGAACAAAATTGAATGGAAGAAAAAAAAACGAATAACGGCAAAATAGAAACCATCAAACCGACTATGTTATGCGTCGTAGATTTGTTCAGGGTAGCGAAAAAAAATCGAGGAAGAAATTGCGTCGAAGACGCTGGCATGGGAAAGGGGTTGATCGGTATTGAATTTCCGTGTTGCTTTTGGCTCGTTACACTGTTGCCGTTTGCAATCGAGTGTGTTTCAATGTACCGTTGTCTAATTCCATTTGACCGGATTTCGGGTCCAACAGCAGCAGCTATCTGTTGCAGCACAGCCATTATTCACCGTCGCACAGGGAATTGAAAAGTATTCGATTGCAAAACTATGGATTTCGGTTGTATTTTTTTTATAGATTTTAAATTATGATTTACCGTGTTAAATGACCGAAATAGAGAATCAGTCTGACGTTGTCAGGGAGTATCGAATGGATGGCGTTACATTGACACTTTTCCATTTAAATCAATCACAATCAAACACACAATGAAAATGAATCACATGTTCCATTTTTGAGCGTATATCGTGAACATTAGTAGGTCATAGTTATAATAGTGTCAAATGAACTGTTAATTTTTCACTTTTTTGGGAAGACTTCGAATAATTTCAAGGCATTCATGTGTTTTGGACGTATAACATTTAACTTCGCTGCCAGAAACTCAATCTGCCTTAGAAAATAAGGAACATTTAAATATTTATCAAGTTATGGTTCACTTTTTCGAAATGCTTTGTCAAAAACACACACACGCATACATACATATATGAAACCCTCATGCGCGGTAGAAGGATAAACTGAACCAATTCGAATTTAAAATTAAAAATAAATGCAACCTCGAATAAAACCCTTCGGACGATTTGGGAAGCGAGTTTTCTGCCATGTGTTCCAAAATCGGATGGTAAAATGAAGTACGCATATGCGATGAGCGTCGAACGAAAAGGTTCAAACGCGATTATTTTATTTGGCCCATTTTCCGATTAATGGTAAAACATTCATTTCATCCATTTGACGGCGATTCAAACAACATTTTCGGATTTGTTTTTTTTTGGTCGAAGTCTGGTGCTGACCAAGCGAATAAAAATATGCTAATAAGGATATACTTCTATTAACAGAGCGACGAGGCGCTTTTTCCTTTGCTGACCTGAACACGTGCATTCAATGTTTTTTCCAGAACCGGCGGCTATTTTCTACATTTTTAATTTCCTCCACACTCAACAGTGTCGAATATTTCATTTGTACACATTCTGCATTCAACAAGCAATTAGCATACCTAAAAAATAGCTTAGGAAACAAAGCTAAACTATGTAATCACTTGAAATAGCCACCAACCGCGAAATATTGAAATTCAAGAATCAATAAAATATGCAAAAAACATAACTTATTTTGCTTCACATAGAAATTCGTATCAGTCTCAAGATGTTCAACACAACAAAATGTTTGCAAAAAAATTATGCTCTCAATCTAGCGATTTCGAATGAAAGTGAAAAAAAAACGTATACACCAACTTTTTCAATGCTCATCGAAAAGTATCAAATACCATTTTGGATTCGATTTATGGCTTTCATATGCAATAATTTGTGCCATTCTCGACGTGAACATGTTAAAACCATCACACATTTCTGATGAAACCGACTCTTAACAATTTTTGGCAAAATCGTTTTTTTTTTCGATTGCTAAACGAGTCTCACGTATGCGTCTACTTACCATAAACGTTGAAATAGCCATGAAATATTAAGAAGCACTTTAATATCCATCCGTCGGACGTCTCATAAAAGAGCAATTGCGTTCGTTGACGGTTGATGGCAAGTGGAGTTTTCTTTGAGAAATTCCATTCATCTGGTTTAGTGCATACAAATCCAAGTCGGCTACATAACAACGCAGCATACTCCACGCGAAAGCGTATGTTTGCATTTGAATTTTATTACATTTCAACGCAATCCACACTCTCTTCTTCTCTCCATCTCATGTTTCGCGCATCGCGCGTTCCACATTAAATCAGCGATATGCAAATTGGATGTCGTCGTAGGTCAGGCATCATGACATTCTCCATAATTTCGATACGAAACACACAGTACCTGTTGTAATTTAGAGCATCTCAGCCCGAAACTGAGTTTAGTATCTCATTTCTACAGATGATGTTCACCACGACCGTGTCTCTCATTTAATTAAAAGTGTTTTCTGTGGCCATTCTAATGTCATATTTTGGATGATAGATTTCAAAAATCTACATTTTCGACGAAAAGTAAAAAAAAAAACAGTAAAATAAACCAAAAATAATGGTCATTGAGTTACGTTCATAACAAAACAAAAAATACGGTAAAAGTCTGCTTTTGAAACCATCCGATTGAAAACAAAATGAGACTGTTTGAAGTAGCCTACAGAGAACCACCCCTCTTGCAGTATTTGGCCTGAACAAAAAAATTCACTCATCCCTCTTTTTCGGCTTATGTGCCCATTTATCGTTCTATTTGCTGCAATACGTGTTCATGCTCACAAAACGATAACCGTTTCAACATTTCGAAGTAGCAATAACAACTGTTCACCTATACAATCGCTCTGTGTCCATTGAACTACTATGAGAAAAAATACAATAGAAATTACGTCCTTTATTCATTGTTCACTGGCTTTTGTTCCTCGTACAAATACACACACACTCACAGATTGTACTTTCATATTGGATGTGAAATGCCAATTGGAATCGCTTCATTTTATGTCTATATACGTCGTAGACGCATCATGTATATAACCATCGCATAGGGATTTGCCATCGCGGCGCAAAGTACCGCATTTCAGGGCTTAAGAATCGCACAGAGTGAGCCCTGTGAGTAGCGCAGTTCACAAGTTCTCAAATACAAATGAGTTTACCACTGTCCGTTCAATGTGCGCTCAAATACTCACAGCAGACACGCAGAGTAAAAAACATGTTTTTGCCTATATTTCGGCTATGTTGGACATACTACTACCACTATTACTTCTTCTTCTTCTTATTTTTCTTCGACCAAACGAAGATCCGCACAAAGCAGAGGAGAAGTAGGTGCGCGGTGCGCACACAACTATGTTGTTACTAAAAAGACCATCGCACACGAGCGCTGTGGCTCTCACTGAAATGAGTTGTACTGTGAACTGAACGTGCGATTCTTAAGCCCTGCCGCATTTCGAGTTGTATTTTACCTAGTGGTCGTTTCGTTAAACTCTCTATGCAAATCTATTGGACACATTTCAATTCCAATGAATTTTTGAATATAAAATATCTGTTCCTACGCGTATACAAAAACCATTATGAATATTTAAATTTAAGGCATTTTAACTTTGGATGACCAATTCCAATTAAACAAATTATGTAACGTCAATCATGTTTCAAATTAATTGCTAGTTCAAAGAACTATCCGATTCAGAATTTTCCACTCTCTTAAGCATTAAATTACATTAGCTCGAAATTGACTCGAAATTTTGTGAGTTGATTGATTTGCCGAAATTGATTATGACAGAGTTTGATCGAATGTAACTTGGCATTTCGAAAATTTAGTTTTCATTTGAATTGAAAATGAGGGAATACTCTTGAAACGGAACTAAATACACCAATCGAATGCTCAAGATGGATCAAAAGACTTGAAACGTTTCAGTTTAAAACAAACAACCAAACACAAACTTGATTCACAAAATAAGACAAAAGGCCATATTCATTTCAAATGGTTGAAAGAGAAGATTGGGTTGGTAAAGTTGAATTTGAACAAAAAAAATGTCTTCTTAAAATAGAAAGGCATTTTTTGGATGTAACAATGAAATCGTTTGAAGTGAACAATGAATATATTTTGTTCTAAATTTGTGTATATTTTGTGTCTGGTGAAAACTATGACGAACTATTTGTAATATTAAAAATGTGTCGCTCAATAATGCTATCGTTAGATATTCGTCGGAATGGAAAATGTTCTGTGAGTAGACAATCAAGTTCAAACAAGAAGTGGCTTCTTGTGCGTCTATTACCGAGCTTCAAAAGTTCGTATGCAAAGCCTCACGTTAATTAAATCATCGTTGATTGTCAATTTAATTTGCTTGAAAAGTGGTCGGGAGAGTTGGCGTAAAATACACGGAACGGATGCGATGTGAAGTGGAAAAGAGTTTCAAAGCACTGGAGATGCTATATCAATCGCATTGAACGGAAGACCGCTCGAAACAGGCGAAAACTCGCAGCTGATTCGATTAGAATTTAAAATCTTCATTCCGTCCAATTGGAGGCGGTTTCAAAAGTCATACCGCCACCCAGCCAGTCGTCGTACAAATTATGCTCGGTGCTGCTTGATTTTTGTTCTATTGATTTCGATTTCGATTTCCGAAAATTGTGTTGAAGAGCCCCAACAATTGTATGCATAAATTTTCAATTCTAAACTTTCTCAAAAGTCAACAGAGGAACATTGGCCAAGTAGTGCACCGCACAGCACCGCTAATGCAAGCGTCCCGAAAATATCCATTATAATATGTTTGCTGCATGAAAAGCTGTCTTAGCCATTGCTCAGCTATAACATAGAGAAATGCTTAAAATGCACTTTGGATATATATGTATATATCTCTGTGCTCGTTCGCTTAGTCGCTCGCTCGCCGAATGCATATTCTATTGAACTTATTACCTACAAAACGTTGAAATTGCATGAAATGAAGTCGCCGCAACCAAAGCATGTTCGGTTCGTAGCGAAAACTTTTTGTTCGCCGGGCCCGAATGTATTTTATTCGACGAGCTCCGTCTTAGTGTGGTACTTGTTCGTGTCTTTCGGTTTGTTTAAATTACAGTTTATTATTTGAATTTCTCTTTTGTTCGAAATTTGGTGCATTTGCAAGAGTCCACCCTTTGGCTAGTTGTGTTTGTTTACCCGTATTTCGTAAATGTGTGGCCCATACTCTTGCCAAACTCATACAGATGAAGACGAGAAAAAAAAACTTTTCCACAAACTTGTACTCAATGTAGTGTAGCATGCCGCCTTCTCCTCGATCTCTTTTCAAACCAACTTCCCTTATTCGTTGGCACTTACATTTACTGTGTATTCCTGAATTGCATGGCATAAGAAGAAAAAGTTTTTGGTTCGACTCGGTTTCTCGGAGGAAAATTAGGAAAATTTGCTTGTGCGCTATAGAGATAGACTGAGATAGACAGACATATTCAAGAGTATATTTGCAATAGTTGCGTTTCTTTGTGCGAGAGAAAATTTACTGATTTTAATGATATCATGGGCATGGGCATCTCAGGCGTGTATTGCAAATTCGAGACGGTATTTTGTGCTTGAACAATAACAAAGTTTCGAAACTTCTTCATAAACTAGACTATGTTTTAAGTCGAACCACATTTTAAACGCCATCCGTTTTGTCTTTTGCCTCATTTTTTTCCACGTTTGTCTTAATTTATCTCTGTATATTGGATGAAATCTCTGCACACTATACTGCGCTGCTCACATTTCGCAAATTTCATGGATTCCAAAAGTAGAAAAAAGCTACCAACATTTTTTCTCCAGCAATTGACTTCCTGACAAAAATTATTTTATTGAAATTGATTTCCTAAATAATTAACGAAAAACACGTGTCCAATTTTTGTGTAACACCACAACAAATGTCGCGGCAAAATGAAAAAAAAATCCAATTCAATTGGATTGAATTCACGGTAATCGAATGTAACATGTGTATTTAGGACGAATTTGTGTACATTTTGCGTTGTAGTCAACTAAAATGGTATTTGCACCGCGCACTCCCCATCAAACACACAAAAATGAAACTAATCAAATATTTGTCTTTTTCCTTTCTTCGCAATTCGTCGGAAAGTGTTTCCAACATTGACACCATTTCAAAGAAGCACGAGATACGCGCGACGCGATGAGTTTGTGTGCTTTCTGCTGCTGGTGCTACTCGCAATGAATGTACATCGACAATGGACACAAACAAGAACGCTTTCCATTTTAACGAATGTCTTACAAAACTTTCGAACACGAACCCGATCCCATGTCTCATTTTCAATGGAAAATAGAATAAAAACAAACAACACTGCCAAGTAACTGTGTTCCGTGCATTTTGTAAAATGTATCAAATAGTATTCGCTTACCTGCTTTCGCCATACAATGTTTTGCCATTCGAATTACGTTCATGCGATACCTTCCAGCTTGGCGTAGAATGTAGTTTGACCACTAAACAAACAGTCAGCAATGGATCTTGTCAATTCATACGCCTCGTTGAATTTTGTTTACACTTTTCAAATGACAACCGAAATGGAATTGGTCGAATTTGTTCGGTTTTTGTTATGGACACGAATTTTATATACACAATTTCATACATTTTCCGGAAAGTTTTCTTCATAGAAAACCACGTAAAAAAAATTCGTTGTCCAAGTAAAGTCATTCGAATAAGAATTCTTGTGTATGAGTGTATATGCGACAGAGAAAAAATCCGGTGTAAATAACAACGGAAGCCGACGTGAATAAACCCTCAAGAGTGCGACATTTGTTTGTACACAATTTATGTACAGAGAGTATGTACTCTCCATGTGAATGCAGTTACGTCGAACAGCCGTAGTAGATAAGCGCGTCGCCTATATAAGTCTTATGTATTTCAACCGTCTGATGGTCATTCCGAGGGGAAATCCATGCGTTTGCACACTTCTCCTTCAATGTGGTTGCGTTCGAATGCGTTACTTCAGCTGATACATACCAGTTGAATAGCTGATTTGACCATCTACATTTAGATGGCGCTGTTCAACTATGCAATTTTCCACTATCGAAACAACATTCGAAACATAAACGAAGAAAGTTCAAAATCGAACAAACGATTCGCTGTTCTCATTTGAATCGTCCTATTTATTAATTATTCGATGGAAAAAATTAAAGTTAATGCCAATCAAATACAACTCAATTTCCATCTCCGGTTTGTCCCGAAAATCAATAAATCATTAAGAGAGAGTTTTGGGAAAACTTTGTGAATATGGGCAGCACCTTACGTAGAACCACCAATTATTCTGGTCATGTCCAAATCATTTATAAAATACACAATTTTCCCTAACATTTGTAAAATGAGCCTCTCCTTTCGAATGGATACACTGAGTCGTGCCGGCCGCTCAACCGACTCGCTGAAGGTGGAAAAGAATGTACGTCGAATCTGTATATCGCGCGTACAATCAAACGACGAAGGTGTGAGGTTCAACAGTCAAACAGTTCTTCACATTGGCACAACAAAGTCGGGTCAATCCATCTCAATCAAATCATTCGACGCTGTGCAATTGTTTTGGCCGCAGAATACCGAACAAACGGCATCGCTCGTACGATTGTGCATAAAATTAAATATCAAACTCAATTCAGTTGAAATGGTTTTGTTATTCTGCTTCGTTATTTTTATTTTTCAACGGGGTTTTGTGTGGTCTTTTTTCTATTTCTGGCAGCAATACCACAATTTGTTGTGCCCGTTTCGTATTTTGTGCGCTTCAAAAGTAAATTAAAGAAACAAAAGTGGCTGTAAAACACAAAAATACTCAATGGTTTTGGTGTAGTCGTTCCATGCAAACAGCATTCCAATCCAGGCGAATAATAAATGTGGAGCATTCAAGAGCAAACGAAGTCGAATGGAGAGCATGCTTAGCCACATGTACAATAGATTCACCGCATCCATATTTTTAAGCGGGCGATACACCATCATCTCGCCGCTCTCACAAGCTACAACAACACAGCACCCAGCTCAGCATAGCACAGCACAGCACAGAGCATATACACAACGCCTCGCCTCTCTGCCGTGAAACATGCCATATGAAATAGCAAAGAATCCAAAATGCTCATTTATCATTGCCAATGCTACCGGACATTGTGTAACTACAGCCTCGTTGTTCCATTTCTATATGGCATCGAGCTATACGTATCTATTTGCGTTTTGGAGTGTTGGAAACAAAAGAACACACAGCCATCGCTCGTCCACAATATACCGTCGACATTCGCTTTTGTATTTCGCATAGAAGTGTGTATTCTTAACTCTCGGGCACGAATTTCTACCGCAGCAGCGAAAAATGAAATGTATTCGAGCGAGATATAGCACGCCGAGAGGCGAGCGAGAGCAAAGGCAAGAGAAAGATCCATTTCATAGGGTTCACCATTCGCCCGGTGTATGTGGTTGGTTTTTGTTTTGTGACGTACATACACATGCACACAATTTTCGATTTATAAATAGCACTTGGGCACTAGAAAGCAGCATTTTATCTTAAGCCAACCATTTGCTCTGGTTGTTATTCGCACTGCCATTCGGAGGTAGCAAAAGCAAACTCATTTATTTTCGATGGTTTTTCAGGCCATACAGTGTGTGCGCGCAAGAGGGAAAGAGCGTGAGTTCCATGTGCGCCAATCTCTATTGCGCTCAAATGTATTGGTCATGCTGGAACGAAACGGAACCACTGCCACACTGGTGGTGTATACTTGTGATTGCGATTGCGATTTGCTGATGTGTGAGTTTTACGACCTTTTTGATGGTGACTTATTGTACACAATCCATTCAGATATTAGTGGATAATGCAATGGACTACGTTGCCATTCGAAATGCGTTTTAATGTTACTTTTTCCATCATCAGCAATAGCAGCTACGGTGGCGACGGCGGAGGCAACGGCAGCATCGAGGCGTTGGGGTGACAATGGAACAAAAAGTTTTTTTTCGTCCGTATTGAATTACATCGTCAAGCAAACGGGGAATCGTAATATATCGTTTCATGCGGAATATGTATAATTACTTAATCCAAAATGGCCGAATGGATGGTCCTTGATCCCTTTTTTCTCTCACACTCACTACGTGATGCAATTACAATAGCGAATCTCACACAGTTCCGCATCGATTACTTCCATTGCTGATACTAATGATGCAGTGGAACTTCAACGAAACTCCAACCATTTTTAGGATCGCTGAGAAAAAAAAACAACAAAACTAAACATTGAAATTGTATTAGCTGGCAAACGTTTTGAATAAAAAGCGTTTAATTCGGTTTCAAAATACGGCCGGCAAATGATTTTATGAGCAACAAGCTCGCAAAAAACTGCCGAAATCAGAAAACCGCAGTGAAAATTTGGCATATAGTCAAGATGAACCGTAGTCAAACCACTGTTGACTTGAAGTGTTCGGTCTATGAAATTTTCACAACTCGAAAACAGCAATATCCTGTTATGGGCGGATTCATTGAAAATTGAAAAAAATTGCAATTTTTTTTGCTTTTCATATTGCTATGAAATGGCGAATGCGAAAGCCAACGAAAGTTTAAACAAAACGTCCGTACTATAACGAGTACGAGACTCCATTTAGTTTTCATCAATATATAATTGATGAGCGGAAAATTGATGCATTTGGTTCAAATGTAATGACATAAAATCCGTTTCGAGCGCGATTTGAAATTAATCCACGCCCTGAAGCTAAATTGAAAATTTCGCAAATTGGAAATTCAAAAGATCAATATCCTAACTGCATATCCAATGCAAATTGAAAACACAAAACTAATGATGTACATGAATGGATTTTTAGGAAGTAATTTAAATTAGAGAGCATCAATCGAGCAACAATGTATCATTTTCAATGGAAAACTAGATTTGGTATAAAACAGAGTTATTTAAAAAGTGAACCACGAATCACGGTCAATGAATAAAAAGCAAACGGCACTTGGGTTTTATTTCATTTTTTGTACACATTTCACTAGGAAATCGTACCCAGACCGTTTGAAGTAAATTACCTAACATCTTTTGGTCAGATGTTTTAAAATTGTTCTGAATGAAGTGTTTCATGTTTGACATATTTTCGGGGTGTTTGGCAGTTTATGGAGAAAAGTTCGTCAAGTATTCTTTGTTGAGGCCTATAGCTGCACAGTTAATAATATATTATTAATAATTATTAATACTATATTATTAACTAGGCGGTATTAACAACTGATACGTTATTAACATCGCCTGTTAATATCGCTATTACTTACTAGTTAATACCAGTTAATACCGGTATTATCATACTAATATATTATTAACATACGATGTTAATACCGATAGTATGATCATACTATTACTTTACCGCAAACTTTGTTTGTTAGGTAAAGTATCGGTTTTACTAGCCAAAATTTCATGACATCTCCTCTTTCGGACCACTATAACGTCACGCCAAACTTGAAAAAGCACATATCTGTACACTAGGCAATGTAGATGGGATGAAATCCTATCGATCAAGACCTATCTACCCCCAAAAACATGTTGTTTACTATGAAATATGTGCAAAATAGCGATGTGCGTATGGCGTCGTCCGCGTTCGCGTCCGCGTCCGAGCTTTTTGTTCGCCGATTATCTCAAAAAGTTGACAAGATAATTGAGATCTGTAAAAGCCAAAAGTTTTGGCATGTCGAGACAAAGCTTCGGATTGATTTTGAGCCCATTCTGATATACCAATTTCGTACCATAAGCCTCCGACTGAGGACCTGAAAAACCTTGAAAAATGACACTTTTGTACGGGAAGTACCCGAAAAAGGCATTTTTTTATTATGATTTTCATGATAATATTTTATTAACATCCATGTTAATAATTATTAACATTTCTGATGATATTTATTAACATCGCTGTTAATAATATGTTATTAACAGCCCATAATAATATCGCAAATTTTCCCATTTTTTGTCGCGGTTTTTCACGGTTTCCGCGAAACTGATAAGAGATATCAAGTTGGTGTCTTCGGCAAAAAATCGCAATTGTACAACAAAATTCGTGTTTTTCGCTAAACGGATAAGAGAAAACGACTTGGCGTCTGCAGCAAATTTATAGTACTCGAGACCTTCCGCAACTTTGCTTCAGACAGTTCTCACTTATCTCCCATGAGTTTTGCAGAAAACGCGTAGGATGATAAGAAAAAAAAACATGCCATAGGCCGATGTTTTTGATTTGCGCCCAACTGATAAGAGATAAGAGATAATTGTCTTCAGCAATGTGATAGAGGACCTCGAGTACTACAACTTTTCCAAAGACACCAAGTTGATATCTCTTATATGTTCCGCGGAAGCCGTGAAAAACCGCGACAAAAAATGGGGAAATTTGCGATATTATTATGGGCTGTTAATAACATATTATTAACAGCGATGTTTATAAATATCATCAAAAATGTTAATAATTATTAACATGGATGTTAACAAAATATTATCATGAAAATCATAATAATATAGTATGATCATACTATCGGTATTAACTGATACGTTATTAACATCGCCTATTAATATCGCTATTACTTACTAGTTAATACCAGTTAATACCAGTATTATCATACTAATATATTATTAACATGCAATGTTAATACTGATAGTATAATTAATAATATATTATTAACTGTGCAGTTATATTGAGGCCTAAAGACGCTTGAATGAGGTAGCTGGATAATTGCTTCAACTGTGTGGCGAGTGCAAATTATTTTCTTCTCTGATTATTGAATTTCCACCGGCAGCACCATTAAACACGAATACTATACACTTATAGACACTTGTAGATGAATGAATGCATAAAATGTGTTAAGCCGCTTAGCAAGAAAACGGGAGCTATACAGAAGATCGTTCAACATTGACTTCTTATATAGAGGTCGATGGAATTCGTACTTTCAAACATTCACAAAATAACTACGATTCCCATTTTTTATCCTTTCTTCACTCAAACGGTCCAGTGTATGACTCACCATGCGCATTATTGATTTATACCGTAAAATGACTCAATTAGACCGAACCAAGACATTGAAGACGCGAGAAAAATGGTTAAAGCCATCATTCATTATCCATCCAATTAATTTCTACGAAATTGAATTAAAAACCCATGTTTTGATGCACAAGTGTCATGACTGCGAGTCTCAGTTCACACTTCACACAATACCGAATCACAGTTGAATGCTCGAAAATAAAAACAACAACAATAGCTTTATTTTTCAAAATACACTGTGGTTCACTTTATTATGGAAACGAAATGACAAGTTGTTTCTATTTCAGAGCATCCAGTTTTGCAACAAAAATGTGATGATGTTAATTCGTTGACCCGAATCTGTTCTCCAGATTATTTGTTTGCATTGTCTGCTGTTTTTTCTAAAAAAAAAATCCCTCTGAATTTGTACAGCATCTCTATTTAATCAGTCATAAAATAGCCAGTGACATATAAGTTCAAATGTTAAAAGTGTTGCAAATTATGCGTACGACATTCATCAGTCTGATCACACTGCTGCATCACACAGAAGCATCATTGCTTCTGAATTGTAGTGAATGCATGATCTCTATAGGTTTTAGAAATAGGGCCAAAACCAGAAATTCGGTCCAAAATCCAGTTTGACTGCTCTGAAATGTACTAATACTGTATATTTCTGGTCAAACTGAATGAAATATCAGATGAAGAGGTTAATCGATGTTGCAACCTATTTGGCCACTTTCATGGAAGAATTTTCAATTGGAACTTTGGATATAAGATTCGGATCGGGAAGATTTCCTGACAATTATTCCCACATTTATTTCAGTTGATCATACGACAATGATTGCATCAAAACAAGAAATGACGAAGTTTTCGTCGCAACTTCGAATTCGTATCCATTTTGTGTAGTTGCAATAACGACGATTCAATAGAATTACTCGCAGATATTCTAAACGGCTTGCAGCTATTTCGGATGTTCGTATTTTTGTACAAACGGTGGGCTGCGCGCTTCAATTGGTTTCAAGCAAACGTTCGAGTAGCACCAGCAGGCACAACCAGAGCGACATCCACAAAATTTACATAGAAAGCGGACGCAATTATCTATTTATGTTTTTGTCGATATGTGAGCGTATTGAGCATCATCGCCAGCGGCCACTTTCCAAAGAAAGACCTTTGTTATGCTGGCAAATAAATATTTCTTTTAGCGTTGGCTTCGCAATTCATTCAATGCAAAAGAATTCATATCCAATGCAAATTCACTGTTTACTTTTCGGTTTCGTTCGTTGAAATTTGCCTTTCAGCGAATCAATTTAATTTCGATACAAAATGCTAATGGAAAACCGCAAATTCTGACCTAAATGAAATTCATTTGGACGTAAACTTGGAGAATTGAGATGCATTGTCAGCAAATTGTAATTGAATGCCGAAATTTTCGAGCACAAATGAAAATTTCAATTCAATTTTCAATTGGACGATTATCTTGGAATTTCATCCCAACACATTTTATGTGTTGGATTGAAAGAGTTGTGTGAGTGTGGCGAATGTGAGCTCATGGTTGGTTTGGACTATTTGGATTCGTCCGTTGTCGCGAGCGAGCGAGATAGCGAGTAAGAGAGTATAAGAGAGAAAGTGAGACAAAAACAGCATAGGGCACATAATAAAAAGGTCCCGTAATATGAGTTTTATTTCCGTTTTCTGTCATGCGTGCCGCATTATGGTCGTAACTTTGAAAAGTATTTTAAACTCATGCTCTAGGTATAAATTTCGGTTGGATTTTGAATGCGAATGGTTGGTTGTCTAGCACAGGACAAAACATCGCCCCGTCGAATGAAAGATATCTTTTGTTTGGGAAAACAATTTTGTGAAATTGTTATTATTCAAATATTCACGTAGATGGTCGGTCGGATAGGAAAATGTGTTGCGAAATACATAATGTCGGGCAAAAACATACAGATTCAATGGGAAAACATGGTAAATTCCGAAATTTTATTTAATGCGTGTGCTGTGTGTGTGTGTGTGTCTGTGGTGGTATCTCGATGCTTGGTCCGTTGGCCTTTCAAAACCGACGTGGAGAGTGAGAGAGCGCATAACAATGACAACGACATGCATGTGTTATGGATGTTAAAATAGGAATGGTCGTCACTGACTGAAAACGACGGTAACCATTATGTAAAATTAATATGTAGAAGGAATGCATGTTGGATATTAAAATCCAGTGTACATTTGTGCGCCTACCCAGCGGTGCTGGCTGAGGAAAGACAAAAAAGGACGAAAAAAACATTTTATTTGATATTCACCAGGCTCTCGTCGACAGTCTTTCCATTAGTCCGAGTCGAGCTGTGCTATTATACATGGTCTCAGCGGCCACGGAACGCGTACGCTCAATATTTTATTCGGTGATTTGTTTTTTTTCCTTTTCTTTTCGTTTCACTATTACACATTCGCACATCTACATCCACATCCACATCCCAAATTCCCAATCCAAAAGGGTCGATACACAAAATAGCTGACACATTGTGCAAAGCGAGCACATTCAAACCGTAGCTTTCTACCTTCTTTTCGGTTGGGTAAAGTTTTCCAAAATCCAACCGTGGATGTGGCTTGTTTATTCAACTATCAAAATTAATATGAAACAAACTACGAAGACGCTCGAGATGATTACTTGAGCGAATAAACTGTTTTATCACTAAAAGTCAGTCATTCGAGTCAATTTGTCCAGTCGATAATGGTGATGACGATGATGATGATGTGATGATGTGAGAGAGATACATACATTGTGACATCATGTAAGTAAATATGCAAATCGGTCATTGAAATTTGTTCCATTCTGCATATTTAATTACGTCTGTCTAGCACGAACAACGAGAACTAGTGGATTTGTTAATATATAGCAAAATGATTCCTTTTATACACATCACGTCACAAAAATGCGTACCTCCGGGGCAAATGGCTATCGTTTGAAGATTTTGCATATGTGCGATGAATGTGTGAATGTTTAACGAGCATCGCTGACGCACCGAAAAATGAAAATTACTTGTTGTATCTCAATGCTCAACGAATATTTAATTCATTTAACTGGCACTCGTCGCACATTTGCCAGCGTCCATAGCATGTAATTCGGCTCTTTCAATGCCCATTACATAATGTAATCACGGTTTATGTTTGATTTCTACTGCCAAACCTCCGGCGATGCGTTCATCCATTTTAATGCTGCTATTTACTTGATTCGTGTGTGCAGCAACCGACCGACCGACCGACCTACCGTTATGTGTAAATGTATCGAAAACATTTGACCGAACCCTTTCATTTCACATCTCTTACTTATTTGGCATAGCTGACATTTTTAACCATTCTGCAATTATTTACTTTTGTCACTTGTCGACTGACGCGCTTAAGCGCCTCCACACGACATTCGTTCCCTCATTTTCGATGCGATGTGTATTGTTGTGCGGGAGAACACATGAAAATGGTCTTCTTCCATATTTGTTGAAAGCCAACACCACAGTCTCATTCATGGCCGACGAGCGTTTCTCTCGTGCTACTGACTTTGGTTCGGCACAGGCAATTTATAACTGATAAAATATTGTTATTACAGCAAATGTTAAGTGCGAACTTCAGATGAGTGTTTAGATTATAATGCCTGAATTCAAGCCGTATCGTACTGGGATGAGTGTATCGGCTTCAAAATAGCATCATGTTTGGTCAAATTTAACTTGAATGTTCGGTACAAAACATTAGTTGTCCAATGCTATACGATCTTACTCTGTTGTCTACTTTTTCTCCCTGTTAAATATATCAGAAAAGCATACTATAATTCGAAGAATTCTGGACGAATTTGTTTAAATAAAGAATGTCTAGTCTATCGAATGCATGAAATTTAGTTAAAATTTCATTTTTTCCATGTTTCCGTTGCCAACCAATTTTATTGCAGGAACAATATTGCCGCTTAAAGAAAGAAAAACCAATGAATCGATTATTCACGCACAAAATGGATCGAAACGCGTGCTTCTTTCGCGTTCAATGGTAAATTAACCACGAAAACAACCGCCGAATTGACATTAAACAGTAGTAGTAGTAGCAGATGATAATTTATAATCGTTGTTTTACATACAAAAGTGTTAACCCTTTTGCCATTGAACGTCCGCTAAGCGCGTCACAATAAATACATGGAACATTGGATTCTTTTGGCAATAAAGTGTTTCGGAGTGAGTACGAAGTCGTAACCGAAATAAATGACGACATCACAACGCAATGAAGAACAACTGATGCAAAGAAGCGCCACACACGATGACACCAACAGCAGCAGCAGCAACATTAAAAACAACACTACGAAAAGTTTTCATCATTTTCACTTTTATGACATATTTCTGTCAACTCGGCATGAAATCATAGAAAAATGGCATAAAACAGCCAATAAACCATCGTTACGAATGTATGTAGGCTTATCAAATGACAAAAGTTCATTTATGATTTTGTTTCGCCGACGACAACATAAAATTACTGTGAATGTTTTGCATGAGTTGTTGTGGCTAAAGTTAGTTTAAACAAAGTGAGGACAAAAATGAAACAGCGTTCGGCGACATCACCAATTTGTATGCTATAAACGTTAAATCAATAAACTGACAAAAAAATGAAAAAAACAACTTCCCAGCGACTTTTCTTTTTCGTGCACACACTCACACACGTACACTGCCACACACGCACACGTGTATACTGTAGATAATATGAAATAACAATTTCAGAATAATGGATTTACATAATTGGTCATACCGCACTAATTCCAAGAAAAGGTTATGTTGAATAACCTCAAACACGGACACACCGAACTCACAACAAAACTGGAAATAAAGTTTTTCACAGCATGACGAACGCACAGGGATCAACGTGAACACATTTGTTTTGCACCGTATCGACAAAAAGTACACGACTTTGAATGGCGTGATGACAAACTAGTTTCACTCGCTGTCCGCAAAGTTTTGAGTCGAGTCGCCAGTTTCCAACCGGATTTCAACAAATGTTATTCAATCACGAATATTATTTATAGACTCTCCAAATGAAATGTGCAGCATAAATTATTAAAAACTAGTAAATCATATATATATGAAAGGTGCTGAAAAACCCAGAGTTCATCGGAAAATGCTTAAATCTCGAGCGTAATAAATGGCTTGTGCTACGCATATTCGAATCGCGAACGCAAAAGAAAGTCTTCTGCTGGAGAATTGCGTCGAGGGAACGGGTTTGTTCTTGTTTGTATATCGTATAACTCAGTTGGATAAATATTGGGTGTGAACTTGTGAGCGTCTCTGCAACTTTTCGACAAACAATAAGTAGTTTTCAGAAAAAAAAATCTCTGCCAACAGACTTGTTTTCAAGTATTGCTCTCAAAGTCATTTCAAAACGGTTTTCTTGGCCTTTTGACTGGCTCACGCACATAGGCGAAATTGTGATTAATTGTCAATTTGCGGGTAAATTTCCATAAAATATTTAGAAATAACAAGACACATGTGCTTTAACCTTGTGTAAAACTATTAAAAATTAATTATCCTCGCAAGAAAGTCTAAGTTACTGTTAAAATTGAATTTGGATTCGATTTGGTGGTTTCAATCGCGGTTATTGATTGGGAGAAAAAAAACTTGAAAGCAACTTTTCTAACATTGACTTTTTGGTCAAGTTGAAATTGACGAAGTTCGTGTTCTTCGAATATGCAATAGCATTTCAAAATTGCCCGCCCTAAATAAGATCTTTCTCAAGATATGAACAGATGTTGTCAGCATACTGCCATAAATCACGATATTTTGCCATCAACTAATTACTATTTGTGGGATGATTTTCGCTTTTATTCGCATTAAAATTCACGCTGGTTTCGTCATTAGTGGAAGCGACACCCGAATTCACCTCATTGGTGTTATAAAAAAACGTACGACGATATGTTGGATGTTCAGACCAATCACACCGTTAACTGCTGTGGCTTTCCGATTGATATTCAGAAGAAAACGTGAAATTAGTTTTAAGACTTCAGCACCATCGAACCAAAGAAAAAGATGTGAGGCAAATGGTTATGCCCAAATCGAACTGGCTTCTTGTTTCGAATCACAGAAGCGAAATAAATCTGTAGGAAGCTATGAAAAGGGTGCCGTCTTGTATGCCTTTCCATTTACTAACGGCTAAGAAATAGTTAAAATAGCATTTTATAAGAGATTTGTCATTTACTCACGCGCGTACACACAGTTTAGTTAGATTCGAAAGCCAATACATTACCAGGCAGTATGTTGGGCACCCAAACTACCGTGCTAATGATTGGCAAGAGCACCATCGTTGCCACGAAGCATATGTTTGATGAAATTATAGTCGTTTGCTCGAATCAGATTCGAGCATAAACAAACGCCATGTATCGCCACATCATCAGCAATGGAAATACCCGGTGCGAGTAACATGCTTGCTAAAGTCCAACCGATTTCGATCGTAATTATTGTCTCGACACTTCTTGAAAAGTGTGAGACGAGCGGAAGAGGGTGTAGACAACAGCGGCCAAATCTTTCTATCGTTTAGACATAAAATCACCACGAATGTCGTTGGCTGAGCAAGTGCGAAAGAGAGGGAGAGTGCGCGCGTTGGCAGGCGAAAAACATGTGGAACATATGAATGCTCGTGTGTGTTGTGAATGTGCGATCAAGCAAACTGGTGGGTATTAACAGGCGACAAAGTTTCATTCAAAAAAACTTTCCATCACACAAAAACGAGGTAGCCAACCACTTTGGCGCGTGTAAAACTTGCTGCTAATTTATCCGAATAAATGACGATAACAAATAGAATGTGCGCGTGTGTATCCGCGCCAAAAGATAAATTCATTGTCAGCGCTTCGGATGCGAGACAAGCAGTAATCATATAATCAGATTGTTTTGAAGCATTATCTTATGTAAAATATTAATGTCATTAAGCAAATTTGTTATTATGTTATGTCACTATCCAGCGATTTTAGGCTCGCCCATCCTCTTCTTAATGACGCACTCACACTAGCACACATGAATGTGGATTATAATTGGCAACTCATCGTCGTGTCAAGTTTACGAAGACTGAAAAAATGGCATGGAAAATCAACAAAAGCCAGAAATTGACATAATTCTTTTCGTTCGTTCAACGCTTGGCAGAAACGATCATTTCATTTATACAGCGTAACCTTTCATCCTTTTGCATCAACGTTGAAGTGTTGTGGCATAAACAAATTAATAACATGTGTAACTTGAGCAAACTTCGGCCATTCTTCATTTTTAAATTTGGATCGGCTTCCTTTACCATCGCCATACTGGAAATTAGACGACGATCTTTGCGAAAAATAATTAATTACGGCGACACACATTAGCAAATGTTAGTTACGTACGAAACATACGTTTCATATCAAAGCTTAATTACTTTTTCAAACAATACCGTGATTTTCTAAGCGGTTTCGTCTGAAAGGTCACCCAAAACTTCGATTTTCCCATTAACAAAATCCGCCGCTGATTCAGCTTCAACAAATATATAAACTTTTCCCTGGTTAAAGGACACATTCAACACACAAAACCAATCGAAATTAAATTGCTGCACCAAGTTCATTTCAAAACAATATGTTGCCGTAACCAGTTTACAAGTTGAGCGAATACAATTTTGCTTGCACAAACACTCCAAAGTGGTGCACATGCACTTTGATTGAAAGAATTTGACGAAGTGCAATTGTCTCAAAACTGCTAGAATTAATGCACCAATTGTAAGCTGTTTCGATTCAACTCACTCGCTCGACAAGATAACTTGAAATAGTTGCTTTTAGCCTCTGGTGGTTGTGGCTGAATAGTTTTGGAGAGTAACTTTAATCGCAACAATATCTTGAGGAGAAAAAAAAATGGCAAAAATTGTGCCGAAAATCGTCAACGCACGGATTGAGCAAAAATGTTTAGAGAGCAAGAGATCCGTTTTAATTTTCCGTTTTCCATGAAATTAAAAAAATCGGTCAACGAATAAAATCCTCCAAATACAATTTCGACAAAATTGAATCAGATCCAAGGAAAATGTTCTGCGGCGTCCAACAGAATTATTGCTTTTCGCATATTCGATGTATTTTTATTCGAACAAAAATTTTGATTTGTAAAATATTCCTGCCAAATTCTTTATGCTCGATGGAAATGTATGGATTTGAACGGTGAATGGTTTGAAAGGCGCAAGGCAGCCAATTTATCTGTTGCCAGGACAGAGTGGCCATTGTTTCAACAAATCCTATTCATTTGAGCGCGGTGCAATAAAGGGTCGAACACATTTATTTTTCCCATACATTCATCGGTGGAGCGTCGACGTAACGAGAGACCATTATTAATATCTTTGGATCGTGTATGCTTGTGCTGTCATTTTGGTGCGCTATTTGCTTCAAGTTTTTGTTGATTCGCTATTGTTTTAGCAAATTTAAAGGCGCCCATTGTTTATTTGTATTGACTGCGATGTATGTACGATTAATTGTCAGCATGAATACGCAAAATGTTCGGGGCACCGACACTCGATGAAATGCCACGTCCATTGGTGTGCATTGAATATCGTGTGTGTGTTTGTTTGTTGTGTGGATGGATGATGGAAGAGAAAAAAAAAGAAATTCTGTGAGCTAGACCACTTATCAAAAATGTCATCCGGATGTGACATACAGTACACTCAGTGAGTCAAACAAAAGCACCGTTATATGTCTGTTCATTGTGTATGCTCTCTTTCACTCGAACTCTCACACATGCGGATCAGATCGCGTGTGCAATTGTCGTTGGGCCGTTTTTCTAACACTTGGAACTCGCCGTAGACGTGTTCGTTCAATTAAAAATCGAGGCGGAAGGGTCCTAACAAAGACAAAACAGCATTACATACGCACAAATGATGGCAATACACAGGCGCATTCACATTGGAGATTTTCTAACCCTTTTAAATTTAATGATAAATGCTTTCCGTTTCGGTCGCTTCCGTAGTTGCTTACTTGCGCAATGTATGGATTTGATGGCGATGGTTCTATTTTGCATTTCTCGGCATCTCCTCTCTTTTTATTCATTCTCTCTCTCTCTTACTCTCTCGAGCTCTTTCATATAGTATATCATTGTGTGCTACGGCCTGCGAGTGTAATACGGATAATCACCAACGCCACTTTCATCCTATTCAATTCATATTTGCTCTTTGCTAATTTGCCCGAATAAATAATGTGCAAACGGAAACAACTATGGTGATCACATATCGCTCTAACTACAAATATCCCACCGAACTAAATGCATAAATCATATCAAGTCTGCGCCCGAACAAACATGGCCGAAACTTTACATTATTTATGAAAATGTAGAAATAGTCATAATTTCGGTTGAAAATTAAAGGAATTGCATAGTAAAAAATAAGAATAATTTCTGCGTCGACTGCACATTTTAATTGAGAGGTTTAAGTTTGATTGAGCTGAGTTCTATCGTTTGAGTATTCGAATCGTTTGCACAAATTTTCAAGTAAACACAGGTTGAAGTGCTTGGCTTCTGCCTTCATTATTTAATTACTTGAAAGCCATACATCAGAGTTTAATAACACGAAATGAAACAGTGTTCAGCAATTATTTCGTAATTTCAATACTGGAAACAAATTACTTTTGGCCAATTTGTATCTCAGTGTTTTGAAAAATTACAGAAACGTTCTTGGCAGCTGAATGAAGAGCGACCGTTGAAACTAGTTCCGCTACAACTATGTTGACTGCCTATAATTATGCAGAATGTTATTATGATATCGAGTTTAATATGAAGCAAAGAGTAATTTGAATAGAATCCCGAAAAAAAACTTTTACCTGACTTATATCTAACAGAAATTTGAATATGAAAAAGGTTCCAATATTCAGTGTAATTGTCTGTATGGAAAAAATTTACCTGAGATCAAAATAATGTTGTATAACTCGATACCTTGAAACCAATTTTCTTGTTAAGATATTTTAAGTCAAGTTTTAGTTTAAAATCATTGTTCAAAATCAAAACTTACTCTATCAATAAAATATTTGAAGAATCGAACGTCACACATATGCACGAAACCGCTTGAATGGTATTGACATCCCCACTCTTACCGAGTTGAGCCGGTAAACAACGATTACAAACGAACTGAGTCAATGTGAATGGTCAGTCGGTTTCTTTTTGTTTCGCTGTTCGTATCAATTGAAACTGCACGTTTGCCTGCGGCGTTGTATCAATAATAAATAGTTCGTACAGTAGGGGACAAACAATCGTTCTCATTGGTCAGCGGAATACACTGCTGATTGCTGTCGAACACAATAAAACGCACAACGATTCGGTATCGGATTTCAGTGCGTTGAATTATGTAAACGACAGGAAACGGCTTAGACACATACGTTTACCGCACATACATACATAAACGCACGCATTGCAAAGTAGAAGGGGAACGTGTCGACAGGCTTATTGTGAGATACACAGTAATCGTATAAGAATTAGTGTTGCCAAAAACTTATAACTTATTTGGTGGGACTTTGTTTAACTTTTGGAAGAATAACTTTTTTTGAATAAAAAACCAAAGAAAAAAAAATAATTTGAAGAAACAGGGTATTGAATCGACTAGTAGTCTGAATCGGACCAAAACATCGCAAAACTCACTGAAAACGCAGAAGATTCTCCAAAGTCATGGCTAAATTGCAATTTAAGATTGAAACTTACCACAGAATCAATATCGAATGGAAATTATGTGATGGCGTGCATTTTGCACATTTCGCTAGTTTTCTAAGCCGCTTTTATCGGAGCATTGTGTGCTATTTAATTATGAAACCATTGGGGCAGAAATGAAATTGAATTTCTTTTTCTGCGAATTTGGTATGCATTCATTTGGCGAGCGGGTGTGTTTGGATACCAAGTGCATTTGAAGCCGATGATTTTTGCAAGTGCAAAAACTCTCAAAATCTGCGTCTGTTTCAGTGAGCAATATTGTGCAAGTGTTGTCTGATAAAGTGCCGACTCAAAAACCAATATGCGTCGTTCGCCAGAAGAGCCACGACCGAAAAATAAACTCGAATGTGGCATCATAAAACGTCTCTAGCAGCAGTGGCGGCAGCATCGGCAGCAGCAGAACCCTTGTTCTCGCATTGGTTTGCATGCATCAATAACCGGAACACTACAGATGCGTTCGATGGTGCAATTTCGTTAAAATTCACCATTTCGGTGGTTACAAAATCCATTTTAGCGTAAAATAATGATAAGAAATTTATTTGTATGGCACGAAGGCAGTGAATTGCAAGCACTAGCACATACACTTGCACAAATAAGCGATGAACTCTTCTTGCCAGTGGTTATTCTCTGCGAATTGCCAAAACACAACAGCAACAACGGCAGCGAAAACAGTGACGGCCAATGCGAGACAGATGCGCTAAAAGTGCTCTTTATATGCGCTAATTTATTTCGATTTGGTTTAGACTTTTTCCGATTCTGTTGTGTAAAAGGAAAACAATTGAATTGCTTTTCATGACTTCACTCCAGCGTTTCATTAATCAGATTCATCTATTGATTCATGTTCAATGTGGTTATTCACTTGGCAAATATGTTCGAAAAGCTTCGTTCATTTCGAATTGTGGTATCAATTTTGAATTGGCTCAGTCGATTGGCTTTTTCGACAATATTGAATTGAAAATCCAATGAACCGATTGAACGCTGATAATATCGTTTAATTCATTATAAACATGAATAAACTAAGCATTCTAAAATGCGCCCGAATTTATGCTACAACAGATATAGTCATTTACCTTTCTTACCTGGAAATCTAATTGGAAAAATTCCATCACATACCTGGAAATAGACTGCATTTAACATAACACGAAGCCCCTGAAATTATGCAATGTGATACACAATGAAATTTCCAGCCGGATGATTCTAATATGATAGAATTGCAGAATGTTCAATGAAGTGGAAATCAGTGTGATTACATTATGATCAGTAAAATGTTTATTTTGTTTTTATACCATGTTTTGTGAGTAACAATCAAAATTGCAATGAAAATTAAGTAAATATGATTTGGTCACTTAAAACTTGTTTTCCTATTAGTTTTCTCGTTGTTGCAATAGCCAGTTTTGTTCCAGTGTTTTTCTTTAACGAAACATGTTCGTAATCCTCAATTAAAGAGTGGAGAAATTATAGGTAGAAGTTTTCGGCAAATCCAAGAAATGATCGTTTTCGTTATAGAGAATATTCGGCATTTTAGTTAGTTTATTTGGAATGTGATATTCTATTAGATTGGTATATTTTCTTCCTAGAGATTAGATAAACAATATCTTCACGTATATATGTATTTGATTTCGTTTTTATTAATGTCAAAAGTACCCTGTCTTATTTTGTAGTTTGTCATTTAATGGCTATGACTATTACCTTTTCCTCTTAAAATTTTTGCATAATATAGATTTGCCTCGTTTTGTTTGTTCGGAACAATGTGTTCAGCGGTAGCGTTCCCGAATGAGTGTTCAAACACCCCTAATTCATGTCAATTTGTTCTTTTACCTGAAATGTAATATCAAATTCAGCCAATGTGATCAAATGGAAATGAACCAAAACCAAAAGGTGTTTAAATTTTTCCGAAAATTTATTTAAATGATCTGTTTTGCATATTTTTTTTCACATTTTTTTTGTCTCTCTCTCATTAATACGTCTAATTGTTATTGAATCTACGTTTATCATGTAGTATTCAATGGGATTATCTTGTTGTTTGAATTGATTACTGCATTTTATGTCTAACAAAATTGTACACAGATTCAAATACACTATAGGTGTCGGTGTCTACATCATTCATTGTTACTTATCAATTAGTGATATATAATTTCATTTGTCGATAATCTTAATTCCATTTGTTTTTTTAAGAAGAACGTCTATTTATTGTTTGTTTTCTTGCCTTTTCTTTTCTTTTAAACTTCTATTGGGACTGTTTGTGGTGAATTGAATACCACAACATGAAGTCATCTTATCGATTTTCCTCGTCAAAATTGATCCGTTTCAAAACTGCAATCTATCGAATCGCATAGTTTTGTAATCAATGCGTATAAACTGCAGGCTCAAAAGTGATCGAATATCATTAAGTGAATAACAGGAATAAAAATAAGTAAATAAAGAGATTTTTGGTAAAAACTATTTTAAGAAATCAAACAATTAAGATTTATCTTGCGTGCAGTTGCTTACTGTATCAACGAAATAACTTTGAATAGCGAATGAAATCATAAAACAAGTTAATTTGTTGTTGTTCAAAGTTGTATCAGTCTTAAAAAAATACAATGAAACGAACAAAATCAAAAAGTCACACGCAAGTGAAATACCATTCTTTGTTTCAATTTTTAAATACCTTTAACTTTTCTATCCAAGTATTCCTTTCACCATTTCTTTCTATCAAATAGACAACGATACATTCGCATTCTTAATTTTCCAGGTTGCTTAATTGTTGTGAACGTAAAAACAACATCATTTGCTCCTTATTTCTTACTTAACTGTATGCGTTTACCTTTCGTTCAAGTGTACGGTTTAACTAAAACACGAATAAATAAAACTTGCAACATTAAAACTAATCAAAAAGAAACTATGAGGTGTCGCAAAGGCAAAGTGAAAACAATATTCGATGGGGAAAATCGAGGAAAGGACTTCATAGTAAGTAAGTGCATTCTTGGAATCGCATTTTTTTCTGCGTGTGTGTCTATTAATATGCCAAGCAAATCTCGTGCATTTGGATTCCGAAAACGTTATCATCAAAAAATAAAAAAATAAAAAGAAATTAAGCCAACCGAATGGAGGAGGAGAAAAATGAAACGAAAGCAAACAAATAAATTGAATGGGAAAACGGTGATTTTCAATGATTCAAATACTTTATGTGTGATTTTTATTAAAAATCCATCTTTTTTTTTATACAGAATACACTACGATTAAGAATACGATCTAAATTAGATTTAAAATTGCTAGTAGAATAGATACGAACAAGTGGTTTTGAAACTGCTTTCTTTTTGTATAGGGTGAAAAGGAGTGAAAAGGGCAAAGTGAAACGTTTTCTCTCGCAAAATGAACTAATTGTTTTCTCCAGTGGATGTGTATGTGTGGTTTTCATACAATTGACACTACGTTTAATATTGAATTCGTCTTACGTTCAAGTTTTTCTTTACATATACAGACATGAGAATGTTGATTTTCTTTTTTCTTCTTTTTTTTTCATTAAATTGGATTCATTAATTTAAAAAGTTGTCTTGAACTTTCATTTGTTTAAAATGTTGTTTGTGTGTGTGTGTGTGTTGATCTGCAAATGCAGAATGCATTGAAATCATATCAATGTATCGAATTATAATCAAATGCCTTATCTAGATTATATTGGATTTAATATTTACAGTACGTACCTAGTGATGCTTAATTTCTGCCCGCTAAATGTTTTATCATTTCAATTAACTATGTATTTAATATGTCTTTTTAAAATTACGTTTCTTTTGCATGATTCCTCTCGATTTACTGTCGTAATCATCATTAAATTATTAAAATGGAGATGTGCCTCATTTCTTTGACTTTGGTATTAATGCCTCTGTATTTCATTTCTTTTTTTCTCTTCAATTCAGCTGGTGATTTTTGCTTTTTCTTAAAACGAATTCAACTAAAAAAATACTTGATTACTGAAAATAATAATGATAATAATAATTATAATGATAAAAATGATTCATTTTGTTTTTCTCAAAGTGCACACGAATTATAAATATCTAATAACCGATGTGTATTGCCGCATTTGCAAGGGATTGATTGTGTTTTTTTTTCCTTTCAAAATAAATAACGTTTATGTTCAGTTTTCGATCGTTAGAAGATGCTTGACATCATTCGATTTGGAGGCAAACGATAAGCAGCTGCCCAATTGGAATAAAGTCAAGCTTCCTCTTTGATAGACATCGGTTGCTGTTGATGGTGCTGAGGTAATAGTGATGACAATGACGGCGATGAAAGTGCTGACGTCGGCAGCGATACTGGCGTCGATAGACTGGATGAGGCATGGGCCGATAAATTCGTTACACCGTCGTCATCGTTGATGCTTGGAACGCTGTTGCATAGGCTGGCATTCATTGCGGCCAGCGTTGGAAGTGGAGGCATTGGGAAGTGTGGATTCAATCCACTGGCCGCTGACATATTTTTCAAATGCTTGTTCTGATTCACAACACATTTGCGCATATGTTTCTCTAGCGTTGATGGAACACTGAATGGCATATCACAGAATCGGCAGCGATAAACGTCCTTACCCGAACGACCATGTGTCTTCATGTGACGCGTTAGTTTGCTGCTCTGAGCACATGCATACGAGCATAATTCACATTTGTACGGCTTTTCGCCGGTGTGACTACGACGATGTACTGTCAAGTTTGAGCAATTTTTGAACACTTTGCCACAGTATTCGCACGTATCATTTCGTTTGTGTTCTTTTTTCATCAACGGATTGTGCATGAGATTGGCCGTCGACGTTGGGATGATGTTGTGCGTTTTTGCCTTGAGATTTTCGAAGAACGGATCGTTGCGGTGCAATCCGGGCAATGACCACCATTCGTTGTTGTCGAGTTTCATTCGTTTGGCCGAATCGAACGGGCTTTCAAATGGATTCGGATTGTACATTGGTACTTGGTTTGGTGTTTGTGCTTGTTGCGATTGTAGCATATTCTTTGCGAATTCTTCGCGTAAGCGCAATGCGGCCGGCAAACCGTTAAGTTTGTCGGAAAGTGGAGCCATTGCACTGCTATTGTTATTGTCACGATCTTTAATTGATAATTGCATTTGAAGTGCTTTGTTGGATTCTTGCCATGCCTGTTTCAATGCTTCCGAATACTGTGGAATGTTCGACAAACCGAACTTATCCATGAGCTCACCAACCAACGATGATGGTGGATGTCCCATGAGCAAATCACGTTTCATATCGAATTGCTTCTCGCTCTTGCTGCCAACGCTCAAGTCCTCAGCCTCATATTCCATTTCTTCATTTTCATCTTCTTCGTCGTCGATCTCTTCGACATCTTCTTCATCTTCGGGATTCGATTCGTCTCCGTCAAATGTCTCAACTGAACCAGCGTTGCTGGTACGATCCTCTGGTGTTGCGTGCACTTTCAAGTGTTGCTTTAATTTCGATGCTTGGAAACAGGTAAAATCACAGCTGTTGCATTTGTACGATTTGTCGTCGCTGTGAGAGCGTCGATGTATCAATAAGTTGGCTTGGAATCGGAATTTCTTTCCGCAAAATTCGCAAGCGTGCACACCATCGTTCGATTGCGATTCCTTTGGTGGTGTGGATGCCGAACGTGGTGTTGTGATGATAGTACGAGCTTCATCGTTGTTTACATCAGTTGTGTGTTTTTCGGGTGGCGTCAAACTCTGCGGCCGTGAGTTATTTGTCAACGGAGTCGGTGGCAATTGCGATGGTGATGGGCTAGCAAACGTTGGTGATTGCTGTTTTTGTGGGCTTGGTGAGCTTGCGTTTGCTAAATTGTTTCCTGGACTCGTTGTGCCGGCCAATTGGCGCAATCGTTGTGAATAAAAATCGATTTGTGGTTCAATTGAGAGATTCGGATTTGAAGCTGATGCAGAGACTCGGCCGCCAGTCGATGCTGGTCGCTCACTTCCAGGCGATTGAAACCCCGCATTGTGTGGAGCAAGGGAATTGGCTGCAGCAACTGCGGCTGCTGCCAAATTGAGACCATGATGACGGAATTGTTCGCTGACGAGTTGTTCCATGCGGAAATCATGATGTGATCGTGACAAGAATGGACCAACTGGCGGTGGCGGCAATGGCATGCGCAGCAAACCGAATGGATTGCCGTGCATGTCTGGTGGCGGCAACAACGGGTGGTGTCTTAAAAGCGCTGCATTTTGTTGGTCGTTTGGTTTCTGATTCGATATCGAATTCGATTGATTGCTTGCATTGCTCAAATCGGACGATGAGCTGGAATTCTTTGAACATTTGTCTTTTTCTTTGTCTTGTAGTTGCTGCTGTTGCTGTTGTTGTTGTTGTTGTTGTTGTTGTTGTTGTTGTTGTTGCAATTGGGCTTCAATCAAATGCTTATTCGATGATTCTACGTAGATTTTAACGCCGTGCGCATGTTGAACATGTTGCACGAGACGCCATGCTGAACTCAATTTTGTTTTGCATGTCGAACAGACGTAGTTGATGGGTTCTGAAAAGAATAAAAGGATTAAAGTTTAAAATATTGATTCTAAATAGAATTTCGACGGAAGAAAAAATTTAGATGACCACAAAAAATATTCAAAAAAAGCGGGATTGAAACCATTCGATTAGAAACAGTTATTTAACCCTTTCGGCATACAGTTCAGTGCAAACGAGCGAGTAAAATAACGATTGGAAAATCGAACCATATGGAAAAGCTAGAGCGCAAGATGAACGCATCTAAACTTAATTATTATTCCGTGGACGTAATAAGGTTTGAGCGTTCGAGTGCAACTGCGACTTTCATTTCATTATCCACGCGCATCTAATTTGATATTCATTTCCACATTTCTTTTCACCTCATTCTATATAGACAGGGCGTCACTGGCGACTGTTTGTACAGTGGATAATAACTACATTTTCGAAATTATTATTTCGTGGATGTGTTTTTCTAGCTGCGCGAGCATGCATTTAGCGCGATAATATAGCGTTTTTTTTTCGATATGAAATGATGGTATTCAAAATAATAAAGAACCATTGTGCTTGAGTCCATATGATACGAAAGGATGCACAACAATACATTTCACTCTATCCTGGTGAGTTTTTTTCTATCTCTCTCTCTCCCTCTTTCACTGTATTGATGTGCACCAGCAGCCGGCAAACAGTTGATATATCACAACAGAGAAAAGGGTGTGCATCATAAAAATCGTAAAGTTTTTAAAATGAGCACGCGCGCGCGAGCGACTCGATAGATCCACAAACGCAGTTAAGCTGACGAAATGTGTTCTAAGAACGGTTTTCGTCTTTTTACCTCCACTCCGGAGAAAGGAGAGACAAACGAAATAAAAAAAGGGAAATAATAGATAACATTCAATAAATGCGTTGCCTACATCCGTCGACGATTGAAAGCTGATCAGCATCGTGTGCTCAAAAATTAAACAAAGACTGTAGAAAAAACAACGAACAAGAGACAAACAGTTTTTTCTTTGGTTTCTCTTAACAGATCGCCCATTTGGTGTAAACGACGTGTAGGTAACTATCAAAATTGTACACTCTTCAAGTCTGACGCATTTGACGAATTCGAACGAGAGAGAACGAGGGATATAGAGAAAAAAAAAGTCGTGAAAAAACGGAAGCACGATCGTCACGCGCATTTAGAATTATTAATTGAGGGTAATATTTATGTTGGGATCAACATTCGTGTGCACAGCAACAGGCCTCTCGATTACAAGTCATTACATAAAACAACGTCAGAAGGAAATAAGAAAAAAAGGTAGAAATCGAAGGAGCAAACAATAAAATGAAATCAAACTTTCGCCGCTCAACATATTTCCATTGGAAAAAGTGATGACATCCGAAAAGGATATTCAAAACTATTTTTTCTCGTTTCACTTTTGTTGAAAAGAACCCATAATTTCGAGCACACTTTTGCTTTTCGACTATGACAGTTGCTAACAATGAACATTTCTATAGGAGATTTTGAACAGGCAACAACAGAAAAAATTTATGGCATTAAACCGTCAATCGGGTCTATCGTTAATCAACTCGGATCGCAAATGCACGGAATAGCTTTTGAATTTATTTTTTGTTTTATTAAAATTGTTAAATTTAATAAAACGAAGCAAATGATGGTTTGTGTTTGGCTGTGGTCACAAAATGGCAACTATCAATGGATTATGTGGTGAACATGTTGCAAAGTCATTAACACCCTCGAGGAAAATGCGTTTCGCCAACAGCAAAACCGTGAAGAGTGCGAGGGTGATTCGATAGAGTAGCATGCATTTTTCACACGCTTTCACCAAACACACATACAACACTACACCAAATTTCGATTTTCCATTTTGAATTTAAAATATTTTTTGCCAATGGGTGTAACACATGCGAAGCTAAAACAATGTTGCAACGGGTGTTATTCTGGCCATTTTTATTGGTTTGCGCACATATATAGAACAACAGCATCCATATATTCACCATAATGATTTATCTTTTGCATCGAAAGGACATGGATATTTGATGTCAAACATGCACGAGATGACAAAAAAGAAACAAGATGTTATTGGCTTTACCATCGGTCGTATATTCGAAATGTTAGTTTTACTCTGGTATTATTGTCACAAATGTCCGATATTTTCAGATTTCTCATTTTGTCAATTTAAAAAAAGTGCTCTCATTTCGGTGATATTGCTTGTGCAAAGAAAAGAGAAATCGTAAAAATATGCTGTGTTAAACGACACCATCTGCTTGCAGCGGCCACATATTTGAATTTGAATTTGTAACGGAACCGAAATATTTTCTTGAAAAATTCATATCGCCACAAAGCAAAGCACACAATGCTCGGCAATGGCAACGTGGACGTGACTCAGATATGGAATCGATATTGTGATTTGGCTGGATGAAATCGAATATTGGACCGTTGTCCCTAGCAGTCAGTGTCTCTTCACAAAACTGAGATTAGATATCGCTTTTTTGGAGGGATGATTTCAAATATTAATGCCGTCAATATTTTATCGAAATTTTTTTAGCGTATCAAACGCGTATTCGCGATGTCCGATTCAAAACTGTACGAGCATTTGTTCAGCAAACGGTAAAACTTTCCATCTGTCAGTTACATTCGGATTTTTCAATCACTTTTTACAAAGTTTTTCGGTTCCGTTATGAATATTACCGTCGGAACTAGGTTAACTGGTACTCTGTAATTTTCCGACCCACACGCGTTTCAATGCACATTTGAACGTGCGGACCAATTTCTTTTGTTGAACGCATTATTAGTGCTCATCGAAGCGATTTACCATTTCAATCAATTGCTCTGATATCCTCCAACTCTCAATCCAATTCAAACGATATGTACGCTTTGCTTACGTTTCATTTAACATATTTACGGTAATAAATACATTTCACAGCTTTTGCTTTACATAAACAAACCAAGCAATGAATAGTAAGCATGTCGCAGTGTACAATTGAAAAGAAAAATTGTTGATGGAATACATTCCTTTTGGTTTTGTTGTTGAATCAAATGCAATTCAACAAGTAGTCCTTGGCATACTATTTGGGGTAAGTTTCACTCGGCGAGCGATTTCTTTTCAGTTAGCCAAATAAGGCAAATGTGATTATAAACTGTGTTCAACACAATGCTATTCAATATACATATAATCGATCAACCCCAAGTTTTCTGCTGTTTTTTTATGACTACTTTCCTTTTTTTCTGTCCAGTTAGCCATCGAAGTTGATTCATATCGCACGATATACATTTTTTATGGGCATTATCACTCACATAATAAATATGTTATCGTATCCATTTGATTGGCGTATGGATGTTGATTTTTTCGAACATGGTTTTTATGATCAAATTTACATAACACTAGAAGTTACATGCAATTTTCGACATTTTTCCCCTCCCCAATTTTGCGGTCAATCATAAACAAATCCATCAAAGTTTCGCATAGATGTTTGTGTATTGGATCATGTTGAGAGCTACTTATTGTCACCCGATCAAAAGATGTTGCAACGAAGTTTGACCCTTCCGGCCAAGTGAATTTCTTCACGGACTCTTTTTTTTCAATCAAAGTCACCCTTTTCCATATCATCTTTCATCTTGTGTCCGCTTACTGTTAAATCTCATGTTTATTCACATTTCAACAGACTTTTTTTCAGTTCGTTAGAGAGCCGTAACCCGTATCGGATATTCTTTCGCATTAAAATAAATAAGATGAAAAATGTGAAAAAGATCTGTTTAGTGGTTTGAACACCATGGAAAATAGCATCAGTTTTGAGACGAGATAAAGAGAGCGAAAGACCACCGCAATCGATTATCGTAAGGAAATCCAGGAGTGACATGGCCACACATTCGATGCATGCATTTTTTTCCAAATGGGGTCGATTTGCTCTCATGTGACATATTCATTGTTTTTTTTCTTATATTTTTTCTGCTTTATATAAATTGAGTGTGTATGGAGTAAAAGAGATTTTTGGGCACTGACATATCAGTAGCATGCAACTTATCAGATTCCAGCTGCTCGCCCCTTCAATGAAAATCAGGAAGAGACCACTGAAGGAAATCAGTGCTTATTGTTTCAATTGCTATAGGAAATTGCCTATAAAATATTCGCTTCGATCTTTTTTTCTACATATCGAACGTTCTACATAGTTTGTATTTGCATTTGTTGGCCGATTGTGTTGGGCGCCTTCATGCAGAATGTTTCCGTTGTGAAAATAGAAAATGTTAAAAAGCTGATTACTTCGCATAGAACCGAGAGCCATTCTGTGTGTTGTTGTCATATTTGTTGAAAATTACTGCGGGCGGTAGACAATTTCGTATTTATTACACACAAACACAAAACCAAGCGAGAAAAAAGTTTTTCCTTGTTTTCTTATTTATTTATTTTTTTCTTTCATATCTCATTTTTTATGCGTTCGCAGTTACATTGCTTCTGACCATTTTCGGTCATTCAAACAGTGTGTGTTTTTGTGTTGTTGAAGAGAATGCGCGGCGTTTGCATGCCGCTGCCAACATTCCTTTTTTGTGCATGACGCGTCTGTTTGGATTTAGGGTTAGCTGTTGCTGCTGCCGTTGCTGTGAAATGCAAAACCATTGTTAGATTCTTATCGCCGAATCATTTTTCGTTTTGCGGTTTTACTAACCAAGTTCTTCTATTATTGCATAATAATGCATTTTATGCGGACGTTGTGCAGACGATAAGGAAATGTGACAAGAGAAAAAGAGAATGAGAGGAAGACCACTTGCTTTTATGACTACAGCATGCATGCCGGAAAAAAACACACAGACACACACCGAGAGAGACGAGAGACTAGCGCACTGAATTTCCCATTCACAATGCAGTGGCGCAATAAAAATGCTGAACATTAAAATGTCATATCCATAAAATTGTCCAGGCCATCGAGCCAACAACAGCGACCATGGTCGTGCCTCATTCACCAAACAAAATATGATATGATATTTTCTTCCCGCATGTTGTGCACTTTTGCATTGGGTCATTTTTGTGACTGGCACAAAATATCACATTTCAATTAGACATTATTTTGAATTCTGACGAAATCCAATAGTTAAATTGCAACCGGATGAAATTAAATCGTTCTATTGATAAATTGATTTCCTTTTTTTCGGGAAAAAAAATTAATCGAATTGGTGTCAATTGCATTGAATCTACAGATGGACTTCTCCGTATCAAGCGCCACCTGGAAATTTTTGCTGATTTCATTTCGATAGAGGCACTTCACTTAATTTTTGAACGTGTCAATCAAAAATTGCTCAGGATAAAAACAAAAGTTTTTTTGTACGTTTACATGAGGTGTACATGTTCTTTTGTTGTGTAAAGCGACCACTGCACGCTTTATTGTCACGATAAATCATTGAGATGTGAATCTTGATGCGCATTACCATCGGCCAAAAATGTATTCGTCTCTCTTTTAAATTGAGGCAATTAAACCCTTTTGTCTCTGGTTCAGCCGTACACACATGCCGAGAGAGAGTGAGAGAGAGAAATGCGAATTCACGAGTTTTTGCGTCTGGGGCTTTTGAGGACGAGGTTTATCATCGGATTAACGCACATTTGACTAGAAGAAAATCAGCCAAAGTATTACATGCGCATATTCCTTGAAACAAAAATTGAGTCCACATTTGTTTGAGCTCATTTCGAAAATGCTGTGACGAATACACGACTGCATTCACACTAAATAACTGAGGGTGCACACAGTATGATGAATATGTTGAATAATTGCTGCTAATAACTCGACTGCACTTCATATTTGTTGTTGCATAAGCCGTCCGCACTTACGTAAGGGCATTGTGATTGCGAAATCCATAAACGAGAACGAGACGGAACACAAAGTAGAGAGAAAAAAAAGAAACGTAAACGTGGAAGCGAAGCGCGTTGGAAAAGGCCCACGTATTCAGCATATTTATGTCGGATAGCCATTGAATGATGAGAGACTATGTAAGAGCGGACCTTTTGTATTCTTTGCTTTGTATGCACGTTGCATTTATCGATTCAAATGGCCTTTAGAAAAAGCCGTTCTATTTAAAAGGCAATGCAGCCGACCGACCGACCGACCGAACAAGCGAGTGTGCGAGTGAGAGCCAGCACGAGAAAGAGAATATCGACGAACTTTGCATGAGTTTGTTTATGAGGGTGAAAAGATACCACAATTCCGTTCGAATTTTTTCAATGTTCATTGTCACTTTTTCCATTCGAATGTGAAACAAAAGCCATCAAAAGTGCCAAGAAGGAAAGGGAAAAAAACTGTCATCGGCGACGTCAACGAATGCAGTTTCACACAATGGAATTATGGTGGTGGTATGATGTGCCGTTTTCTTTGTACTTTGAAATGCGAAAAACAATGCAAAAAATTATCCGCTTTTGTGATAAACATTTTTTTTTCTTCATTTTACTGGGCTTTCTGTTTGTATGTGCAGCGAAAAAAAGGTGACTGAACAAGAGGATTGGCGCTTCAGTGCAGCGCAAAGTCGAAGTTATGAAAATAGACTCGAAAACCGGAACAAATAAGTGGCCACTAAAGATTAAACCGCATGAATGACCCTTTTCTTTGGCGTTGGCACATCGCAGAAGCTGCTCATATCTTGCACACAGGGCTGCCTTTTATCCGCGCTTTTCTTTTCAATCCATTCACACAGACACACACTCACTCACAGAGGCGCAAAGGCACAAAGGCCGTTCGGAATCCGGCCGTTTGAGTCGCGCTCGCTCTTTTTTTCTTCGACATTTTGAACTGATTTTCTTTTTCGATAAGTTTCTTTTCTTCAAAATGCGCTTGAAACATTTCTTTTGATTGAATTTCGGCCCATTCGACAATTGTGCAGCGTAGCTCATTCGGCGAATCAAGAATGTCACATTATTGCGTGAAATCGAATAATTTACGAAGTTCCACCATGAAAAGAGGAGAAAAAATAACTGCAAAATAGAACACACATTTGATTTGCACCGACAACGTGTTAACGCGTGATTAATTTATAAGCGATTGACAAATGAGCAAATGACGGCAATTAAAGTGACTGTAAACAACGCCTCAATGATGTAAGTGCTAATTATTTACAAGTCGTTCAGAATCACTTTTCCTTTGTAATGCACGACAGGGCATAAATCAAAAAAAGTCAGCCGCACATTTATCTTGTGTGACCAGTGCAGCTATAACACACTAAATAGACTTCGCACCGCAAAATATTATTTCAATAAATCGCTTCGGCATTTTTTTTTTTCATGTCAATTTTTCCTTTTGAACAAATAAAAAGTACGCGGAATTTGAATAAATATTCACGCTTCGAGCCGCGAATTCAATGCATGCAAATTGTTTATGTAAGGCGCACAAGAACACCGAGACCATTTGAGCTGGTGTGTGTGTATGTGTGCAATGTTTCTCTTTCTGGATAAATTATGTGTGCGACACATTCTAAAGCATATATGTATGAGCGCACCGATCACCGGCAATCACTCTTCCATTCGGTAATAACCATAATTTCAGCATCGATGCACATTCGGCAATGTTTGCCTAAGAAGAACCGCATGTCAATCGACATGGCGATATATTATGTAGTGCATTACATTGATTGTGTGTCGGCTTGACGCGTCTCGCTGCAATCGCATGAAGAAGATTTAAGCGATCATCGCGAGAGCCAACGAGAAGAGAAAAAAAATGCAAATCAAGTGTGTTTCGGTGTAGCTACACTTTATACGGTGCCATTAATACCATTTTTATGCACTCGATTTTGAGCACTTTATTTACTTGTAACGTTGGTTGCATTGCTCAAGCCACAAGAAGATCATCGATTTATCCATTCTCCGTGCCAACAATAAATTCAACAGGCAATGTGAGCGTTGACATCATCATCGTATTTTTCCATTTAATACGAATTAACATACAAAGCGATCATAAATTTTCGTGTAAATTTGAATTAGGCTCTCACTTGTGTGAGTGCGCTCGTTGCCTTTTATTTGCGCTTCGCCATTGGCGTTGCGTTCGGATCGTTCGATGAATGGTACTAGTTTTTGTTTTGTTTTCATTTTCGGTTAAACAATAATATACGTGTAAAAAACAATCAACAAACACACTTGGTCTATTTGGCAGTGAGAATGCAATCTCCTAACCGAAAAAGAAAGCAAAATGTCTTCACCAAAATGATCTTCTATCAACACGTAGTACGTTCACATTTTGCATTGATTTCTCAATGGCTCGGCATCGGCTTGTTTCTATTGCCATTTAATTTGCATATTTAGACACGCCGAATAAGAAAAATTTGCTTTGAACTATTGTAATGAAAAGAGGCCGTTTTGTTGTTGTTTTTTTCTTTTTCGGCCGTCGCCATTCACCGAACGCGATTAATAACGTAACAGTGGTAAGTGTTTGAGTTGCATGCAATTTCTTCTCTTCGTGAATGCGCACGCTGACATTAAACAAATAGTAGAAAATGATTGAGGCTGCACGGATTGAACGAGGTTCTGTCATCGGAATCGATCGTTTTGGTCAACATATATTGTTATTAAACGAGGCTGAATGAGCCGCGATATGCAAAGTGAACGTGGTCGGTAATGACGATTCGATGCAAATACTTCACAAAATCGTTCATCTCATTTAAAATTCATCACAAAATAAAACCAAGCGGTCGCGCTCACTCCAAACAATGAGCGTGCGCTCGTATGCTCGCTCGCTCCCAAGAAACAAACAATATGACCGCAAAATAATGGAAAAAACATGAAATTATTTCCAACGAATTTATCATTTATCGATATATTATACAAATAGCCTGTATTTATAACTGTGAAACACGTAAAATCGAAATGTGCGCCGGTATGTGCAGGCGGGTAGATTCAAATTGTGTGCGCGGTGCATTGCCATCGAAAACCGAATGACACCAGATCGGTCAAAAGAGAAGACAATAATGTAATCTTGATTTGAACTCCTTTTGCCGCATAAATGAACCAAATAATGAAATTCAATTGTGCTATTGTAAAATGTCTGTATTTACACTAGCACACACACCTCGTCATCTCTTATAATCAAGAGCACTGCAATCGATGATGAAGGGAATTGCAGCGCGTTGCCCATGCGAATGACTACAAAAAATATAAATACACTCATCTCGCTCACTCTGCGGGCAAAAAATGCTATGAACAAAAAAAATTGGATAAATTCTGTTGAATTATTAATATTTGCGTCGTTTCTTTTTCTATATTTCACTTCTATTTGGTGTGTGAGTGGATGTTCGACGCGTAGATTTTGCGATGCCGACTGTTTGGTTTGCCTGTATAATTTTACATGATTTAGATTGAGTCATTACATTTAATGTTTGAACGGAGTGTTTATGAGATACATTACAATGGAATCGATGCGAGAGACCAGTCGAAAATGTTGCTGCGTATGTGTTTCCGACGCAGTCAATAGCCGTGAACATTGAGTGGGTTTTTTGAATGTAGCCGCACATCGACTTTAATTATTGGTTGAAAGAGAAACACATTTAACCGAGACAATTGGGAAAATTGATTCCAAGGTGTGCGAATTACGAACGCAACGAATGTGTATTAAATGATAAAATGTGTAATTTTGTTTCATTTTTTTCCTCTCTTGTTGCGTTCTCCATTCGAATTGATTACACGTTTAATGTGCGGCATCGATGCAGCAAGTCTCCTCGAGTAAGAGGTGGTCGAGCATAAAATCACGGGTTAACCAAGCGATTTTATCATTTACTTCAACTTAATTTGTTATTTTGACGGCAAATTATTTGTCTGACACTCGAAATCTTCCGACACATCCGCCTTCCTTATCTCTTCTACATTTATAGAAATAGCTTCAGTTTGAACATTTTCTTTCTTTCTGGGCGTCGAGTGTTTCTTTATTGTATGGACAGACACTACGCGCATAACGCACTGAATTTTAATGACACAATCTTAAGGAGATTAAGAAAAAATCGTGTGGTTAGAAAAAACTTTGTGAGCGTGCGCTTCTCCCTTGAGTTTTAAATTTCCAGGAAGAAAAAAGAAGGAATAATTTAACGTTTTTATTTTAACGTTTTCCATCGTAAATGGTATGCCTAAGAAGTTCTTAGATTTTTTATTCGGATTTCACTTTCTTTGGAGCATTTGGTTCTGACGAGAAAAAATACGATGATTGCTTCGACAGTAGCAGATGTGCAGCGATACTAATGACATATATTTCCGTTTTTTTTTCTGTGTGCCGTAACCGCAGCATTGAAAATTGTCGGTTTTTTATTTTTCATTTAAATTCAATCAAAACAGAATGCTGTCATATGTTCAATGCAAAAAAAAAATACGTTTTAAATAATTAGGCTCAAAGTATCGACGGAAAAATATGAATTTTGTTCAAGTAACTCCGGTTTGCTTATGGTCACTGAATAGATTCATATTTCGCTTACGTGCTTCGCTACAAAGAGAATATCATGTCATGCTTCAATTACCCGCCAACAATGGCACTGTCAGAGATTCAAATCGTTTCAGCACCTTTGTGAATATTTAATTCGCAGTAATTGGTCGCCGTTGCCGTGCAAAGTCGGCAAATGGACAAAGGCTACTTTGTGAACCCTTTGCCATCCATTCAAATTGTAACACGAAAAGTTCTATTTTCTTTTCTTTGAATAGTCACGAGCCAACTAGACGTGCGTTTCGTAACTGATGCAACCAAAGGGGTTGCGTCACAAATGACCACTTTCAAAGAAACACTGTGAAACTGTTGTCTCTTTTGTAGCAACTGTCTGGTGGAATTCTTCAAAAGAACTTTGAGCTACAAAAACACTGTGTCGCACGTCTATTTGTCATATTCTTTATGTGTTAGGGGAATCGAAAGATCAAAGGGAATGATTTATTTTTCTCAAACACCAAACAAAAGTGGTCACTCTTTTGCCACGGTCAATTCGTCTTCGTTGAATATTTATGTGCTCGTTAGAAGGAGAACAAAAATGTTGTCGTATATTTTTCGTTCTCGAAAGATATAGAGAAAAAAGCATCATGTTTGACTTACCATTGTTTACTGTGTTGGTTTCACCGTCGTTTCCATCGATTTTTGTGCTGCTGTTTTCGTTTCGTTCGCGTTTGATTTCTAAACTGTTACTGCTGTCTGCGCTATTTCCACGCTTTTGTTCATCATCTGAGTTGCTGTTGTTTTCTAACGAATTGAGTTCCGATTGTTTTGATTCGGAATTTTCATTTTCGTTTTCGTTTTCATCTGCGGTTGATGAATTGAATAGAAAAAAAAATCGGTATAAAAATAACTGTTCCTCGAATACGGGTGCGTATAATAGCTTAACCTAGAGATGCCATAGAAAATTGATGCTCACCATCAGGTGTTAGTCTTTTTGGTGTGCTCGATGCACCGTCACCACTCAAGAAACCAGGACTAGCTAGAGGTGGTGTGTGAACGCGTGACGATGAACTGGATGGTTTTCGTGTGGAAATTGGCGCTGAAATCGACGGCCGTCGATTTACAAGACTCAACGGTCTACCATCTTCTGAGTCTCTGTCACCGGTTGTACCACCTTTGAAAATTAAGTGAAATGAATTTGTTAAAATCAATAGTTGAAAACGTTTTTATTCTTTTCCATGTAGGTGACCGAATGTGAGAGTGATGAATTCTTACCTTGTGGGAAGCACTGGCCATAATTTTCTTTGTTGCACTGCAAAACTTTGTGCTGAATGAATTTAACGATGTCGCCGAGTGCAAATGTTTTTTGACACGAGCCACATGTTAGTATATCCTGTATAGCTCCAGGTTCTGCTGTTGATTCAGATTCTGCTGCAAAATGGAAAAGAAGGAGAACGAGAGCGGGCGTTAGTGATGTCATTGGATTGGTATCGATTGAGAATAACTACACATAGGCGAATCAAATGCGTTTGTTAAATGCACACGAGAATAAGCCAATCAAATATTTATTCAATATGTACGGGGCAAATGTGACACAGGGATAAAATGAGAACAGTCGTCTCTCTTTCTCCCTCTCTCTCTCTCTCTCACTCTCTCACTTATTCTCAACTGGTGTTGCGACCAATTGCACAAATAAACAAAATGTGAGGATGTGGATAACCTCGCGGATTTTAATAAAATATAAATACATATCCAATAAAATACAGACGCTCACTGGTCCATATGTCTAAATGTAACATTTATGGAATTTTCCAGGCGATGCAAGCATCGACAGAAGCACACAGCAGTATAATCTCTTTAAGTACTACCCTTTGGCCGTTAGTGTCAGAAACCGTATGTCAAAATTTATACGGGTGCACAGGCGAAGTGAGGGCATCGAGAAAGCGAAGCATTTACGTTCATTTTCACACATTCGACGATAATTTTGCTTGCGGCTAAGCAATGTATCGTGTGAGTGCGAGTGCGAGTGCGAGTGAACACTTTGCAACTAGTAAAATACAATCGCAGCAACCAACCAAACCACCTCCGAATTCGGTAGTTTTGTGTTCCGTTTCGCTTTTGTGGTCGTTGTTCGTTCGAAAGCGATATTCCTAATAAAAGTCCTTTTTGCTAAGTGCTACTTTGGCACAAATTCACTGCGAGATTATAATTATTACCCCAAAATAACCATTTTGGTATTTCGTCGCATGCATGGACTTGCGATACCAGTCGCCTAAATACATGGATATAAACAGCGATGAAGAAATTAATGGTGCAATTCATTAGAAGCATTTCGATGGTTTTTATTTTCGCACCAAGCGAAGAAAAATCACTTCAAGTGTCTTAAGTGATTCGGTTTTTCTCGCACCCATTTGCAGTGAATTATTCGTACAGTTTTTCCGATTAATTGAAAACTATTGGCTGGGCGCGCTTGTGCCGTGGCATCGAATGCAGCAATAAAAACCAAAACCAAAAATATAAACTGTGCTGAATAAATTATGAACGGATTTCTGTTTGTTATCGATGGATTCGACGGTCGGCATTATGTAATTCGATTATGTGCGCTGATGGCCAGAAACTCGCACAACAGTATCAATGAAGAGGATTGCCATCCGAAGGAAACCGAACGCTATGCGCTTTTATAACAGTATTAATAAATCCCTGACGTCGAATACTTATCAAATTATCGTCGGCCCCAGTCTGTGAGCCACCAACCAACATATCTCCAGATGTATTTGCGTAAGCAATAGAAGAGGAAAAAAAACGCATTAAATTGGCCACTGTTGAGGTAGAAGAAAAACTTTCCACTGATGATATATTTGGTGGTGAGGGATTTGATTCATTTGGAGACTGTGTATTTGTGTGTGTGCACGGACACCGAACTTGTAATTCAATAAAAAATACGACGTCTGGGAGATGCGTATTGGCACTTCGACGTCAGCAAACTACGTATTCCATCGAATTGATTTGCCACGCAAAACGAAGCTGGTCCTTGATCCGCAAATGAACACCTTGACAAATGACATACTTCAAAATCAAAAGGACGTTTTTTTTCATAGAATTCATACACTTTGCTTACTTCGAACATATTGAAAAACTGGTACACACATTGCAATTCCAAATATTGGATAATATTGAGTTATTTTTTCTTCATATCTGTCAATGTTTGGTGTGTGTGCCTGCATAAAAATGTCGTATGGTCTGGTCTGCCTGTGCGGCTGTTTACCCCTTTTTCCGAGCATTCATTTTTATTGAATGTGAAATGGATATTGACGGCATTACATCAAATCGATGCACTAATGCAATTGACACATTTCGCTTTGGTTTGGGCAAAACTGTCAAAATCAATGGGAAATACATCTGATACACAAAAAACAATTCAGTCATGAATAAATAGAATCGTCTCACTCGCTCGTTGCATATACTTTCAGACATCGGATCAATCCACCCTTTCCCGGCAAAAGGATTAATAGATACGGTATTTTTCGATATGGCCATTGGTTTTTCCATATTTCTACCACATTATGATGGCTTCGAAGCGAATCGATTGAATTGATTGCAAGCGGTTTACGTCACATTGCGATTCGCTATGCAGATAAAATCGAACGCATTCGCCAATGAATATCAATGGCAGCTAATTGTAATTTCTATATTAATTGCCACGAGAATCTTAATGAAGGCTATTAAATAAAACCATCAATTTATGGAGTAATGTCGCGACCGAGAAAATATTATGCTGATTTCTGTTGTTTCGAAGCAGATAAATGTGTGATTGGTATAATTTTCGGTGCTATGAACTATTAAATTATGATTTTAATCAGAAGAAAAGTAATAATCAAAGTCATAAAGTTCGAATCTATGGCGATCTTTGCTTGATTCCAATCAAAATAGTTGCGCTACATAAGTATATTTTCATTTGATTGTAAAAAAAGTTTTTGTAGCAAATGAATTGTGAATCGTTGTGTTAGCTCAGCCATTTTCGATCATCAAAAAGGGTTTTAGCGCTAAAAGTATTAGCTCTAACTTCTGAATCATTCTAAACAAAACCAAATCAATTGTTGGATTTCGATTGTTATTTTAACGCGCACATCAGCTTCTGTTGGCTTAATACTTTTCACCCCACAGTTCGATTGTGCGCATTTCTATTAATTGATTGCTCAATATCGGACCTCCGTTCGGCTCGCAGCAATACTCACTCAACCGAAACTGCCCTTTTAACACATTTTTCCCATCCGAACATTTTTTTTCGTCTTTGTACGACAAAAAGAGCATTTTTACTCAGTTTAGATTTGCTATCAGCTTTAACTAACGAACCAAATAATTCACATTTGTTTGACTCAAAATGACTAAAATAACTGACCCGAAACACACAAACTGATTATTTCGGGTAGATGTGTGGATCAAACTCCAACAGTTTGTGGAAAATGTTTATACTGGAAAAAACAAGTTCGTTCCATTCGAAAAAAGCGCGAACGAAAATGATGAAAAAAATTGTGCGTCAAAAATAGTTTTTAAGCCACTGCACCGGAAAAACTAAAATAAACATTCAAGTACTCGAAGTGAGCCATTAACATCGACATATATGAAAAACAAGGGAAAAACGCACAAAACCAACACAGCCGATATAACTGGATCAAAGATAAACCGCTCCATTAAAACGGTAAACATAACCCAAATTCGCATTGCGTTCAGCTGAGAGAGTGCGTCGCGAGCGTTATTATACTTTTTTCTGTTATGAACTTCAGTTTTATTATTTCGCCTCGTTTACGATGTGATTGCTTGAAAAACAGTTTAAAGAATGTGTTTTTCTCTCTCGTTGTTGATCGTTTAAAAGGTATTTTCGCAACCCTAATTGCATTCCGGCAAAGGCAAATCTCAAATCTCGGTGAGTAATGTTTTGTAATTGAAGGTGAACCAGATTCGATGGATTTCTTTTTTCTCTTCACACATTTCGGAATGTGTGAGCATTTGTGTGTGTGCCTTATGCGTGAGTTGAAAAAATGCGGCACGGAAAATTGCATAACGCAACGACTCAAGCGACAATTATTAGAATGAATGGTGTATGTGTGTGTGCATCGTAGCCGAAACCCCGATTGAGATCGAAAAGGTGCAATACCGTTCAAACAATATCAACATTCTGTGCTTTAGTATTGTAATTGGAATCATTTTGCGTCAGGGTTTTCTTTCTGTATACCCATTCAAAAAATAAAATTTATTATATTGTTAGTGCTGCTATGAAAGTTTTGTTATTACTTTCTGTAGTTGACTTTGATTTTATGTGCATTTGGGTTTAAAGAGATGGGAACAAAAAGAGGAGAAAAAAAGAAGTGAACTCAACAGCTAGTACATGTTTGATGTAAACCGACATTTTGAAACAATTAGTAAATAATAATTTGAACAGAAACAATAACGATTTTTTGTAGCACACAATTTAATAAGAGCAAAACTTGTTTGGAGTCTCGTTCATTCGTTCAAACTGCTGTGTTCGGAATTGTTTGCTTTTTCTGTTTTTTTTTGATGGTCTAATATTTGAAATTTTCGGGCCCACAGTATTATCGAAAGCCACACAAGCAACATGTGTGATCACAAAATGACCCACCCTCATTTCGGCAACAATACAAAAAAGATATTCCATATTTTTGGCTGTGCGGCGAATTGCCTATCGCCAACCTTCCTTCCTTCAATTCAATTGAACTGAATCGAACCTGAAATACATCTGCGATTGTTCAGCAGCCAAAAATGAGAGGGAATGTCTGGCCATTCGTCACGTTAAATGAATCCATTCGGAAATTCATCGAAAATTGTAATAGGTTCGGTGCGTCATTACGGGATGCCACATGAATTTCGTCAATTGGAATAAATTCCCATTTTTCGTTTGAAAACATCTGCGGTCAAAAAAATATCATTCTATACCGAGCAAGCGAGTAATTTCGCAAAAATTTGCTGTAGAGAATTTCAGCCAAAGTGAGCGCACGACGAAATGAAGTCATCAATGATAAATGTTGCACTCAACAAGGAAATTCATTTGACTGCATGCCGTTTAATTCTCTGCTAAAAATAATTTGATTTCATTTGTGGAAATATCTAAAATAAATGCATTTCAACCAATTCAAACCGCCAAATTGAAAATGAAAATTTAAATGGAAACTACAATTCAGCAATTTGAAATGAAATCCTGCATTCCCAATTAAACACTGCTGTTACATTAGTGGTTTTTTGTGTAGCTTGCGTGGAAACTGCATTTTGAAATGGAACACTAAAAATGCGAGTTGCCATGAAAACACAACTTTGCCATTTCGTTGATAATGTTTAATATTAGCGCATTTGAAAGATCCGAATTAGCAGTATCTACCGTTTGCATTTTTTATTTTATCAAATAGACGCGGCGTATATATATACAATCATTTAGTCGCTCTGTCAATTTAAACTTTTCCGAAAAAAAAAGTTTTGGTATATCTCTATGACTCCGTTTTTTTCAGTGTCTCATTTTTTATGGCAGCATTTTTGGTTCAGTATCCAACTCACACGTGTATCCGTACGGTAAGTTTTTTTTTCACTTTGCTATTGATTTCTTTCGTCTGCAGCGTGTGGATGAGCGGAGCGAAGCAAGGGGGTAGGTACAAAAATCGCTTGGATGACGAAAAACATACATTCACATCCATACAATGAAACCAAATATCCAAGGGACACTCACAATACATACACGCCGCAGACATCAGTCGACTTTCGAAAACTAGCGACTGTGCAGTGTGCACACATATCCAATCCCATGCTCTATACTATGGAACGTTTTATAGCGGCTATACGCATTGGTCAGTAGAGGAGCAACACCAATACATTAATCCACGCTTTTTTCCAAGTAGTTTTCAAGGCTTAGGGCCGTTTGAAAATGCCATAGCAGCAGCAACAGTAGTAGTAGAAGCAGCGGCAGCGTTAGAGGTGTGGTGAGCGGAACGGATAATGTAGCAGTGAAGGAATAGACAAAATCGAAGCCACACTGTCCATGTGGTGGTGTGTATGCGTCGGTCATATGTGTATCTCGCCAGTGCTCGGTGTTTACATGAGCTGGTACAAGCGGTCAAAGGCAGAAAACAAGTGAATGGCAAGCGTTAGTCGGTGCTCGTATGCGTGTAGTTCGTTCATTGACCATTGGTCAGAGAAATGCGCATGTATAAGGGTTGGTAACGCCCTTCAACTATGTAAAAATCGATGCGTTATTGAAAACCTATTTCATCAACACTTTTATTTCAGCATTTTTTTAAAAATGTGATCTTTTACGGGTTTTTGTTCGCCATGGATTTGCACGTGTAATTTTCTACGTGTCAATGTAAACTTATAATTGAAATGAAAATCCCAAAGGACCATAGAAGCAGCTTAACTCTTTCTTGTTGTGCGCACGATACTGCCGTATTCATTTGCCGCGACAAAGGGATTATCAACACTTTGTGAGGATTTTCCAAAGTAAACTCTTCTGCTTCGGTTGAAGTCGTTAACTTATCGTTTTTTTTTCTTTGCAAAAACTTTTTTTTGACAAACTTTTGCATTGTTGAAAAAAAAATGCAGAGAGAAAAGTATCACAGTATCAATGGTACCAATTTTTATGCGATGAATAAATCCGCAAATGAAAAATAGTCCATGGTAAATTATACGAAATCGGCCTTGAATAAATCCATTTCCATACAAAAACTAACATCACGCCAATCATTTTCGGAGGGGTGCTAGCGATTTGTTTATATCGATCGAATGTATTGAGAACGTGCTGAACAAGTGCGAGCAATTTGCATTGCAAATGTTCGGCTTCCTCTATTTTATGTGAACCCGAAGAATGGGCCAAGAGTCAATGACAACCAAAACACACGAGACCGTTGCACCATCAGAGCACTATACGCAATTAAATCAAATCCGCCTAATCAAATTAATGGCAACTTCGAACTTCGACGGATAGGAAGTTTGACCACCAAACCAAATTTAATAAAGAAGACGCCAGATCAAAAGGGGCTGCATCAAATGCTAACAAGAACCGAAAAAAACCATAAAAATTAACAAATGCATGTGAAAATGATGCAGTTGATGTTGCTTCAGCAGCACAAGAAATATGATATTGATTGGGATTTCTAGCATTTCTCGTATTTGCCGCTACGAAATGGACCGCTCTGCGTCTGGTTATTTATGTTGTGGTTGAAATCAGATTCTCGAACAACAGCTAGCTGAGTACCAAGCCCATAAATTCAGAATTTCGCTTCAATTTATCCGAGTCTAGCATTATCGTGTGTACGCGGCTAATATTATCCAGCAATTTATGATGAAACCGCCAAATAAATGTACTCTCACTACTCGGAATGGATATAAGTTTTTCGATTTGAACCCAATAAAATTATGTGTTTGATAATAATAAATTTTTTCAAATGACTTCCCTCCGTTTACTACAGCAAATCGGTAATTGCAGCCACAAGCGGAATTTTCGGATTCATTGATATGTGAATGTGTGTGCGAGGCATAACATTTTACTGAAATAACGTAAAATCGACAATTGGCCTGTGAAAGCCATTTGAGTGTGAGACCATGCACAGTTTGTACGCGTAACAAAATGATGAAACCACGCACACCCTTGATATTTCCTCTTTTTCGGGTATGTCATTGGCAGTGTGCTACTAATTTAGCTACTCTCACTGGATTTAATCAAATTAGCAAACAGTTCGAAATAGGACAATTTTTGTTAAATTCGATTAAAAATCCAAAAAATTGGTTCGATTTTTTTTATACCAATGCAATGTTTTCAAGGCTCATTTGAAGTTTTAGTTTTTATGGAAAACGGAAGTTATATATCATGAAATATGACAACCAAATCAGACAAAAATGGATCTAAGACAAGAGCGACCGAATAGCAGTGCCGCTCTGATTTCAATATGTGTCGCGCACGTTTCAGAAAGTGGAAAATAAGAAAAGAAGAAAAAAAACTCGATGGTATTGACATCAATTCAGTTTTCCCATGCAATATCAGAGAATCTGCGTCCTGATTTTCAACGTTGTCGGGTTTTTTATTTCATTTTCTCTCCCTCTCCCCCTTCTCGCTCACCATAACGCGCATCCTATTCTAATATCCGCTCAAATGTGAGATATCTTTCACACATGTATGTTCTTGGCGCATGGCGAACCAGAAACAATTTCGACCATAAAATTAAATTCCGTATGTGTTTCAGTGTTTGATGTACTGTCTCACTTATTCGGATCACATACAGCACAGCAATCGCCATCGCAAGGAAGTAGTTAATATTACATAATGTAATGGACTTGTCTTCCTCTCTCGGCGATGGCTAATGACTCTTCGCTTTTGCCGTTGCCGATTCCTTCGCATCGCATCATATTGATGGTTTTTCAATTGCGACCATATTTTCCGGATATCTTGTCTTTTTTTCCGAATCGAAGACACCGAATCGACTCAATAACAAGACGTCGGATATCAATATGGACGCATCCAAATGGGTTTTCATTTGCCCGTCCACATTTCGACTGTACGACGTAATGTTAGCAATTTAGAAGCAATTTTTCGTGTTCTCTCCATCTCACACCATCAAAACCATCGCAAATCGAATCATACGGTCTTTGGAATTGGTTTTGTTACCCGTTGTCTTTGGCGAAAAATACAAAAGAATATCAAAAATGGGAAAAAATATTGCCGACCTCTGCGACTGATACTATCATCGAAACAAGTATATACATCACTTGTGACAGTAACGGAATAAGAGTTGCCGACGAAACAATCACAGCAAAACGCAAGCACATCGTTCATTGCTATTCGATCGAATCCATTTTCCATAACCAGCACATCAAAAGCCGAAATACTTGTCAACACACAACCACACACACACATACTGCGTTTACATTTCCATCGTCGTAAATTGGTTTCGCTGCTAGCACTATTGTTTCGTATTTCGCTACGCGAGTTTCATCAATTTGGTTTTTATGCTAATGAAAATTCACAAAATAATTTGTATTTCATTTCGAGATTCCTATCAAAACTCGAAACGTTTGCCAATTCTGTCAAGAGTTTGCCACAACAAAGATATGGCTCGACTACTCGCTCTTTACATAATATTAACTTTAGTGGCTTATTTACTGGTTTTCCATACAAATACATGGGCAAGTAATGAAGTCAACTATCGATTGAAATGGATCGCAATAATTTGCAGAAGAAAAATTAATGCATGCCAAAATGTAGCTAGAGAGACAAGAGCATTGTGAATGTGAGAGGCCTGCGTCATTGCACCGCTACTTCGCCTTTATGATAACATGATGAGTGGCATTTTCCAATAAAATGCAATTCGTTGGCTAATAAGACGGGAGTAGCGCCTAATTATTTCGATGCGCAATAGAATGACTCTTACTTCAACCGCAACGAATATTAAATCAAAGATTTTTACGAGGCTTTTTTGTGCTTCTCGTTTGAGTTGCAACGTGAATGATGCGAATAATTGGCGACGATAACAAATTGGAAGGCATTGCATCGATTGTTGACAAATGACAATATCGATATCGCTCTCGCAGATTCCGTTTTATTGACAGTGAAATTGCCATTTACTTGTAAATTAGTTGCAATTACGGCTCTTGAACTAACTTCAATTTAATGGATTGCCGCCATAACGGGAAATTTCTCATAAAACTCAATTTGTGTCGTGAATTACAAAGAAAAGAAAATTATTTTCCGATTTTGGATTCGAATCGTTGAGTGGTTCAGCTGCGTTTCATGTCTATCAGTATCGAAGCCATTGTCGCTTGTGCTGATTTCGCCTGCATTTCGAATGCATTTATTTGAAGCACGTACTTTTTTCGTCATTGTTCTCTTTTTGTTCGGTATATATTTTTTTCGGTTTTACCCGACTCCGAAGAGATAAAGCGCCAATAAAATGTGTGCCCGTAAGCAAGAATGTTGAAGGCGTAATAAAGAACGCATGTATCGAAAATGCTGAATAAAATGTAGTTCAAGGTGCTTGTTTACAAACATTGATTCTATTTTCATTGTTTTTTTTTCTGTTGTTGTTTTTGTCAAATGCAATCTCCAAATGCGTAGAAGGGTTTAAGCATTGAATATTGAACACTCTGAATATCAAATGAAAAGGTGTTTGGATTTGGTGCTTTTTGTTATTCAAAATCAATTCTTTTTTTTCGTTGCATCAAAGGTCACGCCACCATTGAGTTGGAACAAATGTAAACAACAAGTAATAAATCAATGGGTTTGAATTGAAGCCACACACAAACTGGCAGACACAATTTTTATAAATGATTTTTGGACGCTTTTGTGGATTATCACGAAGGAACTGGCTTGAAACGTGACATCCAATCTAATTTTTTGCTTATCACTCCGAAGTTCGAACACACAAGGCAAAAGAAGAAGGTAAAAGAACGCATTCAACCCAAAAAGCACCAAATTGACATTGTAAACGGTGTCGACCATAATTAGGCATCCTGTATTCTGGGATTATGCCAAAAATATACTTGACAATCCACAAATTATGGCATCCAAAAAGAGTGTTGGAATTTTCCTTCCGTAAAATTGTGACCATGAGGTGCATAGCGTTGTTGAGACATAGCAAAAAGCAAATAAAGATATTACTTGGAAATTAATGTTTATTGTCTGTTTCGTGCGATACAATTAAATCTAAATCACCGCATTGCGGGACAGAAATCAAAGAACAAACAACCTTCTTTTCCAGCTTGTTTTTCTTTTTTGGGACAAGAAAAGCAAATGGACAAACAAAGCGAACGAAAAAAAAGAAGATTAATATGAATGGAAATCATAAAAAAAGAGTGGTGATGAATTGTTGTAACATCTTTATGGCGACTTGAATGATTTAATTGAACACAAACGGCCCTGTGTAGTACACGGCACACAATTGCCAGCGCGGCAAAAGCGAAGAGCACGAAACAGGAACAAATATTGGAATTAACGAAACGAGCTGTCGTCATTTTATGAATATGATAATTCATTGCATTGCAACGCGAGACACTTGGTTGTGTGTTTGCCAAGCCAGGATGTTTTTTCTTCAGTCGTTGCACTGTCGGCCTATATTACACTTTGTGATGGTATGCACAGAAGAATGATACGACGCACGCACGGTACCCCGTAACTCAGCAACAAGACAAGTCTTATGATACATTTCATTCTTGTTACAATTTATGTGGGTAATTGAGATCTTTGTGCAGAAGTGTGCGATCACCTTTGTGCCGCGCGTGAAGAATAACCGTTCATTTTCACTGGTTTTGCGGAATTCAGCATAATTATTTGCCTTGCATTTGAAAAAGAATTGTTTTTGAAATGTTCAGAGAATGAAAGGTTAAAAGACTCGAAGAAGATACAATCAAATTAATTTATTTCGCTCAGATTTTTCCCACACACACACATACATTGCTACTTGAAATGCACTTATTCCATCATCCGTTAGCAATTTTTAACGGATGCTTGAATACTTTTCTTGCTCTCGTTTCAGCTTCGTGTCTAATTTCGTTTTGAATGACGCAAATGATCTCCGCCAAACCAGTGACGGAACTTTGCGGAACTTTTTCGAAATAGCAAATTTGATTTTTGAGATTGGGCATTAAATTTTACGATTGTTCTTTATCACCGAATAAAAAGAATCAAGACATCGTGCTTTCGTCAAAAAGAGAGAATTTTTTTTTTTAAACCGCAAACAGAAAATGAACAATCATTTGAATTGCCCATCGTAAATATCACAGTTGTGCTACGATATGGCATTCACGTGGCGGCACCAAAAGACCAGAGTAACCACAACGGTCACATGAAAAAAAACGGCGCTGATTCTTTATCTTCATTTCTTATCGCATCGAATATTTAATATCCGATAAAAAGCGTATAATAGAAATGTTAAAAACAACGGTTGTGTTTGAGTTTTCCATTTTCGTAAATATGGAGCGATATTCATTCGAATAATAAGGTTTATTTTGTTTGGTTTTTGTCTAACTTATCAAAGTTTATCAGTTGTTGGCTATCATCGTTTGTCGTTTGTTGCTGTTCGGGATCGCATTTTCATATTTCATTTTTTTCCTCCTTCTTTCCATTCTGTTTTTTCCTTTCCAAATTCATTTGTTTTATTTTTGGATATTTATCCAAACAAATGTCGACGCGATCCGAATAAAACCAAAATTAAATAAAACTCCAGCCAACAACCAAAGATATGGCCGAAAAATGAGGTAGAGAAAAAAGTGAGACCGAAATGACAATCTGGACGTTTGGTTGTGCTCGGCACAGATGAAAACAAGCGTTACAATTTTGTGGTCATAAAAAGATATATAGATTGTGCGCTTGATGATTTTGTGAGTGTGTGTGTGTGTATGTGTTTTGGTGGCCGATGTAATTCAGTTAATCTAGTTTACGGATAGAAAATGACGCAGTGTCAAATCAAAACGCACGTATTGGGCAAATGATTGTGTTGTCTTGCTTTTTGTGTGATTTTATGATACAATTAAGATATAATATTCGCTCTCCGTTTGTCCCTATGATTTCGACGTACGTGTCATTTTACACAATATATTATTCACCACATAAATTCGCGTTTATCACATGCAAGACAACCGAACGCTAAACAAACACGACCGAGTAAAATGGATTACTCGGCGAATACAAAAATATGGAGCGAGGTGATGGACTTTATCTTTCCATATATATATTTCCCACTTTGTCACTTGGTCGTTTCATTATTCTCTTTTTTCTCTCTCAATTTTTCTAGTTCATTTAATACTTTTGTTCCACTATTTCACGCCAATCGATCGAATGCAATTCCATAATTTTTTTTTCAACGACATGAGATCGATTTCGCAATGCACGTCTAACACGAGCATATAAAAATCCAAATGATACTCAAATCAAAAACCGCAAAATCCGAGGCCTTCGAAGTTCTACATTATCGTGACGTTTTTTCTTGCGGTGGTGAGACTATTTCAATTGCTCAACGTGCGCTCCACGTTTTTGAGTTTAAATTTCACAGATCATATTCTCCACAAACACTTTGAACACAGTCGCTGGCCAACATTCGTTTCGACAATGTCGGGGAAATAAAACCAAAAACAGCAACACTGACGAAGATCGCCTTTTTTCACAGATCGCTTTCGAATTGGACTTCGTGGGGAAGAAATAAATTTGGAACTTACGCGTTATCGAACGAAATCCAGCATCTTCACTACTCGCGGACATCATCATTAATGTTTGCACTTGCGCCAAATGCTTCAACAAATACTCACTCAATTGATTATAAATCATAAATAACACTATTTAATTTCACTGTTTAGTTCGAAGAAATTACGACGTTTTCTGTCGTCGTTCGGGATTTTGTCAGATTCACGAAAAAATCCAACTCGTTTGAAATTTCAAGCGAAAAATTATGTGAAAATTTCGTGAAATGTTCAACAAATTGTTCGAAAAATTAACGAAAAAATAACGTATACAAAAAAATAAAAAATCACACAAAAAACTATAAAATTCGTTGGGTCGTTTTAAATCTGTTTGGATTATTCGAATTAAAAATAAAATGTTCAAATTTCATTTGATCGATGTTCTGAATATTATTTGTTTGTAAAATAATTCTTGTTTTTTAATGTTGCTGCTGCTGCTGACCTTTCACGTTTCAACATCTGAACAACACTGACGAGGAAAAAATCGTCCGTGGCCGGAGAAGGCCAACAAAAAATCGTTATCGAAATGTGAGTGTGATTTTTGTGGTCCGTCGCTCACTTAGAGTTGCAGCGATGCAATGCGTACGGTCGTTTTTTTTCTTTCTCCGAACGAGTAACGGCAGAGAGGGTCCGTGTGCGTATTCTGGGCTACAAATCCTTACTGAGGTCGACTGAAGCGTACGCATCTCGGCTACACGCACATCAGGATAAGCAACGGTACGAAAAAAGAGAAGAGGAAGAAATAACAGAAAAAACTAGCCGTTGATGCGTTCAACAAGCATACACACATAAATCGAAGCGTATTCAACAAACCCCAAAAAAAAGTTCAAGCAATATGAATTGTTTGGTTAGAGAAGGATGTGTCGAGTGTGTGAATGGGAAAAGTATATTCAACGGTCACGATCGGTTTCAGTATATGTCAGTATGCACAAACGACGTGCACATACTATTTAGCTGAGGGTAACACTCCGGCCGCATTACGCATAACCATTGGAATAGCGCATGTCCTTGCATCCGAGTTTTCCTGCTCAACGACCGAGTGCAGGTAAAATCTCGAAATGAAAAAGTCTGCGTACACATTTCGATTTCGACCCATGGCACTTTTTCTCCTATTACTACTGTGACTGCCAACATACGCATAATGTATGCATTCGAATGGGATGATGATGATGCGAGGATGACGGTGAAGAGACACGATCAAATTTATAATCTATTGTCGATGACGATGGGTTTGCATTTGGTAGAGAAAGAAAAGTAACGGACGTGAATTGGTGAGGCGAATGAGCGATGAATAAAAAGGTCCAGGTAATAAATTTCTTTCGATGTGTGTATTTTTTTAATGCGACTTTCGGTGAGAGCTATCTCATCTTTGTGTATGCCAAAGATGATCGAGGGAGAAAAAAAAAATCACGAGCAGATTTTTTTCCATTTAAATTTAAATTTTATTTATCGCATTGAATTGAAGGGCGAAAAAAACGCACACATAAGATCGAAATTAAGAAAGAGGAATGGAAAAAAACGTAGGGTATTAATTCCTTTTTTCGAGTTTGTTTTTTATTCATCTTGATTATGTGCGTTGTTGGTTTTAGTTTCCTTTGGCAGTGATTCTTATTTCAATAGGATTGATCATTGCATCTTATTGCACACGGGTAATTTTCTGTCGTTGATTTGTGCTGCTTATTTGCTTCCCTCAGCGGATGGTAATGCGATCTTCATTCAGCACAAGACAAGGAAAAAAGCAGCAATCGAAAGAAAAACAATGTTCATTTTCGCTTCGGCATATAAATTCTCGTATTTTCTTTGCAGTCGATTGTGATTGGTTTTTGTTTGGAAATTGTCTAGCTGTACCGTTGCTAGTTTGTCTTAACCCCAAAAAGCAGTCGAGTGTGAGTGTGCGATATTGGTGTGTGTAGTTTTTTATTTCATTATTCGTTTTTTATTTGTTTGCTTCACTTTTTGCTCTCTTCCGTCTTACGGTCGGAAAGTGTGTATGCACATTTTTTTTTCTTTGTTCGGGGTCGTTACTGTGTATCGCGAATGCCAGTTAGACCCTGGGAACGTTTTACGATGTAACGGTATTTTTTTATAAATCACTTCGAGCCGCATATGTATGTAAATCAATGTCATAATGATGGGTATGGGATTTTTTTTTTCTCACTCAATCGCATCTTTTTATGCACAAGCCTGTTTTTCTGACCGTTTTTTTTTCTTGGTTGGTTTTCACGATTGTTGTTAGTTAAGAAATACATTGTTTTCGACCCTCAGCACAAAAAAGAACTAACAAAGCCGTGCAATTTAAAAGTAAGATCTATAGCCCATGGTTTTTTCCGGTTGATGCATTCTGTGACTGTCGTCTATTTTTTCCGATGTTGTCCTTTTATTTGGCACATCAGAAAAACTCATTCATTACCTTTATCAAAATAGATGAGCGCTAAAATTAATAGGCAAATTGAAATGTGTTCCTCGCACGGAAGATGTATTCGCATCACATTTTTTTCACATGGATTTCTTAGGAACATAAAAAAGTAGCCCGTGACGAAGATGAAAAGAAGGAAAAAAACAGCACACACTCATCGTAGTGTGCTTACCCATCACCGTTCCTTATTAATATTAATTTTTATGTAATTTATTAAATCGGAAGAGCAACGAAAAAAACATGTGCAGACGCGCTAAAAACAATGTTAGTTAGAGTTTTGAAGAAGAAGAAATGTGTACAGAAATAACAATGGGAATACCAGATTCGTTAAATCAGCAGAAACAAGCACACTCATGTGCATGTTGAAACTTGATTTTGAGAAAATCTTTAAGTTTTCCTCTTGCGTGTTGGAATTCCATTTGCAAGCGCATCCGGGGAAACCCATTCTAACGGTCATTTTCCATCTCTTTCTATTGCAGATCTTAATAGATTTTACAGTGCTAACGGCAAAATTCCACTCGAGAATTAATTATTAGTACATGCAAGCACTCTTTGGCTTGAACCACGAACTAATTATAAATGAAATCTCTCATTATGGCTTCGTCTAACCCAAAAGGTTATACCAAAATCTTTAATAATAAAATCGAAAAATGGTGTGGGTTTCCTTTGAATAAATTTCAAAATTGATTTTTAGGCTTGGCCATTATCAGCAGTTTGAGGATAATGAATAGAAATCGATTGATTGTTTCTTTCTTTCGTTCGTTCTTAAGAAATGGTATTGGCTCAATTGTGTTATTACATAAATGTCAAAAGGTAAAATCAATCATAACTCTGAGCGGCTATGATTTGTGACGTGTCACTCGATGATGCACAGACCATACCGAATAAAAGAGAATGACGAGAGAAAATGTTTTATCTGGACTTCTCTTTCATTCTTCTCTGGTCGAAAAAAAACATTTAACAATCATTGTGCTGTGTCGTTTTGTATGTTGGACATCAAATTGCGTGTTAAATTAAATTCATTTGAATGTTTTCTCTTCTCTCGATTCGACATTGAACTGAAATTAGAATCCTCGTGAACAAATGAAGAGCCGAAGGAGATTTGAGATGGGCAAATGGACAATGCATTGTACATTATTTGATGTAATCATGCAGCTTTGTCATGTCATTCAACATTTTGATGGATTTTCTTCATTGTGTGCTGTGAAACACTTGGCTGTGTCCTTCTTCATTTTCATTCGAGTCTTGAGTCATCAAAAGAGCAGCTCAACAAAAAGACATTTCGTTTCGCTTCTACCAAAGCGAACGCTTTGGAATGTCTTTAAAATGACCAAAATATGATCAATGAATAGACCAAAAAAGTGAATGAATGCAATTTCGAGCTCACAATACCCGTGTTTTTGCCGATAATTTGAAGTGGTCACGTCGCATCAAAGACAATATGAACTGTATTCTGGCTTGTTGTCCATCATCAGATGAGCATCGTTCTGAAAGAAGTGCGGTAGTTATGCAAAGTATGAATTCATATTTCCATTCCAAAGATGCACTTTAGAAGGAAGTTTTGCCAACCTTCTGCCGCATGACAAAAATGTCTTTATAATTGTAGTCTTGCGTTGAAAGAGAATGATTTCTCTCCTATTCAGATAGCCTAAGACAACAAACAAATGACCGCCATAAAACACCAATCGCTCATGTCAGGATTCATGAATGGGATTTGTTGTGTGCATTGCTTTCGAAATGAATCGTAAACTTTGTTCCGTTGCTGGAATAGTTTTTTAAATGCTGTCCGCACTGTTTAGCATGTTTATGTGCTGATGTTGGACAGTTATTGCTTTGTATATTCGTCAATAAATTCATTCATATGGAAATTGTGTGCGAATTCTTTTGCACCTTTCTTGTGTAGCGCATTATTTATGGTGCGGTGTCGCTTGCACGATGGTTTTGCGTAAGTGCCGCAAGGGTCAGTTCGGCCGGAGATGACTGCATGCGAAACTGCTGCCGTTGCTGTTGCTGACAACATTCGCAAAGGTATGTGAATGGTGCGTTGCTGTTATGAATGGACTTTTGTTAAGACCAGAAGTAATAAAGCAGTACAACGATGCCCATATAATGACTTCGAATCTTGTGCCGTAAAACAAAAACGGACGAGAAGAAGATTAATCCCATTGAACGTTGCTTTTTTTCAAATTCTTCATTCTTTCTTCGTCGCTGTGATGGTTTTCGTTTTGTTTTTGTCTGGATCTTCTTGTCTGCTACTGCATTATGTTGTTTTGTTTATTTACCCAACATCTTAAATTCTCGATTCGGACGCAGTGCCACAATGATTGTGTCCGCACAATGAGTTTTGTTTAAAGTGCGTCACACATACAGATAGATGGAACTGCAGAAGCGATAACTTGAGAGCATTTGACAACAATGTCGACAATGAACGATGTCTTTGTTATTTTTGTGAACGGTTTTGGTTCGAGCTGGAGTCTTAGTTTTTTTACACATCAGGTTTCGGAAATAACTTCGCTCCATTTTTTCGGGTACGATAAGACGTGTAGAGACAATGCAGTTGAGTTTTATTACCTGTGTGTATGCAAGAGACTTCACTAATGTCATTCATACATTTCGTTTATTATCTCTAAGCAATTAGCAAATAGTATAAAATAAATAGGATTTGCTGCAATTAACAATTTGTTGTTATTCTTTCTTTCTTCTTTTCTGAACCTCAAAATTCATTCATACTTTTTCCCTATTCGTTTCGACTTCAAAAATAGATTTGTAATTAAAACTCGTTAAAATGTACATTCATGGGTGAATTGACAGAAAAAAAAGAACACTTAAACACGAAATGTCACTTGATCCACGATGCCATTTTAATTGATTAGTCGTTCTGTCTTACTCTCACGCCTATCTGAGCAATGCTTCAATCTGAACTGTGTGTGTGTTCATATTTAATTAACTCAAGCCATTTGGCAATTTTCTATTGCCTCAATAAAATCCGCGATTTGAAAACATTTGATGTCAACGATTCGCCGCAAAAACGGCGATTTATTCGCGTTCAACTTGAGCCGATCGCGTTTTTTCTTCCTTTTTTTTCTTTCTTCTTCAATGTATGCTTAACGAGAGCGACAATCGATCGACAAGCTGAAAAACAAATTGTGTTGGCTCAACCTAAGGCCCCAAAACCAATTCAATACGGTGAAAATGTGTCTTTGCGCGTATTTGGTGACAACAAACAACAAATGTGTGTATCGTTCGTGTTCGCCGCACGTACATGTGTTTCAATGGGGCCGGCATTTCGTTTTTATTGCCATCACATGTAATCAAGTGTGTCGATTATAAAGTCGTCGCGATTGACGATTCTAATGGTTTGGGTTGGCTGGCTGGCTGGCTGGTTTGCTTGTTGTGTGTGTTCGGTTTGATGTCTATTACTTTACAAACAGGACACTTTACAAACTGCCTGTTCCAGTGAAAATGTTAAAATTTCACATATTGCCTGTGTTCTGTTTACCTTTTCGTTTTGTGGCGTGCGCGTTCGCTTGCTTGCTGGCTAGTTTGTTGCCTAGCTTGATCACTCCATGCGCGATGCAATCCAATTCATTACTTTATTGTTGGCTGTTTGTGACTCTTTGATTTTGTCAACGGATTTTAAAATCGCGAAATGTATATTTCACTGGCTGCTTATCTTGTTCCACTTGAAAACCTTACAATTTTCGCGACACATGTAATTTATAATCGTTTACATTTAAACGATGTTCAATTTGAGCGTTTTGCTTTGTCCTTCTTTTCGTTGTCGTTCTCGCTTGGCTCCGGTTAATTTGGTGTATGTGTGCTTGTGCTTGTGTGCTTGTTGTCGAATGCAATGAAATGTACGATGGTCGACGGTTGCTGTCGTCGATTGCAAGAGATTAGCCGTGCATTTGCCATCGCAAATTGATGAAAATATCGATACGAAACGTTGATTACGAAATATCCGCTCCATTTTGGTGTAAATGGATTTCGTTCTTCTTGTTTTATGCCAAGCTACGGATGTGTTCCGATTATGTAACTGGCATTTTTGGCAATAAATTACGATTACAGTAAGAAAAAAAGCTGTTCGTATGCACAAAACGATGAGATAGTGTCATTCAATGCAGAATGCATTCTCGAATGTGGAACAGTCGACAGAATTTCGATCGTGCATAATCAGGTAGCGCCGCGCGACGATTCAAGAACATTCAGAAAGTGGTGAAGGCTCTTGTTTGCAAACGACAATGAACATTTAAAATGCAAATCACTGAAAATTGCTCAAACAACTGATAAAAGGCATTTTTACGACTTGTTATTGGATACATTCGAGCAGTGGATTGGTGGAACACGCTGTTGATATTGCGTACACTGCTTTTTTCCACTTTTGATGACTTTGTTTCCAGCGTTCGCTCAATTAAACGGTTCCCTGATGCTCAACGAAGACGGAATCGAGCAATTAAACGGCGCGTTGAATGCTTCGCATATGTAGGAATCCAACAATGGAATGAATTATAATGTGGTCTCCAGCCGAAACATTGTACATCTATGGGAGCGATTGATGTTTCTCCATTATCCGATTCGTTCCGTTCAATGAAATGCTTGAATGGACCAACAATGAGGGACACTATCATCGCACAAGCACACTCTTTCGATGTAGAGGCAAGAGAAAAAAAGAGAAAATTTTTAAATGGACGGTCGTGTTTAGCAGCATCGAATGATTTTGGATAATTTTCTATTTTTCCAATCAATTTGAACGATCGGAACGAATTGCAGCCACTATACACAACATTCTAATTCAAAATAACGAGAGATGAAGTAATTCGAAAAATTTGTGGCCATCAAACTAGAGCTGAACTGACTTGACGAAATGACGAAGCTTTTAAGCAACTTCCATTTCATTGAAGTGTGAGAATTGACTTTATCTGCAGTTAATTTGCATAGATTCATGGATATGCCAGGATTGGCGGTGGCTTTCCAGTTTTATTCTCCTTCTCTTTACCTGATGCGTTTGTGTGTGAGCCTTTGGTTTTTTTTGTCAAGTCTTATAACTGCTTTGGTAAGTGCTTGTCTTTGATCGTACAATGAATGTTCTTGTTCGGTTTGCTGGTCGGTTTTTTCCCATTCGATATGATGGCGATGAAATGGTTATGCGGTCAACCGCTGATCTTAATCTGCCCCTTCGTTTGGTACATGCACTTAAGACGCAAAAAAGGAGTACAAAGCATATGAACAGAACGTTAAATGATTGTGTTTAGTGTTTTGAATATTCCAATTGAAGAGAGATTTATGTGAACTGCAGCGGTAGCAGAAGACACAAAGCGGCAACGATGACATTGCCGGCGAAAAGTAAAAAAAAAGAATATCAATAAATGAAAAGAAATGTTATCGATAGACAGCACGAATGGGAAATGTTACAGCGACGAGAGAAAAAAAAACAACACGTCCACTCAATCTTCAGCGTGAAGCGCCGCATTGGAATGTATTAACATGTAATTGAAAACCCGCGTGCATTCACATAACGAAAGTAATAAAGGCATCGAGCGACAAAACAAAATAAATAAATGAATATTGGCGAACAATCTTCGGAGGGAATTAAAAGAGAGGCCCTGCATGTAAATTGGCATTTCTCAAATGAGATTGTGCGATGTGCTCATTCGCTCCGGTATTATTGGTAAACGACGAAACCAAAAAGAAATCGATAGATCGGCAAGATTGTCAAATGACCATACATCAATGACTTCTGCATTTTCCTAGAGAGGAGATTCTCTCTGTCTCGAAGATTGCCGGTTGTGTCGTCGCGCTATTGTTATGCTTCACGATTGCATGCTGAACGGTTTTTTTCCCTGTGCTCATCGGTTTTCTTGTACTGGATTGGATTTGTTGCTTTTGTGTGTGCGCGCGCCCGCGGTCGCTATCACCGACGCCGCCACGATTCGAATTGTTTATTGACCGACACAATCAATTTAATTCAATAAAATGTTCGTTAAAAAATGCACATGCGGCGACTTACTTATAATAATTGTTTTACATGTGACCAAGATCCGTTCTCTGATTGCACACTAACGATAAACCGAAGCGAAGCACACACAACACAACACAAAACCGTCAAATGAAGTTGCTCTCGAATTGCAAATCGCGCAAACTAATACCTATTGAAAATGCCACGACAACTCAGCCGTTTCGTTCGTCAGGATGATGAGACAGCCAAACGAAAAATAGCACATACAACAGAGAGGCGGGAGCCAAGAGTCGAGAGTGATTGAGAGAGAGAGGAAGATAAAGAACAACTCAAGCAAAATCCAGAACATTTGCTCAATTAATGTGAATTTCGTCAAAGTCACCGTGGTTTAATGTTACGTGGCATCGCTCTCAGATACAGTGCGCGATGCTTGATCGGTAACGAAACCACTAGCGAATGCATTTCATAAGTAAATGTGTTTCTATTGTTTTAATTGTGAGCGCGACTAACGATGGAAATATCGTTGTATCAGGCTTGAGTCTTCCGCCCGAACGCGACAGAGCTCGCTGTGCGCTGTTCGCCGTTGTCATCGGTTGGAGAATAATGCGGTCAATTAGAAACATAATATTATGAATAATGAGACATTTGACAATTTATCATCACACAAGCAGCGGACACAAGCGCTGTACATTTCGTTCACTCGCCAATGTGCGCTCGGGTGATGCAGCCCGGTAACTGGTAACGACGATTAATTTCAATCGATTTCTGTCATTAGTTGTGATGCGCAAATGGATTTTTATTTCAATAAGTGACTAACTGGATTGAGGAAATCAACATCTCTTCTCCGTTTGTATGCGGGTGTCATTCCGTCAACGAAGTTGCTAAAATTCTTTTCGAAATGGATAAATAGCCAACCGGCTGACAGATAAGCTCTGCATCGCCAAACAGTTTTTCAGTCGAGTTTCGGCAAATGCAGTATGTTTTTCTGTCCGTGAAGGGGAAAATATAATTCCTTTTACTTGTTAATTGAATTTTTGTGCGATTTCCTCATTACCAAAAGAAGCGAAAACATCCGCCGATGGAAATGTGTACATGAAAATATGTGTACATAACTCCTTTTATGTTCAGGCCGCGATCTTTTCTCTCGTACACCACACACCGACCGGGCGCGATAGTGCTAGGCTTGAGAAACCGAAAATACATAAATAATTTCGCCATTTTTCAAGCGGTTTTTTTCCGTATATGAGTTCTCTATTTAATGGCCGCATATTATATTTCATTATTTGCTGTGTGCGAAACCGACTTGAATCCATTGGATAGCGCGGAAAATAATAATATAATAAAAAATAACGTATGCGCAAAAAGTATCGAACTAATTGGCTTGTATGTTTTGCATTTACGTGATACGCCGATTGAGATTGAATCGCAGAGATAAAGTGTTGTTGTGAGTATGTGTGTTTTTGTTTGGTTTTGCTTTTGCTTTTGCCTGCCTTTGTGTGTTTGTGTTACGTCGATTTGAGTTGATAGACTCGACACAATGCGCAAACCATTGAAAACAAAGCAAAACCTAGCAGAATTACGAATTTCGAGTTGTGTGGTACATGGATCACCTACACTTCCCCTTTTCGCGCAGGTAGCAGCAACTAAGCAAATGAAATCAGACCGTTGATTGTAATCAACGGCACCAAACGCCAAATTAATACATTTTTGCAAGTCAACATCGGACCCATGTAAATTAAATTTTATTATTTCCATTATTCGAGGAAAAAAAAGACACGAAAAACGAAACGAAAGAGAGAAAAAGTGAAACATAAGAATTGCATTGCATCTTATTGGATTTCGCTATCCATTGAAAATGCCAGCCCATGGTATAGAGATAGATTCAATGCACCTCAAATTCACAGCAAACACACACATGGCGAACAAGTTCATTTTATAGATAAATACGCCGCATTGGCTTAATTAATAATAAGTTGGATCGATTGAGAATCGAAACCGATTCGAAATGAACGCGACACAAACAAAAGAAAATGCACCCGCAAAACAAGCGACAGTATTTGCAATCGCAATCGCATCCGCGGGTATCTGTGATTCGATTACGAAACAAGTCAAACAAACGCCATTCGAAGGAAAGCAGAACGACAATAAAAAAAGAGCGAACAGAGAGACAGAAACAGAAACACACATTCGAACAAGGAGACAGAAACAAGTACAATTAACGATCACAACCGTGATACAATTTGCTGCTGATTTTTATCCAAACCATAATAAAACTGAATTTGCGTAACGATCAACTCACCAATATGATTCAATGGAAGGAGATCGCAGTTTCGTGTAGCACAAAATTTTCGCATTTTTCGACTGGAACATTTCCAAATCGCTTTTTCGATGCCAGTACACCGATTCTTACATTGACATCGATGGAAAATCGGCGATAAAAAGGCATTTCTTTTCTAGCAACGCTTTTGTCTATGCAACGGTCTTTATTTACGAGGTGAAAAAAACGGCTTCATTTACAATTTTCGCACAAGCAAACCAACAAGCCAAGCTAGAAGAAAAAATATCGAGCACTCAGGCGACTCAAAGTAAAGTCTCTTATTGCCCGCTCTACTTTCAGTATTGCTGTGTGGTGTTCTAATCGGCATCATCACACAATCTGTGCATTCAAATCGATATTCGCGTACACACACACACAAAAAACCACCGTCTGCAGTCAAAGGGAAAAAACTATGAGAAAGCGGTACATTTTGTGTGCTTGCAAGGAGATGAACGGTTTTTTACGAGGTTGGTCACCATTTATCGGCTTGTTCTTTCGCAAACCGTGAGAAAATGCGGTTCTATTTTGCATATGCTCAAAAAGTGTGCCAGTGGAATGTGCGCAAATGAGCGATTTTCACACTTTGCCCCAACAAAGAAACCACAACATCTCTGAAAAGTCGCGAGTTCAATTTACAATACATTAAGAATGGTTAATTTGCAGCCAATTCAAAGAATCGCCTTGAAAGCCGTTCCGACCAAATGCCAAACTGTGCTCTTGACCGGCGCAAGATAGCGGTGGCGCCTATTCGCAATTCGCGGAATTTTTAAGAACTATCAATACTTGTTGTTGTTGTCATGAATTTCGCAACAACAAGAAGTATTGATAGTTCCTTAAGTTGCCGCAGATCCTATTTAGGCGCTACCGCTATTCATTGTCACGTCAAATACATTGGTTCTTATGGGAGAGAAGCACAGGTTGCCAAATGCCGATACAAACTTTAATGATAATAACTAATTAGCGTCTTTCTTCAGCATTGCGGTCAATCGAAAGTTTCCCATGATCTGGTATTTTACCAAAATATTAAAAGATAAGTGCATCTACTTAGCATTCGGAAATGTGTCCGATTGAGCGGTATTCTCTCACGCAAGCTGAGAAATGCATTCCGACAGAGGAGAATTCGAGATGAAAAGAAACCACAAAATATAGTTTTCCATAACAAAAACCCTCATTCAAAAATTTCCGACCGAAATATAACGACAGATATGTAATTTAGAATTGGTCCGCAGTAAAGATGATTGTTTGGTTGTCTGTTTTCCTGTGTCTCTCTTTGAGAGGAAGGGTTAAGGCGAACGAAAATAATATGTTCCCATCATACTGACAATTGTGTATCGATCGAGAGAAATTGATTCACCAAATCACATTCGCTAGGAAATATTTTCACATTTTCACCATTTGTCATTAATCAGATCAAGCCGATTGTACACAGGTAAACTACCGTTGCTTTGTACATACTGGACTCGATATCGAATGTGTCACGACAACGTAGAATGACACGAAAACAATGACGCTCGACCGCAAACAAAGGAAACACAGTACGATGTTTGCTTCAGAGCAACAATCGAACTCGGTGATGTCTTCTTCTCTTTTCTCTCTCACTCTTCTTTTTGGTGTCTTCCTTTGTCGTGTGAATGTGTCGGCGTGTGTGTGTGTGTGCGTTTGGTTGTCGCATTGTCATGCGAAATATCACATGAAAAATGGACAATAAAAACTGAGAAAATTCAAATAACAACGACCAAAGGAATAATATTCAAAGGGCCTTTTCAGAACAATCAGATGGCTTTGTATTTTTATTATGCTGCTTACAAGTACACATAGCTAATGCTTTCGAAGAGATCGAGTGTTTGTGTGAAGGAAAAAACAACTCATAATAAAGTGCGTATGATCTCTGGTTGGTCGTGAAAACCGATGGCTCGGACAATGTACGATTCAAAAGCGAAATGAAATAATGAACGCTGAGCACAATATGGACTCGGTGACTCATTTGTCGAGATTAATGCCCATTTCAATCCGATCGAAATGTGTAACTCTTTGAAATTTGTGCATTTTCCCATGGATCGGCTAATCGATTTTTTTTTCTCTTCTTTTTCTTTCTGTCACTCCATACAAAAGCAAGATCGCTGCTTAATTTTATGCTCTTCATTCCAAAGAAAGGAATGACTATTGTGAAAGCGTCATTTGACTTCTCCATTTGTGGTGTTTCGTGATCTATGAAAAATGGTCCATTCAACGACCATACGGTTTTGTCACTTTGCCGGCCGCGTTTTAAGTTATGCGAACACTTAAAAGAGTTCACATGATTTATCCATCAACGTTCAAAATTTTGTTGCCATCGTTTTTGTATCAATTAAAAATAAGAAAACTCCTTTTATTCGGCCAAGCGAATGGGATCTTTTGAGTTGTGGCCGCGTCGTGTACGCGAAAATGAATACGATGTTTGCTTTATCGCCTTTTGTGAATCACAAATATACCTGACCAATTCACACTTTGCCAGAAACTGGTATCATCTCGTTCGAGCCATTTTCAACACGGGAGAAAAACGCGAAGACACGAATTCTTTTAAAATAGCGGATATGAGCATTTTTGAGCGAGCGAACGAGCGCGCACGTTCGCCATCCACCAAACGATCCAACTGAACAACGAACCGAATCAGTGTCTAATTCGAATGGAAACCAAAAACGTGCTTCCTCCTATGCTTGTGTGAAATTCGCCGAACTCGTCTCTGTTGTTTTCGAAAATAAATGTACACTTTCTTTGTACTTCAAGTGGATAGTGTGTTGGTTTCGGGTGTAAATGCTCCACTGTATGCGTTGTTAGATTTTGATTTGGATACATGTGAAGCGTTGTGTGAAGTATTACATATGTAGATCGTGAGAAAAATAGAAAATAATTAGCAGTTCAATGGTGCAACGGGCATTATTTGTTTGTAAGTGAGTGCGCGCTAGCTTGCTCGCTCACTCGCCATTCACAATTTACACTCACTGTAGCACAGAAAGAAAAAACAACAACAACAACAACAACAACAGCAGCAGCAGCAGTGGTAGCACATGAACGGAACACCATCAACAATGCAATTCATAGCATTTGCAAAACAGCGGTACATTTTTCTTGTGAATATGTCAATGCATTTACTTACTCCACGATTCTATGTTGCAAGTACGCATCGCGCGCGCTCGCGATAAATCGACACACTGAGTAGAAAAAAGGCATCGAGCACTCGACTGCTTCGATTCGTTTTGATGTGAGTGAAGAGAGAAAAGGCAGCGGATTGAAATAAGACTAAACGGTAAAAACACACCAATAGAAACAAAAATTACGGAATTGATCCCATCAGAGTAATAAAACTAGTCAAATGTTTACATAAAATAGTGTAAAAAGAATAAAGAAAATGAACTGCAGCTAACCAAACTCTTTGAGTTCAGTTTACTTTGAGCAAATGGAGTATATGTTATTGCAAACTCTGATTGTGATGCGATACATTTTGAATCCCGTGGCCGATCGAATTAATACATTGATTTGCGCATTTTAAAGCGACAATTTTAAAACACGCTCGGTTTCTTTACTTTTCGGTGTGTGTTTGTCTTCTTTTTATCCCTCTTCTTCTTCTTTTTCTTTTCATCGTCAGCTGCGCGCAACTGCACTTTTATCCATTTAAATTCGTTATGTATTGCACCATTTCGATCGTTTGTTTGTAATTGAAACGAACACGTTGCATTAAATGGAATTGGAAATGAATTGATTTGGGATTTTTGTTCGCGTTTTCTAGCGATGGCTTTCAGATTTGGAGACAAAATTGCACTTGCTTTTTCCTCGCTCTATCTCTCCAGATGCAATGACGGATTATTGCGGTGCTATTTTCATGTGCTTGGTTCTCCTGTGTGTGAGAGCGCTCACGGTCTCTGAATAAAGTCAGTGAGACGAGAGAGCCAGTGATCTTTAACAATTTTCACATAATATATCTTGCAGTGAGACAATTTTTTTCCATTTCGTCCACAAGACCTACAAAGAGCCAAAGAAATTGTAGCATAAGCAAAACTAGGCTATTTTATTCACTGGCAAATATATCACTCTGCGGTTGTGCATCGTTGTCGTCGATACGCGCTATTATATCGTCCGCATTTGTAGCCAAATATGGCTTTTGTATGCACAATAAATATTTTCCATTTTGTTGCGATAATTTTGGTCAATGTTTTCGACATTTTTGGATCACAATGCAGGTTTTTACAAATTTTATATGAATTGATAAAATGTCACCCGATGAAAATCGACACGTATTTTAGCTAATTGCTTAGGTGGTTGGCCGATTTGGAAAATGGCAGTGCCATGTGTAATTGAACAATGAGACGAGCGAAAACCGTTAGGTTTATTTCTCTCTAATCCACAAACATTACAAATGGAGAGAAAGACCACAGAGAGTGTGATAAGCTGTAGCGCACTGGATTTCAAATGAAACTAATTCTCATTACCTCATGCGTTAGTTCCATGAATAGAGTTTGAAAAAAAAGCGGTTGATGTTTTTTTTTCCTTCAAAAAATGAACTTTTCTTCCGCATTCATTACTAATATTTGTCTTAGCGGCTCTTTATTTATTAGAATATGCACAAACGGAAAGGAATAACTGTATCCATTATGTTATTGTTACAATTTTTTTTTCGTTTTTTTCTTTCTTTGCCGCTCTCTGTATGCGATATTTGTTTTGAACAGAGAGAAAAAATTTCAATTTTAATGAACACGCACCCACATAAATATTGCATTCTATTAACATATTTGATAACAATAATTTATATGTGTGGCGGTCGATGAAAACATGCCGTAAAAAACAATATAACGAAAACAGTAGCAACAAACCAAACCAAACAATGTTTAATTGCACACGCGAATGTAAGTTTTGAAAGAGAGAAGAAGAAGAAAAGAGATGTACGTCGAGTAATGGGTTCGCTTTTCTCTCGAGCGACGAGATGGAGGAAAAATGAATGCGGTGATGTGAGATTGCCGATGTGACGATTGGCAATGTGTGTCTTCGCATCGTAATTTTACACAGCGTCACCATTTATTCCGCTCCTTCTCATAATATAAATCTAATGGCACTTGCAATCGCATGCGAACAGTGGCAACCGAGGTGCTAAGAGAAATGAGGCCCACAATCCATTCAAAATGCGCACAGCCTCGCAAAATTCCAAAAGTTCAGAAGAATTGCTTAGAAACAGCAGCACGATTCTATTCGCTTCCTCTGGGCCACTTGAAAGTACAATAACTTGAAAATTTGCAGTTATAATCAAATAATCGTATTTCTCGGTGCATTCGTCAGCTACAACGGGAGCAATTAAAAAATGCAATGTGTTTTTTTCTCCATTATTTTTTTTTAAATGGTCTATGCTATCGACGAATATACTTTGTATATATGATGTGAATATTCTCACAATTGTTGCTCTGATTTGATTCTTCTTTTTTCGTAGCCGTTGTCGTCGTCGTTACTCGATTTTTGTGTCGAATTCACGCGAGTGCAGGTTTGCTTACACCGCATTCAAAGTGTTTTGTGTAACATTTGAAATGGACTTTGTGCGAATGGAAAATGATGGAAAAAATATATGCAATAAACCCGTCGCCACTATCATGTCTACACACGAACACCTTCCAACTGCATCACATAATAATCGCATTGAATGGTGCACTCTTCAAGCAAATGCAACTCGCGAGCTACGACTCGCACATTCACGCGCGGCTGTACGTATTTTTGTGCATTTTTCACTTGATTCTCATTTTCTTTTTTTTTTCGTTTGTTCGTTCGTTCGTTCGTTCGTTCGTTCGCTCGCTCGTTCGTCGTCGTCTCTTCTTTTCGCATCCAATTTCTTTATGTTCTCGTTCGTTGTTTTCCGTATTACGTCGACAGTCTTTCAGTGTTACAACTCTCGAACTGTTGCTTTTCTGCATTTTAATGTCGCTTATTCTGTCTTTTTGCGCTCGCTCCATGTGACTACTGACAGTGTAACTTGTTACTGTTTTGGCTCAAGATTCGTTTCATGACCAAATTAAGACAAATGAATAAGTTCGCCACGGGAAACCGATGCAATGTATTGCTTGCACTATTGGATAATTATAATGCGCAGATCTTTTTCGCGCTCACACAAACTACGGGCCTTTGTTTTTTTTCGCTTTGCACTTTTTTTCCCTATGCTGGCGAATGCATCGATCCTTTCGTTGCTAGCAATAATTTAACACCCGCTAATTTTAACGTTACACTCATTATCATCGCGCTGGCAGAAGGCAGGCCTCTTCGCCGGTGCCTCGGTGTTTGTGTGTGAGGTTGCATTTCTTTTCCCATCATGTAAACGATACAATGATTTGTTTATTAATGATTTTATGAATGCAAGCGCCGTAGACACAAATTAAGCGCAAATTTAAATGCGATTGCATGTTGACGCTGCATCGACCATCGTGTAGCGGCATCAAAGTTCAAACAAAACATTTCTGACTTAATGACCGCACAACGTACATGCACTGGATCATTTCAATTTGCATTAGATGAGAACACCCAATCTTTTTTAATCGCTGATGAACCAGCGAACAAGACTATTGTGTTTTTGCGCGACCGACTAACAGTAAAACGGGGAATCATGCTTGCAATGCGCAAGAAATGATTTACATGCATTTTTTTCTTCAAATTTCGTTGTTCTTCCACACGCATGATCACTGTCTTGTCGACATTTTGTGTTTTCTTCTTCTTTAGTTTTCCTTTGTCTTTGAACGCGCTTTGATTGAAATTAGCTCGTTTTATGCATTGTCTTTGCAGGTAGTCTAAATCAATTCATAATTTAATTTAATTGCAACTTGCACGAGGCATTTTCTCACTGTTCATCATCTTCACACGGCCACATTTTGTTTTACATGCAGTTGTGTAACATGGAAACGTGCACTCAATTCGCACGCAATAAACGGCTGTCCTATTGGAGAGGATAAAAACATGTCGAAAAGCAATTCCAAAATAATGTTTACACATCTTTGGACATGTATATATATGACTAATCAAATCTGTATTTCGTTGGGACATGAGCATCATTCGTTTTTATTTCCAATACACATCATGATTTAAAATATTTTCGTGTATGACATAAGCGTTCGCATTTTATGAGCTGAAAAATGCTTAGTAGAAAGAAGTAACGTTGATGAATATCGGGTTCAAGTGCCCAAAAATGTTTCCTTTTAAAACGAAAAACAAATGGGCCAGAAAATAATGACCAAGAAGATTAAATGAATGGTTTGGAGTGAAAATGTAATACAGAAAAGTTGAGCGGAAAAATGTCGATGATGAATGGACGGAAAAGGGATAGCTATGTAGTAAACTGTATAGTAAACTATAGTGAACTATATAGCTATCCCTTTTCATTTGACATTTTTCCGCTCAACTTTTCTGTATTACATTTTCGCTCCAAACCATTCAAATATCCTATCTTATTCACTCACAAACATCAAAAGTGATTATTTCAATTCGATATGGTATGTCATTTTTTCGGTTTTGTTCTGCTCTTTGTTGTTCGGTTCTGTTTTGTGCAGCTCGGTTTTGATGTGTATAAATTGTATGTACCAAAGCGACGTTTGTTTCTTTAACCAGACAAAAAAATCTCATTAAATTTGATCCATATTTGGTTTCTCAATTTGTCTCGGGAATTCGGACGATAGAATGAGGGAGGATAGTAAAAAAACACGAGTAACATACTATATCTAAGAATGAAGAGAGAAAAAACTGAAAATATAACTGGATGATGCGAAAACAGAGAGACAAGGATAAAAAAAATCGTGTGTGTTTTGGTGAGAAAACAAGCTAAAACAGGTCAAAAATGACCCTAGTTCACTTTATTTTGTAGTTTCTTGTACTTGTCTCGTCCAACATGAGATCAATATCGGTGCATTGGGACGAAAAATTGAATAAATAAATATTCTCACACCGAAAAAACATGTAATTCAAGTATTTTTATGATGAAGTGCAAAAGAGCGTTTTGTTTGTCGCATAGCCGCTCGTCCGTCCGTTCGTTCGACTGCTTGTCATCTATCTACTATCACTACATTTTATGCATTTTTGTGTTGCCCTTTGAAGTGGTCATAAAATTGTGTGGTTTATATGAACGAAAAATTCAAGCGCTTTGCGTATTTCTTTTCGGATATCCAAATGAAATCTTTCACATCGATCATGATTGAAATGAGAACCATATGGCCATGTCTAGTTGATTTAGCGTTGTTTTATAGACCGAAAATGGAATTTCAAGTTCGAACAAATCCACTGGAATTGTACAAATCTGTTTTCGGTGAGTGTCTCACTGCACTCTCTTCCTTTTTACCACACATTTTTTCTCCCTATCTCTGTCTTTCTTCTTGCCTTTCATTTGCCCTCAACGCAGCAAAACAGTACGGTTTTTGATTTGGCATTTGATTCCGTTTTTCAGGTCAATTGCGGCTAAGCCGAAAATGAATATAATGACGAACCATTTTAGAACGATTCATGCTTCTGTGTCGATTCACAGTTGCACGTCCGACCATGGGAACTTTTAACAGGTGCTGCATCCATTTTTCTTCTCTGTTTTTCCTTTTTGTTGCTCTTCAAATATCATCTCTCGTTGATGTTGATGTTGGTGTTGTTGAATCGAACGGAAAAGCACATATTCACAACCATATCACATTTACCGTTAAATTGACTCGGATCTCTTTCGAAACGATCTATTTGGTCGATTCACTCTTGTGTTTTCGGTTGCAAACAAAAGGACTATGATGAACTCCTTTTAACTCGGTCTTTCTGCTTTGTGCAAATGGGACCACTGACCAAATTGATTTATTGAATTTCGGGTAGAGATTGTTTGAGGAAGTATTTAAAATGAAATAAATCAAATTCTCTGAATTCGATGCGGAATATCAATCCTTTTGGTTATTTGGCTCTTTGTTGAGTTGCTTTCTCACGTCGGAAACATTTTTATGGTCACACCGTCAATTGATCTATTCAGCGTACACATGAATGCGACAAAAGCAACAATGGCTAGCAAAAGAGTCGGTGGTTTGTTGTCGCTAATCTTTTGAATATTGTTCAAATAAATTGTGTTGATGCTCCAAAAACAAACAAGAACGAGCAACCGGAATGGAGCACATTCGCTGTCTGCTCATTTGATTGTGATAGCAAAAGAGAGTGCATCAATGGTGAAAAATCTCAAGAGCAAACCAAACTCAACGGCAACGCCATGTCATACGAACGGTTCTCAGGTATAAATTAATGTGATAAAGTCTGTGTGCTCCTCGCTTTGGTCATACTGAACGATTTACGATACAAAACGGTATAACAATACCCCAAGAAAGAGAGATATGAGTGGCGATAATAATAATCGAAATCTAGAACCTTTCCTTTGTCGTTATTTGCATAAATGGCAACGGTGACGCCACACACTGATCGCAGCTGATGGGTACACATGTATACGGTGTACAAGCGGGGCATCGGCCACACAAAAAAAAGACGAGCGACAACAGTGAACAGTGCGACATTGATAATGGTGACTTTCAGTTGTTCAGCAGAGAGAGATAGATAGAGACCATTGTGTATCGGAGCGGACGATCGAATTAACTGGATACTCGATCGTTTATATTTCATTCTCTGCGTTATTTATTACATAATTTTCAAGTTTTCTATAGTATTTATATGATAATATTTCATTCTGCGCACACCGAGCGAAAAGTGAGCTGAACAGTCCGACAGCAGTGGCGAAGTTTGGCCAAGAAAAATATACAATAATTTATAAAGCGGTTGTGATGTGATTATTTTAATTTGTTTTTTCGTATGTACATTTGTGAAAATGAGCGAGAAAGCGGGAAATGGCGAGCTGTAAACTCCGCTTTGCATCGTTTTTCTATGCCATTTCATTGAAAAAGAGCTTAAGTAGCTGCGCTGATGCTGCCACGATGAATATGTGTCTCGTATTCATTCTGAATCATGCAAATGCTGTGTGTATTTGTCTTTGTCTTTGATTTGGCCACGTTTTTCACTCTTTCTCTATTGCCGCGCGCGTCTTTTCATTCTCCTTGTCTATTTTCCATATAAATTTCTGGTGGTTTTTTGTTTTGCCATTCGCAAGAGGTTAACACACAATCGATGCCTGGGCCTTGGCTTGAACGGTGCGAAGCTTGTCGAATAAACCGATGTGAAATCGATAACTATCTCATTGCATCTAGTTCTCACGAACTATTTTTGCTCGTCGTCGTCGTCGGCGTCATTCGATTCGATAAATTGTGTGTATGGGTTTGTTTGTGAGGATTGTAGATGTTTACCACACGACATACCGTCATTTGAACGCGCTAACCGAGAATACACAAAATTGGTTTCTTGTCAACTGATGCGGATTTCTTTTCTTGTTTTATTCTATGGTTGCGTTGTCTTCCGCAGAAAGAAACCAGAGCAACTGTAAACAGGCAGACCAATATTCGATCGAGGTTGGAATACACGTTTTTTTAACCTGTGTGATCATGTGGTGCACAGTGATATATATCGGCTCCTTTTCTCTCAAAGAGGAAGGATAAACAAAAGGATGTCGCTCTTTAGCGGGTCATTTTGGTTGCAACGTCAACAGAACAAAGGCCAAAATCATCAAATAAAAATACCATTTTGAGTGGGTAAATAAAATCGCGCCCAGACCAAAAGACCTAAATCAATCGAAATTCGTAATTTATTTTGGTTGGTCGCATTTCTATAAAAATATAAACAACGGTAAAATATTTATATATTTCTTTTCAATGACAACTGGTAAACGGGGGCGCTACACCACAAATTCATATAAATCCAAACAAATTGTTTTCTTTCGATGAATGTTATTCTTTCATTTCTGTCTCGTGTGTGTGTGTGTCGAAAAAATCCACCAACATTTATAAATTATTATCGGATTTAATTCACTGGATTTGATTCCATGAAGCACGCTATGTCAAAGTTGAAATTTGTGGAGTGCACGGCAATGCCATAAATCCAATTGGACATGGAAATATGAAATGTGATTATTGAGTGAAACCAGTGGTACCGATCTAATGTGGAAAAAAACAATGGCAAGGAAAATTTATTTTGTTTATGCGCTAATTTTACATAGCAACACACACACACCAATAAAGCAACCAGCGAACCAACCAACCCACCACTTGGTTTTGTACATTGATGGGCCATCAGCGCGCGTGCAACACAGTCAGCTGAGGGTAAACTAACCGTAACATTGGTCAGACATTTCAATTCACCTGCTTTTATTTATTTTCATTCGATCAAACAAACTTTTTTCGGCACAATAATTGAACCATACTCCAATTTACCATTTGAACTCAAATTAATTACTTTTATTTCGGCAAATAAACAATCAGCCCATTTCTTTTCTTTCTCTTTTGCTTTCCCCATTTAACATGATCATTTAGCTCTTGTTAATTCATTCCGAAATAGTATCAACAAAATAGTTATGCAAATAAAAATTTGCTTTTAATGGAACGCATGTGAAGTAGAGAAAAATGTGATGATAATAAATATAGACATGTGTAGCGAACGCAGGGTTTCGCTTCACTTCGCCTATCGTGAATAATCTCCTTTTTATACACAAACCTCACTGTTGAACATTAAGACTGTCGGTATATTGTTGGCAATTCAGTGATACATTCGATTATACAAACGCTCAATACCGGATGACTAATGAGAGGCTTACCTGTGAACGAGAGGGAGGAAAAAGTAAGATTAATTAGTAAAATCAACGGTGATTTTTGAATTTACAAGTTTAAAATTGCATGCAAGAGGAATTTGTGTACAATATGACTGCTTCGGTGCAGTTGTGTTATTCATCGTCGCGTCACACTGGAAATTTAAATACTTGAGCAATACGATTTCTTAATAAAACGAATGACATAATGCCAAAGCACATGAATGGAATTGAAACGCCATAAAAATGTACTAACTGGTAAGATAAAGTAATTAAATGGTTTCCGGAAACATTCCGATTTGTCTCAGTCCAATTCGAGAAAAAAGATCTCAATTGACAATTTCTCGATTGAAGCACGTCTCAAAAATACTTTGTTGATTCCATTCGAATAGAACTTTCGAGGAAAGAAAACAGTTCGAATTCAGGCGAATTGTTCTCGTGACAAAATCGCAAATTAGAACAAAAGCTGATTAACTGCGACGGAGAGCGCAATTCCAGTTGGTAGCCATTCGACAATAATGCTTTGTGTAATTCGAAAACCAGTTTTTAATTTCTCTTCTCTCAATACATTTTTGTTGTCTTTGTTCATTCTTTTTATTTTCTTTCGTGTTTTGCCGTCATTTTGAGTTTTATTTGTGTATTTCGAATGTGGTATTAGTTTGACTTGGTTCGCATTATTCATACGATTTCGGCTATTTATTACGCTTTATATACCTGGAGAAAACGAGAACATTTTTCGGCTATGTAAAAATGTGTAAATTCGTTTTGCAGCTTATTTATTCAACTCTTCGCCTATACATGTCATGTTGGTGATTACTATTCCAAAATACTGGTGTTCGATTGGTCCAGGCGTGAACGAATGCGCGGCGGGAGAATTTTTTGTCGTCGTTATTTCATCGTATCGCTCGCTCTTTTTTTACATTCTCTCTTCGTTTTGTTTCGCTTTTTTTCTTTTCTTCTTCATCACATTTCACAATTCACGGCGATTCATTTAAATCAATGTTACTTAAAAGAAACCGACTGAAAAGAAAAGGTGTGTTGATGCTGATTGCTTTCATGTTTTCTGTTCGCGCCGAGATTGGCAAGAGAAAGAAACATTCGTAGTTTTGACTTTTCATTTGATTTCATGTGATCGCCGTATGTCAGTCGCTTTGTTTCGATTGAATGAAATTACTTTTGTTTCGAATGGCCACCAATCGCAAACTAAATGAAATTCGACTACGAGTTGATGTGAATCGTGGTTGGCAATGTGCTACTTTGCACACACGTCTCCCATTGGTCGAAGTGCGAAATATTCGGCGACATTGTGAATCATCACCGCTTCGCCAAAAAAAACTGACTTTGGAATGGACATGCGGAAAACAAATGGCTGTGAGGCTAGAAAAAAGTCAATAAGAACATTTTTCTATTCGAAATTATTCAAAGGAAAAATTCATATTGTTTCAGGTTATTGTACGCGCGATCCGTTTGCAAACGCAACTGGTCAGCGTCAACATTTCATCAAATTGGAATAGAAAGCGGAATGAAAACAACGAATTGACACTCACCACATATGGTTCGGTTTTATTTTTAAAATTATTCTCAAACATCGGCCGAAAACAACTTCATTAGACCTTCTGGCTTCTAATGAAAGGTTGATTCGGTCTGTTTCTAGGCGAATGCAAATAAAAATAATCTATTCGGATCACTCTCTTTTTTTCGAATTCCAGTGTTTGTTATTCGCTCGTCACTCATACACTAGAAATGTGATCATGTCGTCATAACAAACAGTCTGCAACCAAAATTCTTACTGCATCGAAAGTATTTTCATGCAAGCAAATAACAATGTTCTCAAGTCGATTTCAAACATGTGTTTGACAATATTTACCAATTTGAGTTTCTATCAAATCAATGAAAAATAAGTTTTCATTTGACGGTAACAAATGAAGCAAGTTTTGAAAGCCGAATGAAATCGAAACAACTTAATTTAGAGTTAAACAATAGAAAATTAAGTAATTTTGTTTGTCCACCAAAATTCTGAGTGGAATCCATGAGAATTTCTCGATTAATACTAAGGGACTATCGATGGAGGTGGTTTGTTTGATATGATAATAAAATTCTGGGCAATTCAAACTTTAAGCGAAAGCTGTCGACTTCTTCGTCAGCATTAGTATCTACATTTCGTTTTTTTTTTCGTTTTTGTTCTGCGTCATTATTCCTATCTGTTCTTTGAAAACGCTCGCGGTTCCATTCGTAATAAAGTAAACAATGTGAAATTGGAACAGAAACGCCGTGACTATCTTTATGGAATAACAAAAGGTGTCCAACGCAAAAATTCACATATCTCGCTTCGGAACGACATGAAACCGACCACACACACGCAACTAAACAAGTGAATTCATTTTGTTTGACATTTGCAGTGATAACGCGCGCCGCTCTTTTCATGAATTCATTCGACTCTGGTCGACCGCACATTCATAATGAACAATTTTATCTTCGTTTTTTTTCTACTCATTTGCAAACGTCAACACACACATACGTCACGTCACGTCATGTATGTAGTTTTTCTCGGTCGCCTGACAACGTATTTCAATTATTTCGCTTTTTTCCACAAATGGAATTCATGCTAAAATGCACATTGTAGTCCAACATACATATATGAAAATATTGGGCATGAAATAAAAATGAAATTGTTTGAAATCCTCCTGAATAATTGATGGCCGTTAGAGGGGAGAGAGAGAGTTCTAGTAATCAGAACTGTTGTATAAATCAGAAACTAATATTTAATTGAGTTCAAAAACAAGCGCTCAAAATAGAAAACCGTGTACATGATTTGAATTTTGTTAAAGTTTGACATGAGCGTATGCGATAACTCATACTCGGTCAAATTTTTCCTCGTTTTTCTATTCTCACCGGGAAAATATTCATGCTGAAAATTCGATTGCCATTTGAAAGCGTCATGTCTCGATATTGAAGTTTTTAATATGCAAGGCAAAAGAGTTTGAGTCCTTTTTTCACGCAGTTGGACGTTTTAATTGCTGTGAACTAATGAGACACAGGTCAATACAATTAATGCGTTTCACGCGGGGAAAAACTTTTACCAACAACAATAAAAATAAATCTATGCACCGCGCGTTGTTCATTTGAAAAAAAGAGAATACATTCATCCATACACAGCCTCACCGTACAAACGACTTATAAATTTTTAATGGGCACTAACTCATTTCAACATGACAATGAGATGTTTGCCACTCGAGCATCTCATTCATTCGCAACCAGTTTTTGTGTGTGTTCACAGCCTGCAATTACCATGCGACCGTGGATAGAAAGAGAGAGAGAGCGCGAACACAGCGCAGAATAGCGGGTGAATGTTATGTTTTGAAAAACTGAAATGAACTAGCCAATTTATGCTGGCCCATTCAAAGGTTAAACCGCATAAATGAGTGAAGAGCTGTGTACCTGATTTGTGTTGTCAACGAGCCAAAAATATTCAACGTGTTTTGATGTGATTCTCATGTTAAACCATGGCGAAACATATTGGATTAACTAGATCCCTAATACTCGTCAGCCATTCGACATAAAAAAAAACTTGTTACACACTGCTATTGATGCTCATGGAGAATTGTTTGGCTGGTCTTTTTTTTCAACATGTTCCACATTAGTAAAACATCGTTCGTATGCATTTTCCTACCATTGTCATCAATTTGTCTATTGACATTCCCTGTCGAGTATCGTTAGCCATTTGAATGGTGGTGTAAATTTGAATTTTGTCGTAGCTGTTTGTGTGTGCGGCCAACTTCTATTTTTCAGCCGTCCATTATCAACGGGACCTCGATGTCAACCGTATGATAACAACCGGCTTTTGCGAATAATTGAAAAACAATGAACAATCGCCACAATAACCGCAATCACATCCAAAGTCATACAATGTGTGTATGCAATGAAAACTCGCATCATGGTTTTCGGACAATTCCAAAATGCAAATATCGGTACCATTGTTGGCAATCGAATCTGCATCGTGGTTTTATGAATGATGAAACCAATATAAATTTGTCGATTCGAATGTTTAACTCAACAATGTTAAGTGTTTTATTAAAATAAGACCTTTTTGAATGGCTCTGGTTTGGAGTGCAAACCATTTGGGGGATGATGGAATCCAGATCTGAAATCGTGTGGTGCAGTTTTTGTTTGACTTTGCCTTTGCAAACAACTGACACACTGGACTAACGACAAAAGTTGATTTTAATTGGAATTGAAATTGAATCGGCACGGATGAAATAAACACGCCGTAAATCGGTGCACATAAATCAAGAGACTGTGAACATTTGCTTGAAATTCACCGCATCATAAATTAACACCAGGCGCTGAGTTGATAATAAATCAACGTAAAACATCCGAAAACATGTTGACTGGGTGTTTTGATATGGTTTTTAATTAGACTTTTCCATACAGGTGATTGAAAAACTACTGTGGGTCGATGTAGCAAGCTATTTTTTGCCATTTCCGCTATTCTCAACATATTTGGTTTCATATGAAAAACCAGAACGCGAAAAATTCATGCCACAAACTTTTCTAATAAATTTTATTGTAATAACACTATTTTTTAGCATCGAAAATTGTCAATTAGTGATATTGTTTCAAGATATTTTGGGTTGATGTTGGGTCGCTCATCATTTTTTGTCTGTCACGCCAGCGTGCACAAATGGACTCATAGGAATTTGAAAAAAATAAATAAATTCAATGCATAATGAGAAAATAAAGAGAGCTTCTACTGCGGCTGTCGCTACCGAATGATGACGCATAAATTTATAAAAGAAGTAGAAATAAAATACGGTATGGTCTTCGAATATGACTTTTGTACACGGTTTAGTCAAACGAACGCAGAACAATAGATTGTCGTGTTTGTATGACAGTTTGTGTAAGATGTGATGATGGTTTTTTTTGTGTGTTAACCCTTTGACGACCAAAACTGAACGGCTGGGAATTTTGCAATTCTGATTGCAGATTCGTGCTCAGCGACCCCAAAAATATTAACAAAAGTGTTATCAAAAATTAATTTTTTCAATTGCAAATATGAAAAAAATGATGGGACATATGTGTCCCATTGGTCGGTAAAGGTAACTATTTATCTTTATTTTTCTATGAAAAAAACATGTCTCCCATAAGAACGACGTGTAAAATCTTTTCCATTTTTAAAATTTATAGAATCTTTTTAAACCAAAAATGGTTTGAATCATGCTTTGTTGTGCCCATTTAATCACGAATTTAACGATCTTTTTGTAAATTTGTGTGTTTCAAAATTCGCGAAAAGTGGTTGAAATACAGGGAAATCAGTGGTAATTATTTACCTTTACCGACCAATGGGACACATATGTCCCATCACGCCAAAAGCAATAAAAATTTGAAACAAATTTTTTTGTAGAAAAGGCGATTATCCTTGGAAAGTAACAGACACTCCGTACAACATTTCCAATTTTCAGCTTTAAAAGTTGTACCCTTCAAATTATATAGGGTTTGGCGGAATTTGAAAAAAAAGTCAAGATTTTTCGACTTTGAAGTGTTCTATTTGAGCACAGTGATGTAAAATATCCAATATTATGGTACTTTCTGGTATCTACATTCATTCTCTTTCAAAAGAAACCAATTTTATCGAAATCGGTCTAAAAATGTGGAAATTATTGACGAAAAACAAAATGGGACATATGTGTCCCAAAGGTCGTCAAAGGGTTAAATGCTGAGCTTGAACTCGACTGATTTTCTCTCCCCTTTTGAATGTGAATCTTGAGTGCGTTGCGTCTAACGAATGACTCCAACCATAAAACACTTTATCGACAACCTCAACCGTGAAGTCCATAGGAACTTTCTTAGTGTCGTATGCATTGTTATTTGCTTTGATTGAGTTTTGATTCTGCGTCTTAGAGTTGAACGCATCGAAGTATGAGCACCGTTTTCCATTGCGTTTTGGTCGGTCACATATGGCTCTTGACGCTATTAATTCGGGAGAGCGATTAATAGACTTTAAATGAATTGGAAATAATAATTTGATGCATTGAATGGCGATGGATAATTTTGAGGCGCTTGAGTGATAAATAATTGAAATCACGGCTCGAGTCGATTGAGAAGATTTTCTCTCGATTTGGACACAAACCAATTACTCAAAGGCGGTAATTGAACAGATCATTACTTAAAAGCCATTTGACGCATTATTAGTGTTGGCGTTTGATTGATTGATTACCATTTGCAAAACGGTTTTTTATGTGGCGGGTTAAACTACTTGCAAACACAAAGAGCGCAAAAATACGAGGGAACTATCGATTGCATATAGAATGAATTTTTGTACGCACACACAGACACACATACATAGACACGTGTGAGAACGGTCTGACTTCTCCTACTTTGAAAACCCTTTTCTATCATGCTGGTCAACGGTGCTCACTCTCCGAACCCATTGTTATAAATATATCAAAATTGTAATCGATTCCCGAGTATCTGATGCGTGTGTGTAACAGCAGCAAGATCCGTTGATAGCCACTACATTTGCATTAAATGCTCTGTTTTTGTTTTTTTCCCTCCGAATGCACTCATTCATTTCATTGAGATCATCGCTTTTGTGTCGTGGTTGACATATAATTTCATCATGAACATACTTTTGGAAAAGCCCGAGCATTTTATGTCGTTAGCACGCCGAATATATTTTTTTTCGCAGCGCATGATTAACGAAGAGTGACCCTTTGAACAGTACCCTCATAAACATTTGTTCGTTCGGCTTCTTTAAATTTCGTTTACATTCAAAATTGATTTGCATAATTTTACGTTGGTTATTCAAACAAACCGAATGTCCAACGAATTCTAAAGACGACAATTGGAAAAGAAAACGAATTGAGTCTGATTCTGTGCAAACACAAAAGTAATCCGAGTAAAAGGAGAGAGAGAAAGATGAAGAGTGGAAAAAAGGCCAGGAGAAAACCAACGGCGGCCAAACCCTTCTGTTTGTAACGTTTCCTTTTGTTTTGTCTCGTTTCGTTTTCTTCGCTTCGTTTTAAAGTGAATGCAACACACTAAACAGGAGACTAAACTGCCGTGGAATGTGCATAGAAGTCGCTTCCTTTGTTACGACGATTCGACGACGTAAATAATTTACGAAAGGCCAAATGATGGCCATAGCAGCAGCATCAATGTGATGTGAATGCCGCTGTGCTCTTCATTTTTTGTCCGTACCTCTCTCTGTGAACGGACATCGTCATCGACCTGAACAAAAGCGATTTCCACCGAACCATCTCGTAATTATGCTGGTTTTTTCTTCTCTCTCTGTCTCTCTGTCTCGATGTTGTTTGCGCAATAGAAATAATAAATATCGGAAACATTAAGATGGACTTTGCTTGACGCATAAGGGTTGCGATTTCCATATGCATTGCACCACGTTCCCTCGCCACACCTTTACAAAAAACAAGAAAAAAAGAATCAAGGTGGCTGTCTTTCAGCTCAAAAGCAGTCTTCATCAATGGCAACAACGTTTGTGTGTGCGCAATTGTTCGGAACAAACAGTGTAATGAATGCTGCCGTTTTGTTCGGTGTTTCAGTGCAAAGTTTTCATTTTAATTGAGCAATGTTCTTGACGCAAATAAACAAGAACCCGTCATCGGAGAAGGAGACGGCACTGTTTTTTTTTACTTCGCAAAATAACCGGTGTCCCGATGCAAACTTGCGTCGAGTGGTTATTCAGTTGACTTTCTGTTGCGCGTTGCCATTCATACGTGTAATCTTTTGATCTGTGGATAATTACCGAAGAGGTCAAGCGGTCATCGCAGTGAATGGGCTAGTGCCTTCGGACACTTGCGCCAGCCCAGTCCATTTTCTTTGTTATGAATAATTGGAATCAAATGAACACTTCAATCGGTTTTGGTGTACCTTTTCATTTGACGATGACCACATGACGACTTGATGACTAGTTTTATTATCGTTTTCTGTTCATCGGCGCAAGAAATGTGTATGAATTATGCAAATGAAACCACGTGAGCATGTAAGCGGCGCGAGTAAATTTGTCCAGTTTAATAGCCGTTTTGTCGCTGAACATTTAACACTTGGTGATTTGATATTGTTTACTTTTTGTTCTTTACCATTAATATCCTGTAATTGTATTCGACTTGGAATTGCCCTTTCCGGTGGCGGCCAATTTTCACACGCATGACTCGCATTTCAAATGGCTTTGAAAACATATGCGTTTTGGTGGCATTTTAGTGGATAACCATCAACTCTTTTTTTTAAATGAAAAAACAGAATTTTTTTACATTTTCACTGGCCCTCTATTTCGAGGGTACGGAATAAAAATACTCAAGTCATATTGTGATCGCATATTGTTTGTAGTTTTTTATGCAAAGTTACAAGACACAAGCAAACAAAACCGACCGAAATAATCGTTACTCGTTCTTTCAAAATATGCCGAAATAAATGGGAAAAAAAGCAGTACAGAACAAATTGACTTTATCAAGCGAACGACAACATTGCCTCAAATAAACAATACTTTAACTGTGTGTCTAACAGCGTCCATTTGTTTGAATGCATGCAACGAGAATGGATTTGGCGCTGGCGCAACTATTGTTAGTCACCGTGTCTTTTGGCTCGCTTATCGCTTCATTTGGTGCATATGCGTAATGGTGTTAAATTCAAGCTTGTGTCGGCTTGTTTCTCTTTCGCTTACAGTTTTTATTTGTTATTCAAACACCGTTCGTTCTCTCTTTCGGTTCATTTCGAATGCTATCGTTTTTATCACCTGTTCCAAATAAATAAATAATTAGTACTTGAGTTAAACGGCATGGTTTTTCTGTCACGAAGTGCCGAAAAAGTTCTCATTTGGTGTACGAAGAAGCCTCAAGAAACGACAATGTGTTATTTGATTTTGGTTTTCGGACCATTTTTACGGTGTTTCTTTTTCTCGCTTGGGTTAAAGCCTTATCCAACTTTTTTTTATCTATTACAAATTTCCGTTTCGACACATTGCGATAAGGAATCCCGGTTGTGAATTTAGTAAGCTGGTCAATTGCACCGATTTGAACACCGGGTCCGTTTTATTTTTTATTTTCTTTCATTTCCTGGGAATTTATCGACGACTGTGATAAAAGGTTGTTCAGCGTTTGTCACGCTGCTTTCAGAAACAATATTCATGTGGGTGTGGTGCATATTGCTTTTTGAGCAACGTATCAATTTATGATCAATACTTCGCCACACGCTTTTCAATTGACATTTATATGAAAGAAAAAATAATCCAAATAAACACACATTTTGTTTGCTATTCGATATTATACACGAACCAAGATGTCCTTTTGCCTTGTGTATTCAGTTATACATTGGTTGATTGGCGATAAAAAAAAACTCTATACTCATTTTCATCGAACACCTTCGGCTGAGATTTTTTCTACACTTTTTTTTTATTCGAGGTAAATCATCATTGATCAAACAAAGCATAGGTTTTTTGTTTAAAAGCATTGGCTCGCGCTGCACACAAAATATCCGATTTGTGTGAAACTGAAACGAGCGAAAGATGGGAGAAATATTTCCAGTGGGCAATAATTTTTTTTTTTTAAATTTGCACAATGAAAAATTCACATGCGATGATTCAAAATTTATTCAGAATATGAAAATCAATTTGGTGAAATCATTTCTTTGTAAAACTGTAATTTTTCAAAGCGAGCAGGACGCAAGTGAAATGGCATACAAGGCCTAACGAACATACTTAATTGCAGTAAAATCAATGTGCATTTGCTCCAAATTGAAATGCATTAAAAACCGAAATGCGATATAACATTTTTATAGCGTTTTGTCAGCCGCAAGGCCCCTGCTCGTTTCTTTTTTGTTTTTCCGTTCGATGGCTGTGGCGAAACCGAGTGAAAGAAAGAGAACAAAACGCCAAAAGAAGCTCAAAATATTTAAAAATGGGCAAAGCAACGCAATACAACAACTGGATACACAAAAGTCGGTCAATAACAACAATATGCGGGTGGTCAAAGAACATTCAACCAAACCGACGCCGATATACTGCTGCATGTGGTTGATATACATATATACATGTATTTTGTGTGTTGCTTCATTCTTTTTCTCCATGCAAAATGAAATGGAAAAAATTTAAATAGCATTCGGGTCTTTTGGGTGACGAATGCGTATAATCGCGCTCGAATAAACGGGCAATTAAAAAAAGGCTAAAAAGCAGCATTACTCTTTCGATTTTTATTTTCTGTTTCGTGTCGTCAATGTAGCTAAAGTAAATTGACGTGGATTTCATGGAAACGGATAAAATATCCGATGAAATACGAAAAAAATCTGTTTGGTGTGTGTGTGTGTGTGTATGTGAGTTTTTTTTATCATTTTGACTTCATTTCATAGTTGGCGCACGTACATGAGCAAAGAAAGCCTTTAGATCGAACCATTCGAATGATTCTGATGAATAGGATTTTTTATTTGGACTACATTTCCATTCGAAGCAATGACAATTGTCTTATTCCAATAACATGAAGGTCCGCAAACATTGTAGAACAATTCCCAATCAAATATTTATGACAAACCGAACGCACACCTAAGCAGAAGTGCGCCGAAATTTTGGCATCGGCCAAATGAAGCAAACGCTCCCAAATATGTGTACTACTAAAGCGCTAGCCCGTGTGTTTCGTGTAACAATTTAATATTTTTTATAGTTTACATAATTAAATAGCCGTTATTTAATTTTGATAATTCGACTTTTTCTACGAATCGACAAGTAGGTACAAAATTGTGTACTTTTTCATAGAAACCAGCACACCTTTTTGTAGCGGGCAAAGAATAAAAACAAAAACTACTAAAATACGGACAAATATGCCAGTCAACAATAAGAATTTGACAAAAGTAAACATCTCACAGTTAGAAAAAGGTATTTAAATATTGAAATGAAAGCAGAACTGTGTTGGAGCGTACAGTTTTATTGGAGAGCAATTAGCAAAATATTTAGATAGCGACTGTAAAGCACTCGGCATTCAGCCACATGTTTCTATGGTCCGATTAATTATGTGCATAAAATGAATTGAATAATTTGTTCGACTGTATTTTGGTGGTTTTTTCGTCCATTTTTTTGCTCTGAAATGTTTGTCTCAACCATTTTTTATGGATGACGAATGGGCGCGCAGTTTCAAACCACAACAAAAAAAAACACAACATTATTCAAAATAAGAAAACGGAGCGATGCAGCCAATGCCCAACTTCATATGACGGATCCACAAAGAAGATGAGGCAAAAAAATATTTATACGCAAAATTAAACAACGATCGAATTCATTAAAGAACTTATTTGGGACACAAAGTGAAGCGTAACGAAAATGCATTAATTTGTGAATAAATTAAATGGGCTCAGGCAAAACGCCGAGGAACGCCGTTCGGAAGATAGGCCATATGTTTGCTCGTTCGGCGGTGAACAATTCAACGAGCATTGAATTTAAATATGAATTCAAATGCTCATCACCGACTCCAAAAAGGCGTCCACTGTGCAAATTTCAAGACAAAATATCGTTTTGATACGCAATTTCGCGACGATTAATGATTCGAAAAATGATTCTGGATGATGATAAATGTGGCAAATGTTTCCAAAAAGGCGAGGGAGCATCTAAATTTGTGGTCAACTTTAATTTAATGCCATTTCCCACTCATGAAATCGTTCCCAATAACATTCAGATTCTGGAATTGGATTTGGATTTGAATAATGAGAGACCAAGTTTTTGACCAAAAAAGTTAATTTTCTTTCATGGCTCAACGGCAATGCTTGATACATGTGCCGAAACGAATTTTCGTCCGCAAAATTTGGCGCATTTCCTGGGTTTGTTTGTTGAATGTTGTTATCGTCGTGCATCGCAATCGATGCACTACCGACCACATTTCGTTGAAATTTGTGTGCACACAAAAAGCACGGTGTCACATGGAAACCAAAATGTATATACACGCAAGATAAATGTCGAAAGCGCGATACCACGGCTTTTCAGTGTACATAATGTAAGAGAAACGCGCGACCCGCGAATTTAACTTTTCTATCCAACCGAAAATATACATATAAATTTCCATGTAACGGAGACAAAAAGAGCAATACCAATGAAAAACGCAGCCAATTTTCTTTTCACTTTTCCTTGTCGCTGGATGCGGGTGCATAAAATGTGCCAACATTGAAAGCAAGAAGAAATTATCCTTACTATTTCATCTCCCCTTCTTGCCGAAAATCACCGACACAGAAAGCAACGAGTCGCTCTAGTTTGTTGCTCTGCTTTTAAATCGACCGTCCGCGACGACAATAAATTGTGAAATGGTGATAAGTTTTTTGCTTTTATTTCTCGACAGAAGCCGAAAAAATGATTCATCTTTTGAACTTTGGGTGCAAGCGGGCGCCCGATAAAAATACACACGAAAATTGACTGCGATCATCTTCGGCTGATAATATTAATGAATATATCACACACGAATTCACACAAAGTCGCGCGCTGCGAACGAAACAGTACCAAACAGCATCGAACAATGGTCATTTTTGTGTTTGGCAGCAACGGGGAAAAGTCTCCCTTTGTCTTCATCTTTGACTTATCGTTTTCTTCTTGGCTTGCTTAATGTTTGCTTTGTTTTCACTTGCCGATTAAGTTAATTAAAAGTTGTTGATTTTATATTTGAATTGGTGGTTTGTTTTTCTCTCTCAAGCTACTATTGTGACAACAAGATATAATTTTTTGGCAAGAAATTCAACTACTCTCATAAAAGTGCATGCCAAATCTTTGTAATTTGCAAACACATAAAATCATGTTTGAACATATAGCACGTGAAACACACGAGCTAAACTAGTTCCGTTCAAACAGCAAATCTAATTTCCGAAACGACGTTACGTTGAATTCTTTTATACCTGAAACTTATACTTATAGACGAAAACAGAAAGGGGTTCAAGACGACACAAACTTTGCAATGTATCAGTACTCAAAATAAACGAACATCAAAACGAAATCCAGCAGTTATGGAGAGTAAAATAAAACAAGACAAAAGAAAAGGATGCTTCCGTCACACACACACACACACACACACACGAACACACACAAAAACTAGCTAAACTAAAATCAAACTGCGAAAAAGGTGTTTGATAGATTTTGAGTGTAAAATAAGAATTAACCGAAACCGTGGTGACAAACACGAGCAACGATGATGTAATGAGCAGAACCTCATGCGTTTGAGTAATTTTCGTTTCGAAACGTATTGGGTCTGTTTCATCTGAATCTTTTTTTCTTTTTTTTTTCAACACAAAACTTATCATTGAATACACAGAAAAAAGAGTTTTGGAAAATTTCTCTCACCTTGAGCAATTCGAACGGCTGGCATTTTGATTCTCATTTTGGAAATTTTTAATCAGACACTTCACAGCCACGAAAAAAAATGTCAATTTATTTTGTTTAAGATAAAAACTCTGATGATTCACTACTTCATGGAATCTAGCATTCGGTCGTATTGTCTTTTATCTGCACTGCATACATTTCAGTTAATTATGTGTCGGTGGCTCAATGTTTGTATCTTTATTCACTTCTCGAAATGATTCATATTTGGTTAATTCGTGTCGGTTTTATAAAATAGATTCTTATTAGATTGTTTCTAAAGCAGAAATTAATCCTAGAATACTGGCCAATGTCCTCAAATTGTTGTATGTTCACTGCACTAAATCATTTTCCTTCACCAATTTTGCGTGTATGTTTTCCGAACCATACAAACAGTTCTCAGATAAATTGAAAGTGTTGAATTCAAACAATCGCTAAAAATTAATTCCAGTCCTTCAATTATATTTTTCCTCTTTGAAATATTGTTTGTATTTGGTTTTTCTTCTTTTTGAATCAGTTCAAATCATTTATTTTCACCATTTTTTTTGTTATCATAATCCGAAAGTCGATAAAAAAAATAATTTAATAATCCAAATTTAAAAATAATTGCACAAAGATTTTTTTTTCAAATAAATTCAACGCCTTCAAATTTCAAAATAAAAACAAAACAATTGTTCAGCTCTTCTCAAGTTGTGTATCACTTGTTTTTTTTTGACGGCGGTAATTTTTTATTTCGCTAAATTTGCAGAAGTTCAAATGTTTATGCGAAATTTGATGCAGAAAATAGTTGATTTTTGATGATGATCCACTTTTTGCAAGCACTTGGTTTTTTGGGCACTGTCACCTCGACTGGTGATTAGCGGTCGGTTCAATTATTTTTCCCGAAAGGATCGAATAAATTGATGAGCGCACAACAGAAGTTTTTGAATTTGTTGAACGAAAAAAACACCAACGATCCAGTTTGCATTGACAACTACTTCGATGCACGTTACACACTTCACACACAGCGAGAGAAACACACTGAGATACACAAGAGATAATAATAAAAAATTGAATAGCCGACAACACGTCGCAACGTCCTTACTACGCGACAGTCCGTTTACATCTAATATGATGGGCCAAACAAAATACGTTATATCACATTCACGAGCTTCGAGTCGCTGGTCACCGGTCCCACCATCAAAATTGTAAATATACTACAACTCCACACTCAGCCAGTCAGCCAGCGAGCGAGTACAATATCATCTCTCTCTCGGTGCCTGTTGTAAAAAAAAACGCCAGCCACTACATACACTCATGTGCATGTACAAAATGTGTACATAAACAACAGCAAAATCAGTCACTATATAGACCGCGGGTGCCGTAGATGGAAATGATATGAAACACACAGCGCGCAAAATATATAATCGTATGGAGAATTGGATGAAACGCGTGATGCACACACCAAATTATGTACATATACACTCGTGCGCGCGGACCACAGATCTCTCTACACGGTTACGACGACGACGGAGGCGGCAGCAGCAATTGCGAGCGGCAAGAAGAGAACGCGATTCAAACGACGGCACAAACAAAAACAAAAATTGTGCACAGAGAGCGAGAACCCGACAATCGTGTATATGTGTGCGCTCACCACGAACAGCAATAGCTAAGTAAACATGCACACAGCACATCAGAGTAGAAAAGAGTACTAGAATGCTTGCAGAGATGTTGTAAGCAACAAAAATAATAATAAAAGCGGCCGCATTAGGAAGCAAAAAAAACGACGACAACAACAACAAACCATACCAGAAACATATGAACTAAAGTGGAAATAGGCAAGAGTGCTGGGCTATTGAAGCAAGTAAGCAGTCGTCTCTGCCGTTATTATTGTCGCTTCAGTATATTTTTCGTTGTCGACTCATGTACTCGGCTGATATCTTGAATGTGTGAAAGCGCCTCTCTGCACCTTCGTTCAGTTCATATATAACAAAAACCGATTGAATTTAAACCCTCTGCTTTGCAGCGATACTCACACACACACAAGCGCACACACCGAAAGCAATCACACCAACGACTACAACAACGACAACGACATCGATGTCGTCAATTCAGTTCGAAATGACGAGTGTTCTGTACGTTTTACTGTAAACACACTTGCGCGCTTATGAACTTAACAAATGAACCAAGTAGTAGTACGAAAAACCCGAATCCAAAACGTAGGGAAAGAGTGTATCGAATACACAGAGCTCAATGGAACACATTGAATGAATTGGTTTCGATTGCGTTCGGTTGGTGTATGGGATCTTCATCTCATCTCGATTGTCTCATCCACCGACAGTATAACACGAGAATCGCTCCGTTGTGCAAATACATAGACGACAAAAGACAACAATTGCTATTTATGGAAATTTCGGACCATTTCGTACAAACTGAAACTACACAAACGACGCTTCTCCGGCGATCCGCTCATCGAATGGAAATAGTTATTTCGAATTGAAAACGGTCGCTATTTATTTGATCACTTGCACACACACAAACACACACGCAGACATACAGACATACTTCGTGCAGGAGCCGTGCGATGAAGGCGGAGGAGAGGAGTCGAAGTGGTTAGTAGCCGAAATACATAAGTGCGTGCGCGATATTTTGCGGTTTGTCGTCGGAGTTGATGTTGGAATATTGTATAGCTAGTTCGTTATGTACTCATATGGACTCTACGGTCGTCAAATAGAATTACAGTAAATGCTGGAGAAACAACTGTACGATACATTCACGTGAGCAATACCAAACGCATATGTGTAACGTATTCAACGTTAGCTATTCTTTCTGCTCTTGTGTTCATGTCAGAACTTCTTTCAACGTTTTAATTTTTTGATTTCTCAACTGGGATATGTCTTCATTTTTCAAACAATCCATTTTATCAGAACACGATTGAAATTGGTGTTTGGGCAAAATTCGAGCATATATGCAAATGGAGGAGAAGAGAGGTGAAAGGGGCGAACACATATCGCATCGTTTTGCGCACAAAGTCAATGTATAAAGCTCACGTGTGTGGAGAAATTGACCGAGACTTATATAATCGTTCGTGTGTGGAAATTGATACATACGAGCTCTTATCAGGCGTATGAATACGGCTGTTTCATCGTCATTACATATGCGCGCGCGTCACTGCCAAATAGCCATTTATCCCTTCCTACTCGAAACCAGCGCTTATTCAAACAAACACACATGCAACTACTCGCATATGTGAGCTTTTGGAGAAGTAGGCAGAAAGAGATGAACGAATACACGAATAAACGAACAATGAAAATTTGCACACACAAAACGAATTGGCCAACTCAACTGAAGTGGTGGTGATGTCAAATATCAGCAGAATTCAATAAATCACTCCACAGTCGACACCATCCACAAAATAAATTAATTAGTTTGAATTTAAATTTTAAACGTAAAAAAATGACATTCCGAAAAAAAATTTACAATTTTTTCATTTCTTTCTTTAAGATACTGCTTCTTCTATGGCAGATATCATACACTTTGAAAATGTTTAAAATGTTTACGTTCATACCTTACTCACGTTGCGTCCTCTAATTCGATTGTCTTGCGGCTTCCCTTCATTGCCATTCATTTGATTTCAATGCTACTGAACAAAGGAGTTTGGTCGCAAAAATGAGCGCAAAATGAGTGATTTCAATCAAGACAGTTGATCATATCACAACCATGCTATTAATGACCTTGCGTGTGTTTTGCTTGTCAACTTCAAATTACTTTTCTATGACTCTTTGATAAGCATTCTTCCACGACGTCACTGAATTTGATAAACGATGAAAGCCCATGTTTCATTGTTTGAATCATGTTTTTTTGTTTGAATTTCCCGTGTAAATTTCAAGAAGTAACCTATAACATAATAATCAAAGAAGGAAGAGAACGAGAGGGAGGAAAATAGTTTTTATCGTCCTCTGCGATTATATTGCCTTTGGTTTGGTTTGGCTAACAAAAAAGAAATCCAACGCCAAACACATTAATTATCCCTTCAACGGTGAGACCAATAGTCTCAGTGAATGCTTCAATTCAATACCATTTGGCAAAACGATCAACGTAAAATTGGGGCACGACAGCAAATTATTGTTGAACAAACAAGAAAGAAGAAGAAGAAGTAAAATATTACGCGTAAACGAAACTGAAGCAGCGCATCAGCGAAAAACAACGAAAGAAATTTCGGCATCGGAACAAAGTAAAAGTGAAATAAAACGACGAAAAAAAGCCACATAAACATAAATAAAAGAGGCGCACCATGGAACGGTACGAATCAGATGCAATGCCGGTATAGAACTAATGTAGAGCACGCGGAACGTAAAACGTATCGAAAAAGTGCCACAAAAAATACTTACTTTTTTGGTGTGTAGAAGTAAGAATGGCAAAAAAAAGATCGAGCGCAAGATGGTTCACAAGAAAATATGTAAACAACAAACGCGGAAAAATTGAAGAACAAGAAGAAATAATGAGCGAAAAAATAAGCAACACCATCCAGCTGTTTCGCGATACACCAATTCACGAAGAAGAAACTGAAATCGTTTTCGCTGTGTGGTGGTGGCGATTGCGACGGCGGCGAACCAAGGAGTGCAAATACACAGAACGTTGATGATGACGACATCAATAGAAGCGGCAACGAATAACATCGTGTGCACAATACGCGTTTGAGATTCGCATTTCATCCCTCATCGTGTCGTTTTTTCGCCAGCCACGGCGTGAATGTATGAAGAAAAAAAACGTCGGAATAATCAGTCATTAAATCAAAACGAATCCGAATTAATTACAACGAAGAGGGAAGAAATGTTGCGCTTTCCGCTGAATGAATGCAAATTCCATTAATTGAATGGTTTATCACATTAATATATTAACGGTGATTCGAGTTTTCCGGCCAAACGAGTTAGTATGTTTCGGTAGAATGCAGCGTCAAAGTCAGCTGACTTTTCCAAACAGCTACTTTTTTTAACCGGTTTAACCGAACAGATTTTAATCTCATTCTTTCTCTTGCAGCCAGAAGTTCAAGGCGAAAAGAAAACCAAAGTGCAAACAAAGAACCTTCTTTCTTTGGTAGTCAAATCGTTGTTTTAAAATTATGAATGGAATTCCTTTTTACTGTTGCTACTGCTGTTGCTGCTACTTAGCTAGAGTTCAAATCGCTGAGTGAGAGAGAGAGAGAGCAAGAGCGGGAGAAGAAAAAAAGCATCAAGCCGAAAGTCATTAACCACTGGCACATTAATGTTTCAATATTTATTCTGTGTCTGTTTGCGTGTAGCACTTTCCTTTTTCGAGGCATTTTTGTTCATTAGCATTCTCCAATTCCTTGTTTCTCTTCCGCTGCTGCTCGTCCAAATTCAAGATTTCGTTGGAACAGCGACGAGAGAGAAAGAAAAAGAACAATAAGCAAAACAACGAACGCGACAAAATGAAATTCAGCGTGTACAAATTGTATAACGGAGTAGGTCTGACGGATTATATAATATTCATACTGCGCGCACTTGTTTACATTGAAGCGAAGACGAAAAAAAAGGAACGTGGAAAAATGGAGCTCTGGATGAAATAAAAAGTGGAAAAAGTTACTCATAATGCATAGTAAACAGCAAATAGACGAAAGACAAAAAAATACGCTGAAGCGGAAGGTCGTCGCAACAGTTAGTCGAAATCGTCGGAGTGCCAAGAAAAAATGAGAAGAAAAAAAAACTTTCAATTCGCGCGAGACGCATTAATTGAACTTTTCCCTCCGTTCTCTTTGGATCCTGCGCTGGCACATTCACTTGTTTTCATTTTCTTGCTGCAGTGCCTTCCATTCAAGGCGTCCTGATTTTTCGACGTGTATTGTTCTCGTTGAAAAGTTTTTGTGAGTGCAAGAACAAGTGATGGTTTTGAATGACTCGAGTCATTTAAAATAGTCGAACCATCGATTTTTTTTGTCATCGCGAAATCCACCTGTCGAAAACTATTAGCTCACAGATGGCCTTGGCTTGCCATTTATCCTTTCAATTGAACGGAGGGATGCTTGTGTCATCCTTATCAATCGTGTGTATTGACTTTTATCCCCCACGCGTGAGCATCACTCTAGCTGGGCCGCTATTCAATGTATCGCGTGTATGGCAAACTGCATGCAATCAAGTGGATACGTGAGCTTTCTACAGCGGATACAAATGTAATATTTGTGGTAAGTAGATGCCAACGACTTCGGAGAGCGTATGTGCAGTGTAGCATTTAAGTTTTTTGGTTACCACCCACCGAAAATACAAACATCCATTCGCAAATCGTATTCGTGTACCGTTATATTTCACATGCAAAGAACCCATACACTCACACGGCCAACAGCATGTATCGTCGTCGGTCGATGCGATTGCTGTGTTTTCGTCTCTCGTCTCTCGTCTGGAATGCCAAAATGAAGTAACTTCAAATTGGCGGAAGCCTTTCAAAAGGACGAAAAACTTTCAATGATCAAAAGCCAATTTGTGAATTCTCAAACATCGATGAATTTACTTGATTCCAACGTGTTTGCACGCGATTAACTATTTTACCATCGTTTGCTTCATAATCAAGACCGTTCAGTGTTTTACTAGGGCCGATTCTCGTCATTTTCACAACTCATTCATATCGCGCAAACGAAAGCAAGCGAACAGATATTTTGCCGTCGTGTATCTCCCTCGCCAGTATGATCTGTATTTTTGTTATTTATTAAATTAAGTCAAAGGTCTTGCACGTGAAACGCGAATAAAATTAATAAAATGTTTTGCGATGTTGGAAGAAACAGCGAACGGAGAATTCATAATCGCTTAGGATTCGGATGTCTTTTTTTCCTGCTACGAGTGTGAGTGAGGCTTGGTCTTTGGTTCTCGTGCACCCAGCTAATGTTAAACACGGAACATGACAAAATTCCTCACACCATATTTTCAACCACCGTCATATTGCCAAATGCTCGTCGCTAAAGCACGCTCGCTCGCTCGCGCACACTAAACTGAATCAATTTGGTACTTCATAACAACAATTCACACAAACAATTACAGCTCACACTTTGCGCTCTTTCTCTCTTGGGCTGCAGTTTTTTTTCTTTTTTTTCCATGCCATCGTAGCCGTTGTTTAAATATCACGTACGTGTGAGCCTAAATATGCGCACAGATAACGAACTAGGAACATGGCAACCGTATGGAGGAAACGCTCAAAACGATTTTATAATACCAGCGAGTCGACTTCTTTGTTCCTCTTCATTTGTGATAGCGGTGCCAAAGAGAGCGCTATGCAATTAGGCTAATTTTTTTCTGTTTTTTGCTCGATGTGTGTAACTTAAAGTTCAGGAAGAGGTGAGTGAATTCTCACATTCTCATCGGATTTGAATGCGTGCAGTGCAGTACATTGACTGTCGGTGTCTTATTTGCTTCAGCTGCTTGCTCGGGTGGCAATCAAAATGGAATAAGTCTTTTGTAAAAAAAAGTGTGTGTGAGTTTGAATTATGGTGAATGGATGGCTCTGTGGTATCCGCAGCGTGTGCAATATCATAATTTATATCTAACACCTTCAAATTATTGAAATTTATCACAATTTTCGCCATTTTAAGCAATTTGCTGCACTGGATTCTGGGATCCATTGATCCGAAGACGGTATTCAGTTCCTCGAATGAAAATGTAAAAGTTTATCCAGCACCACTTCGACTCTAAATACCTATACGTAGATTGTTTGAGTAGATGATCGACTGAAAAGTGCAGTGAATTGTAGCGCAAACTCTTCAGTGCTTTGCGATCTGTTGCAAAATGATTTAAAGTTCATATCAAATAAATCTTTTGGGCTATGTGTAGTTGTTGCCGTTTCTTTTTCTTTTATTTTGCTCGTTTTCGACTTGTTTATCTTTTCTCCTTTGGCCCATGTTCACATGTATCGAAAGGCACATGTGTAATCATCCGTTTTGTTCCAGAGTCGTAATGCTGCAGCCAAAATGTGCTGTGTGCTAAAAATGAATGAACGGAATAAAGACCGCTGAAAATTGTGTATGCAAGCGAATTCGTGACTATAAATTAACTGAGATGCCCGCATCAGGAGTACGTGTGAGTCGCGAGACGAGCCAACGAGCAAACGAACGAGTGACAGAGACACATAGAGAGTGAGTGTGTGGTTGAGTGTAGCTCGTCACAGATCTGCTGTCTGGCCACATTATCTAGTGTAAAATGTCTTTCTCTCTTTCACAAAATGAATTCTTCTGAAACCGAACTACTCATTTAATTTTTTTAATGCCATTTTTTCTCTATTAAGTACTCCAACTCAGTGCTGCTGCTATCAATTGAGCAACAAAACCGACCATAAAGTAATCGATGTTTACTATTGCATAAAATGAACGAATTTCATTTCAATTTACTACATTCACTGCAACATAATAACCACAGCAATGATTGCTGAGCAATCTAAAAATCATTTTAATTATAATATTTATGCCTCCTGTAAGTGAATCTCTCTAACGCGCTTTATATGAAGCGCGTCATCATCGATGATCGTCTGCGTGCAATCGGTTTCGTTGGCATTCCTTTATGCTGTTGTTCATGAATCGCGCGATTTACTTACACAACCTGTCACACACAATGATCTATGGTTGATATCTTTGATGCTACACGATTGCGATAATTGATAATCAACGATAATAGCGTGATGCGGTCGCACCTCATCCAATCAAATGCACACTTTTTTTCGTTGATAAATAAATTATTTTATCAAATTGTTTTGATGCGTGATCGGTTGGTATAAGTAATGTGCCGGAAGCAGTGGAACGTATGAATTCATCGACACATTTGCCCAAATAACAGTTATGTTTGCTTGCGCTTGTGGAAATGTGCCAGATCTTTTGGAATAAATTGGAAGTTCTGTGAACAAAATTTTGTAACACATTATATCATATTGCTGTGCAAAAACAGACGATTCGGAAGTTATAATACATATTAATGAACCTCTAACACGGTTTGGAATTCAATTGAATTTCCATAATTTTTTCTCTTTGAGCTTTGTAGCATTGCCATAGATGTACTAACACGAAAATGTAATATCATAATTTCCGTTGTGTGCCTCACGACAAATTCTTCCTCTTCCTCGGCAATTGCATAATTTTGTTTTATCGATTTTTGTAATTTTCATTCAAATTCAGAGACAAAGTGAATTTTTAAACATTAAATGTTCGTCTGTGTCTAGTGGAAAGATATAGTTAGAGAATAACGATAATACGAACAAATATGGTCATCATCAAAGAAAAAGAAAAATGAAATCTTAAAGCTGGAATAGGTTCTTGAAACCCTTCGTCTTTGTTCAAACTCTTTCATTTCATATCGTTGAACAAAAAACAGATGGCCCGCATTTTTTTCATCTTCACTTATCTGAAAGATTGCGGCATTTGTTGCTTTAATTTAAATTTTCCGTTTGTTCTCGTTCTCTCTTCAAAAAGGACACTTCTCAAATAATACTATCAAAAATCATACAAAGCGTGCGTTGAATGCTGTCGTTGTTTTCAAATCTCTTTTTGTCTCTCCTCCGCTCACTACGCATCCACCGTCTCTGAACGGAAAGTTGATAAAGAAAGGCTGAGATAAAAATAAAATAAAGTCAAGCATATGTTTCGGTATTGTGCATGTAGAAGACGTCGATTTCGGTTCGGGCTGACTGAATTTGGATGAAATATGAATTTGTGGCAGTCAATATGAGTTTGGCCATATTACTACTGAAAATCTTGTCAGCCTTCTCCTTTCGACTGTAATACATCACAGAAAAAAAACCGTTGGTTGCGTCCATTGAACCATCTCCAAGGCAAACGAAATATCTTCCGTGTGGTGTTTTCTCGAAAAACTGAGTAAAATAATTAGTACAGACTGTTGTCGACACAAAGGAAAATATTGAAACGGATTGAGAGTCACGGTGTTTCAGTTTTATTCGGATAGTTTTCATGCATTTAACATGCAACATCATTTTGTCTCATATTTCACATGTGTGACTGCAAATGCAAACGAAGGAACGAAAGTGCATCGACGAAATGTTGTGTGGAAAAACTCGAACCGAAAAAAAATGCATAATTAATTTGATGTCCGTTTATTTATACACGACGGTCTGGCTTATAGACGCACATGTGGCATCGTATTTTTATGTTGTGCACCCAAATCGCGGCATTTTTTCAATGTCAAAATGCATTTTTATCCGTTTGCTTTTCCCGACGAGCTCTCTTTGGAAACATCATTCTTTGTGGGGAAACGGATTTACTAGATAAAAAGTACGGTTATGATAATACTTCATCTCGATGATGACTACGATAGTTTCTGAAAGCAATTCATTTTATTCGGCATTTCATTTCATAATCTTTTTGTTGTTTCCGTATACGTGACATTGACTTGCTGGGAGTAAAAGTGGTCTCTTTACCATGACGAGATATTGAGTAAACTGTTCAACTTTCCGTTTCACACGGGAAATGAGGTTGTGTGTTGTAACATTTCTACCAATTAAACTACTATCAAATACTCCGCTGTAAAAATCTGTTGACAAATGCATTTCAACGAAAGATTTAGTGATTTTCCCTATTGCATTTAAGAATCCTATAAGAATAAGACGGGGGCTGTCGCTGCCACATAATTCAAATAGTCGTCATTTTCGATGCGGTAATTAGCGTATACGAAAATTCACCCTCAATAGAAAAAACAACAAGCGATTACTTTTAATGGAGCAATTTTCCCAAACATGTTATTGAGACGTGGAAAGCCAATGCACTCTCTTTTCTCTTCGTTCACAAGAGAAGCCATGTCTATCTCGGAAATGAACACGGATTTCTCGTGAGAGCCAATCGAAGCGATGAACTTAAACACACAAAACGCTGAAAATGGATGTCAATCAATGAAAAAGGGGGAGAGAATTGATTATTTGTATGAAGATGATCTATTTTTGGATCACAAGTCTTGGAAAACTTGGAAATATTAGGATCTTTTAGTTAATTTTTATGTCGGTTCGTGTTTATGCGAGCGAAAAACCAATAAAAAACGGGAAAAAAGATTTCATTCTAAATCTTGTGGTTTCATCTCGAACCAAACGACAAACCGTCATAAACATAGATTTTTTTGGAGTTTTTTTCTCCTTCGACCAACAAACAATCAAAGATTTCCCTTTTTACTTCGCACATACACCATTTATCCTTTCTGTGTGCACTACATGTTCTCTGTAAATTTGTTTTGTGTGTGATGTTATTGATGCCTTTTTTGTGTTTAACCATTTTCGTTTGATTTCGTTCTAATGTGCTTGAGTTTCCGACTCAATGCGATTGTTTACATAATCGTGCAGACATTTTTCAAAAAATGTTAAAATGTATTCATTTACGTATTCAACGTTTACCGTTATTCGATATTATTTATCGTCTTGAACACTAACGAAATGAATGCAGTGGAAGACGAAGACACGAACAAGACGATTTTTTCAAGAGCCATATGTGAGCCGCGCGTCGAGTTTGTGTGTGTCCAACCGCTACCAACGAACAAACGGTTATGCACATTAATGCGGCCTGTTGCTATTTATGCTGCAGACGAGTCAAGTACTTTTGCTTGTATTTTTTCAACGTTCACTTTCGATTTTAAGTTCGAAATTCAAGTCATGTCCAAATAACAACGCATTGAAATATGCTGTTCGATTTTCCACTTAACTTAAATTACCCAAAAAAGGATGAAATGTCTTGTTTGCAGATGAAAAAAAAACATTTTCTTGTTTTTCATGAATCGATCGTGTTCCTGTGAGACTACTTCATGACGGTTACCATCATTTGTCCCGTTCAACTTTTTTAAGTGAGCAATGCATTTAAGACAGAAAAAATGAGATCGTTTTCGACCGAGTTCAAGGTTTTTTCAGTTGATACAGGCGACGTTCGGCGAGATGCACTCATTTACATTTTTCAATGTCTCGTGTTCCAAGTGCAACGCGATTTATTTTCATTCTAGATGATGAACCAAATGAAAAATAGGTGACGGTCGCTATGCTGTTCGCTCTGTCTGTACTTTACGGTTATATTTTCTCTCATTCCCGATATTTAATTGCTTTGGCATTGCGTTCGAATTTAACCGTTTCCATTTCAGAGCAAATGCGGGCCACAACATGCTCTTTCTCTCAACCGAGAAAGTGTACACTGTACACACACACACACACAACACATATTTTCCATTCTTAAAATAACATCACGTTTTTCCATTCTTGTCTCTCCTTTTCGCATCCGATGAACGAGCGAGCGACTGGCGTGAATGCCAAAGGGAAGAGTCCTGAAGATAAACTAATAAGCGCGCACACACAACAAACAAAACCCATACACACCGAATATATAAATAGACAAAAACTATACGATGCACAATCATAAAAACGATGCGCGCTTCAGGTCATTCAGTTTGCAACTCTCACCATCGATCGTCAGAAGGCATTAGTCGCACGATAATTGCTCGTTCGCTGTAACGAACGAAGAAAAATCATTCCTTTTACATAAAATTGTTATGCTTTCGAAATCAATTTGCTGTTTTCACCTAGGAACTGCTGACTGTTCGACTCAATTCTAATGTTCGCTGTCATGATCAATGATCATATTCTTGGAATTGATTTCATTTACACTTGCCGTCGATCTTCAACCGAACACATACACATTTTTGGAATAAATAAAATGCAAATGCAATGCTCAACTGAATGCGACGATAAAGCACACACACACACACTCGCACGCACCATACCCAGCCAGATAAAATTAACCGTCGTAACGCGATCCTTTGACCACATTTATTACGTTGTGCTTCTCGTGAAATCACGCTACATACATAAATGGCCGGCATTTTTCTCTCGATGCCGAGTGAGTCGGTAGCGTTTTGTTATTATTACATTCGAATGGATTTGTCAGAAAACATGTGTGACGCATATGTTTTCGGCGTGTCTGGTCATAACGGAAAGCGCATCGCTTGTACTAACCATCGTTGAGATGCACAAAAATAAATTGTATCCCATGACTGTGTTCTGTGTTGTTGTTGTTATTTTTTTGTTCGTATTCACAAGAGGTCACCAAGCCGCTGTAAAAATGCTCGAAGGATTCGAATAAGAATAGATGAAGAAGTAAAATGGGGAAAATAAATCTCGCGTCCAAATGGAAACTCAAATGGAAGTCGACAAAAGTCGGTTCGACTGCCGCAGCTCAAGTTCAGCGATACACATTCCGTTTTATCATTCACATGCAATATGCATTTCAGTTTGTTTAATTTAACATACTCGTTATTTATTTTACATTGCACGGCCGTCGTACAAACATTTTTCCACACTTTTCAACGGAAAAACGGAGCGAATGAAAATATTTACATTTTTTTGTGTTTTATTGTTGAATGGCGTTGATTGTCACGTCTGCGATTTGTGTACATTTGTTATGTTCCGTATTGCAGTGAGGGTCTGTGCAGTTAGTCAGTCAAGTTTTTTTAAGGATTTAATTTTTTAAATGACCATTTTTTTTATCTCTCGTAAGACCGGATACGGGATGCATAAATATTATCATTGCTGCTACCATGCATCTATAGCATCATTTTTTTTTATTGAATTTCCCTAATGAGATCCAGACTCGACACTCAAATCGCCCTCGTCAATATAATTGATGGAAAACAGACAGATTTGCGACACAATCCGGTATAATAGTTTGTGTTTCGACGAATATAAAAAGTGGCACGTTGAATGATTGGGCGTTGATTTTTTTCTTGTCTGTCTCTTGATCCGATCGATTAAAATGCTTATTATGAGTTTTCATAAATGTCGCACACACTCAGCCATGCTGAATGAATATTTCGAACAAAAGTGATTCATCTGAGAAATGAGTAATTCGACGCGCCTTCGCCTCATTTAATAACGTAAAATGATCGGCCCTATTTGGTTCTATCGTTAGCAAACCAACTCATATCGAGAGACGATCTCTCTGTGTTTCTGTGGCTCTCACTTGCAACAAATAGACAACGAGACACATTCAGCTCGGTTCACAATGGCTTTTGCATGAAGTAGAAAAAAATCTCAGTGAACACACACACATCGGAGAGGCGAAGAGAAACTCGCTCAAGGTGTGTCATGTTTCCCATTTGGGCACAAAAAACCGTCCATACTTCCTTTTGTTCCACAAAATACAATGTTCTGTCTACTTTTTTTGTCGTCATCCTCATTGTATCGATCAACATCGATGCTTTTTAAAATATTACAATTGATTTGAAATTGCGTTAAATTCGTCGTTTCGTGCCATATTTAATTTTTAATGTCACTTTTTCCAGGAAAAAAAACACACACGCTCTTTGAATTGATTAGGAAATGTATATTAAGTTACGAAAAGAAAGGGGAGATTTCGGAGTGATTATGACGAATAATTATGCGGCAAGACATCGGAGGTTTATGATCGATCGATAGAGTACCAATAATTCTATTGTTTGATCAAAATCAAGCGAAAACGATGGCGACGACGACGACGACGACGTCTTTCCATCGATTTTCACGGTCTATTATTAAAAATTTTGGTCGATACATTAGATTTTCCCTGAAATTTGTGAATGGATTTGATGCTCATCTTTGTCTATCGCCGTTCAAATCAAGCCACAACTACTTGACACATGCATTAGAACGAGTCTCGCATATGAAAAATATTCTTCAAAGTAAAAGCGATTTATTGATTGAAATCTATCGTCTTGTTTCAATTTAATCTTCTGTAAACATACAAATCAAGTAACACCTCACATCCGTTCCAATTTTTCAAAGAGAACAATTTCCGCGGCCCAAAAATCATCGGATTTTCATCAATACAAACATTACATAACACGAGCCATTTCAAAAGTGACTGTAAATGTGCGGCAATGTTTTGTGTGCTCTTTCGTGTGAAAATCAAATTTGACGAAAAACTTTCGCACAACCACGGATAAAAAATCCATGAAAAAATCATGGTGTGGATTTGAGAGAGTCTGATCCGAATCAGCATAAAACACATGTCTGCATGCGAAAACAATGCAAAACGTTGAACACGGAGCACTGGACAAAAACGTGTCTTTGCGTTCGTCGTTAATTGTTTTCAAAGTTTTCAGTGGCACAACATCTTCGAGTGGGCTTATTGGTTGGCGAACAACAACGCAAATAATTAAGTTTTGATAAGAGTCACCAAGTTTTTGTCTCAAGAAAGTTGGTTTGCGTCCTTTGTTCCGTTTTTGCAAAGCGCGATGATAACACTGGTCTATGAGCTCCAAAGTCCTGGGCAATCGTTATTTAACACCGTTCGCGATGGTTTGAGTGGAGTGAATGTTCAAAAGGAAATATTGGTAAAATTGCTAGCCAGTATCGATCCACGAAATCTTTAATTGTCTTTCGCCAGCATACTATTTTGCCGTGGATTTTTCTTGCCTTTGAACTCTCTCCCATTTTACACACTTATTTGAATACTTTAACAACCGCCATATCATTGCCATACCCGTGAGCAAACTTTTTCCACCGTTACCATTCAGTGGAACGATGAGTGACGCATAAACTTTTACGACAAACACGGGCGATTTTCCATTCCAGGTCCACCCTTGTGGATATTAATTTAATTTTGTCGTTTTCAAGAAAACAGAACAAGTGTACAGCATCGGAACATTCAAATGTTATCTGTTTCAGAATATCTCGAACTTTTCGAAATGTTTGACGTTCTCATTTGAAATTCAAAAATTGTTTTGAAAAAGAAAAAAAAACACTTGCTGTGAATGTGTTCGCGAGTCCATTCATTCGCCACATGGAAATTGGATTATGGCGTTGAATCGGATGTACAACAACTTTGTAATCACATTATTATTCGAAAATGAAGAACATTTAATGCCTACACTCTCAAAGTGAAATATCATCGATGTTCTGGTAATTGAATTGAGCGTGCGGTGCGTATTACATCAATCATTTGGTATTGTAATCGTGTCGGTGTCGCCAGATCTCTTTTTGTGCCCATTCTGAAAATGATTAACAGAAATGAAAACAAAAAAGTGTGTGTTCTGTATATTGAGATCAAGAGAAAGAGAGTGCTACAGAATGAGGTAATGTGATAATATAACGATGCAAACGTAGTCGCCGAGTCCGATCGAACAGAGCACACACCTTAAAATGTATCGTGAAGTGAAGGAACAACAGCGAAAACAACGAAATTATGTTACATGTAATAAAAATGCATGTAATGATCATAATATCAACACAAAATAAAATCAAAACATTTTGTACGGGCAAGAAAAAAGAGTGGAGAAAAGAAAACCATGAATGAACGCACTGCACAGTTAAAGCAAAAGGTGAACACAACCATGAAACGAAATATCATATTCGAAGAGGTGATCGGAGTGCGAGCCGAGTGTTGAGAATAACAAGGAAGAAAAGGGGAACTAAAAGCAAGCAAAAGATGAAGCGAGAGTGAGGTAAGAAGCATTTCGTCTGCGTTTGGTCGGATCTTCGGATCATTTGTGTCTTTCGCGTACTGAAGCACGATGAACTGAGCGCTGAATTGTGTTGCTTATGGTAATAAAATTGGTGGTGTTTATTTGCCCGTGCGCTCACTTATGCAAACGAGTAGGTATGTAAGATTATGTTGCGCGTGTGATGGAATGAAGCGAGCGCGCACGTCAGTTAAGCACTCGGTCGCGGTCTGCATCTACCTTCGTTCTTCTTTTTTTTCTCTTTCTTATTTTGGCATTATTCAGTGCGATTAGCAAAATAAAGAACTGAAACCCAAGCAACAAGCAAATAAAAACGGAAATGAAATTAAATGTACACGAGTGCTGGCACTCGGGCGCACACGACTCACTGAACCGAATAAAAGACACAGTTCAAAGTTTTCTCGAACATTTTGATCATTTAATTAATCGAATCGGCTAAGCTTGGTTTGGCTGCAGCCCAATGCGAACGGCTTAAACGATTATTGATTCGCCCACTCAATTAAAAGGCCAACATGCATTTACTGTGATTTTGTCGTATTTTTTTCCTCTCTCGAATGGTACAACTTGCATCTCCAATAGAATTGCACTTATCTTCGTTTGTTCATCGGCTTACGCATATGAGTTGTGTGTGTGTTTCTTTTTCACCTCGTACAGACGATTTATTCCGTGCTTTTGTGATGTATTTCGTGGTGTTATTGAACGTAATCGCTTTGCGCGCTGCAGAACATCAATGAATGATGTAGCGTAGTGTCTATAATTCAATGAATCGCTCGTACCCAACCTATTTCGAGAACGCAGGAAAAGGTGCATCTTGGCTCGCGACCAACGATCCATTCATTCAAGCCGAGGGACGGTATGGATCGCGATGTATACATTGGTGAGACTCAAACAAACATGATTTGATGTTTAATCAATGAAAAAGATTACGTCTTGAATTTACATTCTAGCCGTTCCTAGGAAATCATCGATACACTTATATATTTTGCATACAATGGACATGGAAAATGATTGCCATGGCCGCTTATGAGCCAGAAATCAAGACGCATCATAAACAATGAAACAACCCGAAACAATAACTCTACCGATAGCCATCATCATTTCGTTTTATTTCAATTTCGTTGTATTCGAGGCCGGTTCAATCTTTGTTTGTTGTTGTTTTTGTTTTTTCTGCCTTCGCCGATGCATCTCGCAACAAATTATAATGGAAAAGAAACAAATTCATTACACTCTCAGCTGTGCAAAATGATAATGAAAAAAATTGCACATGACAGATCGAAATGGCCATTTGACTAATTGCACTTCGGTTCAAGACATTGCCAACGGCGCTCGGTTTGTTGTTTCCATAAAGCCGCCAATTAATGCTCTATTCAAAGAAATAATCAAATACACGTCAAAATCATATCGTCTACAGCGCCTACTCGCGCTTGACTTGTTTGCTGCGTTCAACTGGACGTTTAATCAATGAAGCATTAATATTGATCTTCATAATTTTCTATTTGTTTCACTGTTTTTTTGATGTCTTGCTAACATTACCAGCACATTGTGTGTGCGCTCAGAATCTACCCACACCCATTTTTTCTTTCGTTCGTTTGTTCGCTCGGTTGTTGAAGTTGTTACTTTTTTTTCGACTATCGAAAACCATTTAACATAAATGCACGTGATTGTTGTTGTTGTTGTTGTTTGTTGGCGATAGTTTTTTTCCCTATGTCTTTATAATCGCCTTCAATCATTTTATTGGTAAAGCAGCAAGGAAATGCAAATAAGTCCAGTGTAGAAAAAAATACTATGTAACAACCGATACAATCGATTCGTATTCAAAGTTCATTGGAACACACCATTGGAAAATTCCCTGAAAAATTACCGAAAACTGTATTTGGGTTGAATTCAGTTCACAAAGAAAAACCTACGCTTGATGAAAAAAAGAGAATGAGACCCCGCAAAATCTTCTGTGTTGTCAGTCGCGTTATGGTCTTGCAAGCTGTGTTTTTTCTTGTCTACCGAATAAAAGAATAACGGCTACAGTTTTCTTTTCGATTCATTCATGTCGGTTTGTTGCATATTGGAATTGAAGCATCGTTGTTGTCATCGACACGCGAAGTTCGTGTTGTTGTTGTTGTTTTGTGGCAATTCACTCTTCATCGGAGCTGTTATGAGCTGTTTTCATCGATCAAACGTGGTTTTTGCCGTTGATGATTTGGTGTTTCGGTTTCCAACATAATGCATTCGACCCTTTTTTCCCGCTCGCTCACTTCACCAATCGACACTGATTGCTGTGGTCAGACACTTAAAGTTTATCGATTTCATTGCGAACCGAAACGGCACATCAAACGCATTCGCACATCAATACCTCTTTTTGCCGTTGAACGTTTTGTTACAAAACACCACATATAATTCACGGCATTTTATCGCTATTTTGGCGTTTCACGTCTTCTTTCACATTTTCGCACTGCCGTTGCGATTAGCGCGAAAAAATGCAATATCCATGGAAACTGCGGCGGCGGTGCAGAAAAAAACGGTTGAATCAAATTTTGCATTGCAAGTGACATACGCATTTCAATTGAATGGTTTTTGTGGCTACAGCGCACATTCGAATTTATGACAAAGATGATATATTTTAATGTTTACACCGCCAACTGTCACTTTTTTCCTTCATGTACCGGCTTTTATTTGCTGTTGCTGGAACAAATCAAATATCCGCTAACATTTCCTCGAGGAGAAAAATGTCAGGCATCTGGTTGATCTGTTAACAATACTCCTATTTAAATTTATAAATTTTATTATGCTAACCAGCATTTAGACAATCATCGGCAATGTGCGTTTAACACTTGTTTTTTTTTCGATGGCATTTCCATGCGGTAAACGAAACTATGTGGTAGCGATTTCTGATTTATATTTATTGAATAAATGCTTGGCTAACTTTTTACGAAGCACCGCGCATTATAGGCCGGCATTCAATGCAAGTAAATTAAAGTATCAGGCTATCCGGTTGGATGACAAAACAAAGACATCAGCATTTTTTATAGCCGTAAACGTCGATTTGATGATGAATCGTGTGGATTTAGTTCCATTCTGTTTTCGATTCCATTTCATTGAATGTTTCTTCTCCGTTTTTTCTTGTTCATTTTTTTTCGTTGATCCAAAGAAGATACTATTTTGTTTGCATCGAATGTTCGGGTACAAGCTGAACAAACAAAAACAATGACCTTTTGTATCGATAATAATAATTGTAATTGGCATTGATGAAACCAATTTTGAAATTCAATTTGCGTTACACGTTTTATGCCAACTCAAATATTCGCTTGGTAATAGGTGTATATACAGAAACACCCAACTTAAAAATGAATGACCAACGGCGGTATTCATAGAAACGAAAATTTCTAGTGATTTACAATGATGTAGTTCAAGTGGAGCGAAGAATTGTACAAGGATGTTACAGAACTTAATCCAATTAGGCGATAAAAATGTGCTTGGACTATTTCAACAAGTTTCGATTTGAGTTGTGCATTTGTCTGAAATGATACTTATGTCTGAAGGGCATACGGATGCGAGCCAATGTAACACAGAGCCGTTACTCAATGCTGTTCGGATCAAAAGCCAATGGGCATTTTCTATTGTTACCTTGAAACTGTTCTACATTCCTGCTGGTAGCTACAAATCAAGCACATCAATGTAACGAATAAACGATTGCCTGCGATTGTGTTCGACAAATCGAAATAATATTTTCTTTGTATGAAATAGTTTGAGGAAAAGTGCAATTCATCGGTGTCTTACCGACTGGCCCAAAGAATTTGAATCGAACATTTGATAAAATCATTCGGTGATTCTGATAGCTTTAACATATTTTTTCACACAAATTGACCGTTTTTACGTGAATTCGATGGAAAAAAAATAGGAGTCAGAATTAAATGATCTAAAATGCGCCAACTCATTCCGACAACGCAATCTATTGATTGAATGGAAATTTTATTGTAATTAATCAAACTGAGAAACGATTATGATCATCGATAAAGAAGACCGCTGTTCCATTGTGCATGCGATACACAGTGACCAATCGTCGCTTGGCAAACAACTGCGCTTTGAATCCAAAGGATGCAGTCGCATATAAATGAACTAATAATAATCATAACACAATGGAGAGAATGGAGCTCGAAATGCACATAGGAGCATTGTGAACCCAACAGTCGAACGATGGTCAGCCGATGCATTTCATCAATTTCATTTAGTTTCACCCTGTTGTCGGCAACAATTGTGCAATGAATTATGTGACTAAATTCGGTCGACTCTGTTAGATGTAAAAGGACAAAAGTATTGTGTAAAATGATTACGAACGAAGGAACGAAATTATATGCGCAAAATATAGAAGAATTATTTTGCAAATCACGATCAATTGTACAACAATCTCCCGAAAAAATGTGTTCAATTTTTGAGCTTAGGAAATGAAAGAATGGGAAAAGAAGAAGAAAAAGGAGAATGGTGAACCGAATAAAAGAAAATGTCCATTTTGTCTCTAGATCCTTGTTCGCAAGTAGTTAGACAAGATAAAATCAGTGTCATTTTCGGGTCAATATTTTTTTTCTTCATTCTAGCGTTTTTTCCTCTGCAGCTTTCATTTTTTTCTCTTTTTACGATTTCAATTTTCGATGCATGTCAAATGTGTGACACCTTTGCAGAACCATACATAAGTAAAGTAAACGGAATTGAGTAAAAGGTATTTCAGAAAAAAAACTGTTTTCTCTCCGAGTAAATCGGCGTAACGTTACATGTTACCGTGAAAGTTGCTAAATAATTCAATTTCCATTTTTTCGGACACCAATACGGATTTGTGATTGTTTGTTCTTTGCCTCAAAAATCATCATCAATCACTGTATCGATTTTTGAATTTAACGAATGTCAAGAATTGAGTGTAACGCCAAAAAACAACGTGAATGAATGACATCAAAATGCCAAATATCACCGCTTACACGTATTGTACGCAAATGTCCGCTTGACACAATTTTCAGACGACACTTCGCGTATGCCAATTCGAAATGGTACAAGTGGCCTTTTCTTTTTCAAACTGACAGTTTATCGCAAAGAAATCGATTCAGCGTCGTTTTGTTTTGTTGCTTATTCATCTGGTTCGCATTGAACACTCCCAAAATCGAGTGAATAACATTTGCCCGACCACAACCAATAAGACTAGTCATACAGTTGAGAATTGAAAAAAAAGAAATCCCAGTTGAACTGGAGAATTTGAAAAATGTTGCTCAGCCATCGAATGGATTACATCACTAGAGTGCTGCCGCATTGTCATCGGTTTCATATTCCCATTTTCACGATTTTGCCGAGTTGCGCCAAGATTCGATTGATCAAAGAAAAGATATGGCATTTAATAACTCTTAGCTATTGAACCGAAACAAAGAAATGCTCGCGCTGCGCGAATATGACACAAAAATTTAATTTCCCTACCACGTGACATGACTCCGAAATTTATTCACATATGATTTATTCACACAATCGCTTCATTGGCATTTAATCGAACTTAACTTTCAACTATGATCTCTCCGTTGAGCAAATGAAAATACCTACCTATTCGAAATATCGCATCGATAATAAACGCGCCAGATCAAATCGGATTTATCGAGACAAATCCGAAATGCATCCCTAATGTGTAAAGGAATTTGATGAAAAACCAAAACATTTTTAGTTTTTTTTGTTCTAGTGCGAATTTTTCATCAATAACAGATAAATAGTATGAAGTGTTTTAGAAACTGCCCATCAGGATTCCGATTTTGTGCCGATGGTTTAATTCGGACTTTATTACAAAAAGTTTCAGTCGTGAATTTTCAATCGAGATAAAATTATTGTGGAATCGGAGCTTCGGATATAATTTTCCGCAAATTGGATTGATTGTTATCAGCTTTTTTATCACCATTGCAGATAGCACAGGTCTGCTTTCGAGAAGCGTGCTTGCTGCTCATGAGTGGGATGAAAATACGACTGCTTCGCATTTGTTAGGATTTCGCGGAAGCAAACTTTATAATTGGATAATCATTCAGCACAGCTGATTTTCAGCAACCAGTAGAATGCGCATAAAGAAACCATCCTGCGTATTGCCCAGCGCAGATAAAAATGGTTCGTTTTTTTTAAGCTTTCATAATAATCATCATTACCAATGTGAAGATCGTAGAGTGGCGATAAAGATGACTTTGTGTGTTTGATTTAGATCTGATTCGTCGTATTCATAGTTATAGTTCCATTCGGATACTTAATCGGCTGTTTTATTGTGCTGGTCCATTTAATCGAAGCAAAATTGACGATTGTTTGTGTGCCAGTTAGATTCAACGAGATTTGTCTTAAATGTCTCGTTAAATCATTACATCTATTACAATCAACTGGGGAAAGGCACAACTCGAAATGCCTATTTTTGCTCGTCGCTAGTGGTGTATCATCATTGTTCTTTGGACGTGTATTGTGTATGTGTATGTCATTTGATGTTGTTAGTAATTTTTTGTGTGCTTATTATGTGACGCGCGCGCAGTGATTGAAGCATTTAGTTCCGAATGAAGGTGTGCCCATCCAACCAAAAATTAAAAAGAAGAAGAAAAGAGAAAAAGAAACGGCACATACGTAGCAACGGAGTTGATTCATTTTATTCGGTCGATCCGTTTCTTTGTGCTGGCAAAGGCTTTCTATTTTAACAAGTTGATGTTGAAACTAAAGGTTCGATTATCGTTTCATCAATTTATGCACAATATGTGATTCGTCGCCATTCCAACACACAATGTTGTGCTTGTGCTCACTGGAGACGCGCCGCATTTTTTTTTTCTTGATGCAAACAGATAAAGAACGTTCAAATTAAACGAACCGCAAGCGGAAAATGTCTCACAAATGTCTGTTCATCGAATGTCATTTGCGTTTGAAATCACCACCAGCCTAAAAGATTGAAACGATTTGAGATTGCATGAAATCGCTCTCCAGTAGTCCATAGAATTTTGCATTCAAATTCAGAGAAAAACTTGGTTCAAACGAATAAAACATTGTTTCATATGACGCAATTTACCTGTTGCATTGAAAAAAACGCTGTACCTAATTCATTCGGAATTCCACTAGCCATTTAATCTGAATTCTTTTATCATGCTTTTCTGTGTTCACTTCCAAATTTTCCAACAGAAAAATAAACAAAAACATCGAGGAAAGAATTCACATGCTCCATATAATATCTCAAATGTCAATATTTGTATTTCACATTAAATTAAGAGATCGGTTGCAACCTGAAAAAAACATTTTCGTGTCTCGTCTTCATCGTACGGAATAATCTAAACCGTACACATTTCAACACATTACCATCACAATGGGCAATTCAGTCCGGATGTGTATTGAAAGTACAAATTGTCATCCATTTCAAATGCAATGCTGTTGGATTTGGTCGAAAAAACGAAGTTTATTCGAAGACATTGGAATGAAATTGGAGTACATGCAATAATTCCCGATTTCGTTTTCAATTCAAATTGTACATCCTGTTTTTCTCATCGGTCAGAACAAAATAGTGGGAAAATGTTATCAAATAACAAAATCAGGAGAAATTGTTTGCTTTTTCGTTTAATACCCATGCAAAAAAAAACTGTGCATCGTCATGCGAGGTGTCATTTTTCATGGGCTGTTGAAAAACATATATACACAAAGTGGACAAATTTGGAACAGTGAGTGAAACAGCAATCTATAATCATGTTGAAAAATAGCTAAAAAGTAAGCAAGAAGTGAATTGGCCATATAATTTACTTCGCACAAACAATGATTGCGATGCATTGCTGTAGAAATAGTCGACTTTCAACCTGAATGCAACAACTTACACAGGAGAAGAAAAAAACGTATCGATCCTCCTCGGATGCATTGATGCATTGCTGCTTTTGTCGTTGTATATGATACATATGTATACCTTGGCTCGACTCTATTCTATCGTCTGTTTTTCATTCAATCACGCGTTACGCTTGAATGTGTTTATGATTTAAAGCCGAGATATTCTGTACGCCCGACGTATATGATGACTAGCCTTAAATAAACAAAGGTGGCAAACAAGCGACAAACGCAAGATAAGAAAAAAAACAAGAATGAAAAATTGCGTTCGTCCGGAATAAACTCATGAAATGGAGAAAAATCCATTTCACACGTATGCACAGAGTAACAGCCCGTTCGAATGGTCCGAAACACACACGAGTATGCAATGAAGCCAATAGTGTGAGAGAGAGAAACGTTGCAGTTCTTGTGTGGTGCAGGCGCAAGAAGAGCGAAACAGGCACTGTGCTGTATTTGTATGCCATGGAAATGAAAAAGATCAAAGAGAATACGTGAATGTTGTGAGTGAAAAGAAACAGAAAAACAAATGACGATACGTTGCGGCTATCTCACATTAATCGCTATTCGAACTTTTTTAATGAAAACGTTGCGTTCAATTTTCGTTGAACGGCGTTGACGTTAAAGCCCCATAAGTCTACATGTGATATTTCAACTTGTGTGTTGGAGTATTTATTCCGTTTGATCCTGGTGCGATACGTGCCTGTGTCTTTGTTTATCTATTTATTGCCGAGTCGCCTTTTGAACTTGCACAAACCTACTAAAACCTACTCATAGCTTGCCATTCAACAACAGTAACATTTCCTCTCTGCGCAAAGTCGATGCGCCAAACAATGCTCTCTGCCACACATGCACACGTCGCAATTCGGATGATATGGTCAAAATCAGAATTGGATTAAATGTTGAATTGAAAAGTTGCTACTTTGTGGTCGGCAGTCGATTTAGTTTCAATCGCTTATTCATGCCACACAAAACACTTCCGACTTTAGACAGGCGATTTTTGTTCGCCATTCCATCTTCTATTCGCTTCGTATAAATTCTATTAAACTTTGAAACTTTCTGAAAGTGCTAATGCCATTTCGTCCAGATGATTTTAACGCCAGATTCGATTAGGTGAAAGACTTTTTTTCTATTTTAAAGAGAAACAATGTGTCTTATGTACCGAAACGTTGAATCCAAAAAGTTCCAAAGCGGCAAATACGATTATAACGGTTTTATTTGTTGTACGAAATGCTGGCATGCATGACTGTGGCGCAAAATGTTTGTGTATTCGTCACCGTTTGAAGAAATGGTTAATCCATCGCTGGCTGCAGATGCGATAGGTGACTGTTTTTTTTCTTTTAAAGTGTCATCATTTGTATTGCATCACTTCACGCCATCGGATTTTCGATTCGAAGACCAAGAGTTGAACTTCCGTCGCGTTCCGCGTTGTGTGCATCGTATTCGCAGCTACTGTCAGCAGTCAATTAAATATTTCAAATTGATTATTTTTCGTGGCGACGTGGGCAGAATCAATGCAGTTACGATGCAACCAATATTGGTCTTTGGCACGAATGCGTTACACCAACTCCAAATGGGAAACCATAGAACCCATCGTCTTGGGCAATGTACGGCTTACAATTTTCGTTGATTTTCTGCTTATTATAATTTGAATGAACGTGAACGTGAACGTACACTAAATTCATTAGCGTTTAACAAACGAGCACTGCGTTGTTTTGTTATGTGCTGTTTTTCGTCTACACACATCGTCTTCGTCTCGTCAATGAACGAGTGCACCTCAGCGATGGTCCTACGTAAAATTAATTAAATTCATATTGTTTTGTGCCCATGCGATTGTGATCGCAACGAGTTCGTCGTCTCTTCATTTGCCAACAATTTTGATTTTGATTGTTTGCCGAGCGAAACCGAATCCTACGCAATCGTCGTCTCTTCGAAATAAACGGCATCAAGCTAGCAGACTCGACCATTACGTGAGGCGAGAGACAGAGAAAAACACACGAAAAATTAATGATAATTGCGAAATTTCATCTTAAAATCGTCAATTTTGATAATGATGTGTTGAATTGTTGTTTCGTTTTATGATTTAGACATGGGCTTGGCATTGTTGTGGTGAGGCAAAATGCGAACCAGACATTACGGCTTATTTTCAGCAATGACTTGAGTTACCGACCACATTACTCATTTCCATGCATATATTTTACATATATTCAATTGAATTTGTGCACACTGGTTCCTTCTTTTTTGCTCTGAACGTCCATTTGATAGTTGACTGAGTTCGATTTCATTTGCCGAATAAATAAAGGTGCAATCAAATTTTTGGCGCGGCAACATCAAAGCTGCAATGGAGTGCAGCAGAACATATTTTCGTCTGTCATTGTTTTCTCAATAACAACAATATTGGCACTTAAGAACGTCAATTCTCAACAGAAAAGAAACAAATACTTCAGATTTTTGCATTCTTCCAATGATCCTTTGTCAAAATACATTTCGTTTCTCTCATTCTTATGTATGGATTGCATAAATACTCTAGATGCATTTTTCCAAACTTGCATTTATACAATTTCAATCAAAGCAATGCGACACTCAATAAGGCTTATCGCAATCTGCATCTCAGCGCTCTTGTTTGTTTTTGCATCGTTTCTCTTTAACTTTCTTCGTTTGAAGTGCAATCAACGTATCGATTTCATCAACTTTCGCATTGCAAATAAAATTACCATTGATACATGAACAGACACAAAGACCGAAAACGAATGTTTTGAGTGTAAAGAATTGGTAAGAACCTCAGCAATAGGTTGTTATTATGCAATTGGGTGTCATGTTTTTGGAACTAAATTCTCGATGTTGTACTTAAAGATTAGAATTACGAGCAAACAAAGAGTTTTTCTCGCCTTTTTCGTTTATGTCGCTGTGTTCAGTTTAATTTGGATCAATAACAAATAACAACAATTACTTTCACATTGCGAAAAAGAGAGAAAAAATGCATGCTCAACAATACAATATACAAACTGAAAGAACAAGATCAACAATGGATTCAAAGGCGTGTTGAAGAGAATAATTTGTCGCCAGAGTAGAAATGGAATTCCGTCCTGGTGCTACATATTGAAAATTCTATTGTGATCTCATTTAATGAATTGACACCAGAAATGACCACTTGAGTAAAAAGTTTACTCAAAAATGCTCTCGCTTCTTAAGTATCAACTCACATAGAATTCAATTCAAAAATCTCTGTGTGATCTTGGATGATATTATTTGTCGGCTTCAAAGAAGCATTCATTCATTCATTCATTGTATATAGTGTTTGTAGCGTTTGGAAGCCATCTGTGAAGATTGTCGTCAGCCGTTGTCATACAATTGTAATTAGACAATCGCTAGAAAATGGTGTAAAAACCATATCACGCTAGAATTACCTTAGCCTCATGTATTGCAATTACGGGACTCGACAATCGACACTCATCCACTAATTGTGAACATCTCTAACGAAAAAAAAAACAAACAAACCATTGAATGTGATCATGATGCGTGCGATTTGGGACGTGGTACTTCGCTTCTGCACATTCACGTATATATTATATTTTTCAGTTTCTTCTATCGAGTGTACAAATGTGGTGAACGCGAATTGTGTTTATTATAGCCGGCGAACAAGCCAAACAGCTCTAATAACAGTCATATTTCTCCTTTAATATTCCAATTGTTTATATTGTTTTTTATTTCAAGTTTTCTTTTTCTGTGTTGCTCCAATCACAGTAATTCATATATGTTCACGTGTGATATTTGAAGCGATGCGCATGGCCGCTGTGCCGTTCTTCTTTTTTTTCGTGAAATCGCCACAATCGTAAATTGTTCACCAACCACTTATCTCTAATTTATTGTCTTCAATTCGGTTCAGTGTTTCGCTTGATGACAAATTCCGAATTATGAATTTATGGGCATCATCACAAGAATAACAACGACAACGACGAAAACACAACACAAGAAATGTGGATTAAAAAGGAAAACATCGTACATTGACAGTGGAACCATTCACATTCGGTTGATTTTCTAAATCGCTTCGCCAACAATATATTATTTTATAGTTAAGTTATCTGCATTCACTTTTTCTATCGTCTTCGGTAGTTTCTAATTTTTATTGCGTTGTCCAATTTATCCATTCGCACTGAATGGAGTTTAGTTTTTGTTATTGTGATACTTTTTCTAGCTAAGATTTACACGTATTCACAGACATCGAACAAAAACCAAATCAACACTTTGTATCGTTTGGATTGTTGAATTTTAATAAGCGCATTCAAATTGTTGTTTGGTAGCCAAGCCCAAAGTCTCTATTTACAAGCATTCTGATTCATTTAATCGAATTACGATGGCCAAAGTAGAGAAAAAATTGAGTTTTTTCTCGCTTGCATAGACAACATAGTATGCCGACAGTAGATATAGCCCGAATGCAGTGTTCATATTCTTTAATGTGCACGTTCATTGCAGTGCGTTGGTCGAACACGAGCGATGCAAAATCCAAAATCCAAAAAAATTCTAGTAATAGGTAATTATGTCCATCACGTTGTTGCTTTGTTGTGTGGCACACGGTCCACGCCAATCGGTCGGTGTCGGTTGCCTCGCACACGTTGAGTCTTGAGCATGATCATTCATTCGTTCGCCTGCATTTGTGCAAATAGCATGTGCCTGCACTTCACTGCTTCACACACATCACAACCGCTCGACTCCCGGCTCCAGATTGTCAAATCAATTTTCGAAGCGATTTCTCAGCAGAAAACAACAGTATATGCAGTGGCTTGTAACAGAAAAAAAAACTTCTACATTCACATTGAAGTCATAATAATTTTTATCGCTGTCATCGCGGCAACATTTGTTCCCTTCCTTCATCCATTCGTGCAAACCATGTCGTAGCCACACGAGTGAGTGAAGACTCGATGACCGGTGAGCTGAGCGCTTGTAATTATGTTTGAAAATCATCGGGAGAGAAAGAAGAAAAACAATTGTCGAAAAGGCAAAAAAATTGTGAATGAACAAATGAAGAATTACGTTAATGCGCATGCTTTGTTGTCTCATTAAAATCAAATCGGATCATCATCCAGCGATCAGTCGGCAGAGAGCAACAGACCTCAGAAGCGAAGCAGGAAAAGTGTACGGCGAAAAATTGCTCGTGTTTGACAATTTCATTGGGTATTTTGTTGAGTCAGCGAATGTGTTTTTGTGGTCCATACGTACATTCGTCGAGTGTACATGCTCACGATACGCTACGGTAGCCACTAGCGACAAAGATAAAACCGGGAAAAATGACGATAATTTATCGCAAAAGACATCGCACTCTTGCGAACATATCGGCTGAGTTTGACTGCACCAAACACGAAAAATTCAAATGGCTCCAATGCACGCATTCGAATTGATTCGCTTGCAAGCAAACGAGCAGTACAGTAGCCGCCGTTTGTTGATGTTTACAACTGGGAAGATCATCGCATGCGACTCACCAAATCGAAAATCAATTGAGTGACATTAACGATGACGAGAACGACCGCAACCCAAAACGAAATCGAAATAAAGAGCACCGAAAGCCAATCGAGCACCCAACTCAAAAACTGTCAGCGCACAGAAAATTAAATGATCGCAACGAACGAACGAATTCCATGATGTGCGCGAGCGCACCGCTACACGTAAATAGCGTGAGCTTCATAATGATTGGTATTAAATCGTATCAGCGGTTGATTGTTGGCATTTTTACGGGCTATGTGCAGACGGTGTTTGTTGTTGGCGTGAGTCGGTTGCATCAACAGCACTTGCTTTATTGGCCAAAGAACCCATTATATTGATTGAGAGATCCAATTCAACCGATAAAGCCATCGATACACACCACAATCAAATAATTAATGTAATAAAGTTATAAGTTTAGCGATTTTAATTGACATGATTTCGAGATTTAGGTGATCAATGATGACGTTCTTGCAGAAGACCTTCGCAACGTCGGCAAATGTAAGCACGCATCTTGGTTGTGACTTTGGAATGACCATTACGTCGCTGCGGATGCCGCCCAGAAAAACTTTTGACATTAGTCAATCACAATCGGTTCGTTCGTTCGTTTGTTCATTGAAGGCACCTACTTAATGATCGGCAACGATCGCCAATATGCAATAAAATATGTGTACCAGTAAATGTCGTCGTCGTCGTCGTCGTCGTCGTCGTCGTCGCAGTAGCATTGATGATGTTTACGTTGGAATTCGCATTAGGCCAAATCAGTATGTGGGAAAATCGTTCACATAACCATTAGAATAAATGTAAATTACGGAACCGAGTCATTAGCGATTCCAATGCGATGCACCAAACGTGAAATGCATTACGAAACCGCAAACATTTTCATTTGAAGTGGCGCATTTCGATGGATCCATTCTCGAAATGTACTCAATCGTCGTGCAAACGGTAGATTTTTTGTTTGTTTGTTTTTTTTGACGATTTCGAAAGTGAAAACCTCTCATCGGGCCCGTCGATTTCCTGGATCCACGTTTAATTAGACAATTTGCCGTTTAAATTGTTTCACTCCATTGCATTTGGTTATCGATCGAATGTCGATTTGCATGCAATTTGTTACAAATCATCGCCATCCCAATAGAAAAGCATGAAGATGGTTTTGTGATTTTGCATCAGAATACCTTATGGTGATTATGTCGACTTGATCCATAAATCACACATTTCGTAAATGACAGATCGATATGAAATACGTGAAGCGAGGAATAATGTTCAGCGGTGGCGAACGCAGCGAGCGAAAGAAGAAGAAAAAAACTGAACCGCAGCTCGAGAATCATTTAAAAGCCATAATCTTTGGCAACGTGTCTCTCTTTATGCCGTGCATTTCCTTTGTGCTATGCGCTATGCTGTGTGCCTCAATTCAAGTCAAACCGAAATGCAACCCGATTGCAATGCAATGTTTCGTTGTTCGTGATTTTTTGCCAAATTATCACCATGTTGTTTCCAGTCGAAATGCATACATTTTTCAAATCGTGGCATGACATCCGCTTAAAAATACACTGCACATCGAAAATTTGCACAAAGTGAATGAGCAGTGAAGCGTTCGCTTCTCATATGTCGTTCTCGCCAATGGAAAACGGTAAACGCGTCAACGTACAGAAATGGAACATATATTCAATTTCCAACCATAATATAATCGCTTGCTTCATTTTGGGCTTTGACTGACAAAAAATCGGCACACAACATTTTGGAAGAAATCTGAAAAACGCGATTTTGCTGCTTGATATGATGATGTGCGTTGCATTTCCCTTGTCAACGCCGGCTCTCATTGCATCGGGAGAAAGGTTTTTTGTTTCGTCAAATCATTTCACTCAATTGATCACGAAAATGTATCTTGTCTAACGGTGGCTGTCGTAAATCGATTACACTCGATTACTGCGAGTTATTAGAAACGGTACTTGACTTGACTGCTGATGCAGCGAGGATTTTTCGCTTTCGCAGCAGACAGAGGAATATTGACATTTTTTTAATTGCTTTTTAACATATTTGTGGGAAAATGAATGCTTAAACGACCTAAATGTGATCTGAAAATCGTGCTAGCCTCCACTTTGGAGGACTTCATTTAGCAATTATTGACAATAATCAATCATTTATTTTGAAATTGTGTGATTAAAGACAGTATTCGATCCTAAATGGATAGATATTGCAAAAGAGTGGCATCTTAGGATTGTTGCAAATCCAAATGATTCGAATGTGAAATGTGAAAAGATTTCGGAAAATCCGCATTTGAATTAGTTGGCGTTACTTGTGTTAATTCATTGGCGATTATTATTTTCAAACATTCGCAGAATATCAGTGCCATTTCAGCACACGATCCGATGAACGAGCCATTCATTGGTACACTACACATTCAGTGATATTTGTTGGGCCATTTTCAAACTGAATCGCTGAATCATGACTGTGTGCTTCATACTTTGCACGAAAATGATCTCCAAATTACTTGCTTTCGAGCCTGATGCCATTCTATTGCGACACCGTAGCTTGCCGATATCGGATGATTCTGTTTATGTTTATTGTGATTACTTGAAACAATTTGTTCAACTCAAGCAAATGAAATACCGGAGATAGTTGAGATAACCGCTTTGGTGACAGGCGGCATGCAGTGCACCTATTCGAGTGCAGTGTATTTTCTAGTTACAAGTTGTGTAAATATATATATGAAATCTGTCAGAAGTCAATGATTTGACAGCCACCATTTGCTACCAGTGTAACAAACGACAACGTATCATATGTACATACGTTGTAAATATCGAATGGAATTTGCATTTGAGTCATTTGTGCCAAGATTAAGATACTCGTTGTGGGCACGGTGTGAGGCGAACGTTCCTTTAATGTTCGTAAATTTATTGCGAGCTCGGGTAAAAAGCAGCGATCACCTGAAAATTAATTAACTACAAATTGAAGTCAAATATGGGCGATAATTAAATTATACTAATTTGATGGCATTTCATTCGCCAATGAAATTTTACTTTCGAGATTCGATTTTATCACTTCACTCATAACAGCAGCACTCCTGGCGTCGACACCACACTCATTCAATTCAAAAAATTTGAAGGTACGTATATGCAGGAAAAAAGCATGTTCAGAAGAGCGACGAATGCTTTAAATTGGGTGTGTTGGTACAGAGAGCGTTGAGATGCATTTGACTTTGCTTCTGCCTCAAGAAGCACTACCAGCCCGTGTTCGTATCAGCGAATCAAATATTCATTAAATACAGCACTTGCGGTTTACATCAAGGGGCGAATTACTACTGAAAACCGGTTTTCAGTACTTTTCAGTACCTGCGATCGATTTTCAGTAGCGGTTCAGTTTTTTAAGTACTTAGTAAATATGTGACTTTTATTGCAGTTCAGTATTGTCAAAATTTCTTGACACTTGTGTTTAATGTTTGTTTTCTAGCATTCGAAATGAACGTATTTTATCAAAGATAAAGTCCACTTATATTTTAATTAGAAAAGTCTAAAGACACAATAAAGAAGCTGACATCAGAAAAGAGTGATTTATGTCAAAAATATATGTCTGTCAATTTTCGTCGAATGAAAATTTCTATGACATTGATGTGTGTATCATCAACTCTTTGAAATGTCAGTGCATCTCTGAAACCACGAAGACTAAAACCAAACGTATTTTTATTTCATCGTATTTTTATTTCCGAACTACTGAATGTCGTATTTTTATGGTTTGGCACTTTTGTAGACAAATCTTTTCCAATTTTTTCCAAAATTCTACCTCAATATCAATTTTTAAACTGTATGGCGTTAATGATATAAGTCAAGTGTCATAGTTTGACGTATCCAATGCATAAACTGACACTGAAGTACTAAAAACCGGTTTTCAGTACTTTTCAGTATCAAGAAAAAAAAATTCAGTTGTTTTCAGTACTTTCAGGAAATTCAGTAGTGATTCGCCCCTTGGTTTACATTGTCTACATATGTGCTAATAACAGACAGATTCAGAGTCTATTTTCGTCTTTGCTTGCCGGGATATTTTTTTAATCCAGTCACGACAATTACTCTCGATGCAACGAAACCAAATTCTAAGTGTACGTCGAAAGAAAAACAAGAAACGGAGAGCGTGGATGATTACCTTTTCCACCGTTAGCCAAGTTCTCACTTGCAAACAATGGCTCTGCTCACACATCGAAGACGTTCTCATGTGAAGCGTCAGCGAAAATAAATTAACGTCTTCTAAGCATGTCTGATTGGGAAATGTTTTTAATTATTAATTCTATTTATCATTTCAGGCAATTGTGTGTGTTTTTTTGGAGATTTGGCAATTAAATAAAAAATGTTGAAATCGTCAATACGATATCCTTATCTCTGATCTGGTGAATCAAACGAGAATCATCACTAAGCAACGATTATGGCATTTAAATGCTTTCGTATGGCGAAATAACCAGCGGGAAATTTAAATTCCAGCTTGTTCATTAGTTCACGACTTTCTTTTTGTCCAGTTCATTTGGTGATCGCTCTTAAATGTGCGATTTGCATTTTGCTCCTTTTCCTTATCTCTATCCACTCACACGAAAAAAAGGCCAGCTGAATGCCAAGAATTTTTGCCCGAGCAAAGCGGGCAAGTTAAAAAGTTAATATTTTTACAAAACAGAAAAAAGACGAAACAAGAATGAGCTGCATCATGACTCAATGTTGTTGTGAAAGCGAATAATGCTAACGCTAACAAGCCAAGTTGCATGCACACTGTGCACGAAAAGTGTTCTCAGCGACTTGTTGAAGGAGACCAGAGAAGAAAAAAAGCAGCAACGAAACGAATATTCTAAAAGTTTGCATATATGTATATGATTTGATTTCTTATGGAAATTGAATGAAGTGAAGATCGGTCGAGAGTAGAGAAGCAGAGCCGAACTATATAGCAAAACATAGACAGAGGCTAGACAATGAAGCACCAACCGTAACTTATCAATGTTGTATCAAAAATTGAATGTTGTTGAAGTATGAATCGGAAAAAGAAACATTGCTTCACATTTGGTTTGGTTCTGAAAATTTGTGTAGTTAGCGATGGTCGTGCCTGTGTGCCATCTCGCTCCGGCTTATAAACACTGCTGCACTGTTCGGTTCAGTCGTTTTTCGCAATCACAACTTTCAGCCCAAAACGAAAACATACCTTTTTGTCTGATGTTACATATATTTCGTGATTAAAAAGCGATTTGGTCGCTGCTGTTGCTGTTCGCGCATTTTCGCGATGCTGTAGTATCTAAGCATTGTGCCTGAATTTTATTCGTTTGACCGAACCCGTTACCCATTTCATCTGCATCAAAATATTTAATAGAAATGAATAGCAATGCATAGAAAATTGAGGGACTCGATTTTATTCTGCGATTGGCTGTGACTGTGGCTGTGTCTAATTTCAGATTCTGCCAGAATATCAAATGAGTTCAAGATATGACTGACGAACCAGGGCTACTATTTCTATGCTTTCTATGCTAAAAGGAACATTCTGCATTTTATTTATCTCGATTTATTGATTCGATGCGAATCGGTCCCGTGGAGAAATTGGCCGGGAATGTTGTACGTTTGCTGCTTTGTTTCATATGCATCCAATCGATCGACTGATTCAATTATTCGTTACACATTTGCTGGCCATCCATGAGTGCACGCGTACACACATGGGCCATTGTGCGGGAAATCGCATTCTTTTCATTTCGATGCCAATGGATCTGCTCTCACTCTGCACACATTTCCTGCTGCATGGACTTGCCTAGACTACCTTTTTATTGGAGTTTTATTGGATTTCGATGTTTCACATGTGATCGATTCGCGCATTGCCATTAAATGCTTACGGTGCTTTCTATGAATGTTCTCTTGTTTCGCGTATGCAACAAATTGACCTCAACGGTGACCAATAAATTTTGTCTATTCGCTCTCTCTCTCTCCCTCGCTCTCTCCCTCGCTCTCTCCCTCTCTCTGTGTTCATGCATCGAAGCCGGATCATGCGAAGAATATTAAGTGAATTTCTCCAGGTTGAGCCTGTGATGGCAATAAAACGGTACAACAATAATCATCGAATATCGTTCGAATAAATCAAAATCATTTCTGCATTCTGCCTGGCACAACACCACACGCTAATAGGACGAACTAATGATTTACCCGCGATATGCACAGTTACTGGCTGCGAGATGAGTGAGCTAAGGAGCGAGAGAACGAGAGCAACCATATTTGACGTTGTGCATCCATGAATGAATAATCATTTCACCATTCAATGGATCACAAGCCATAAATGGTATTATGGTGTTGCTTCTCCTGTAAGCTATAATCACAGCAATCCGACAATTCTCTCACTCTCTCGAAAATCGCAACGATAAACGTGAGCCACCTCACAAAAATTGACGCTTTGCTGATGAAATACCCAAAACTGGCAAAATTTTCGAATTTGTCGCTTGAGTTGCAACGAAAATATTCTCACAACAATTTCTTTTTGTATTCCTGAAAAGTCGACATTTGTGACACTAATGCCAATCGATCATCATTTAGCAATTGAAATTGGCGCTTCTACTGCCGCATTTGTGAAACAGAAAACAAAAGAAAACATCGCATTATAATCGCGATAATGTCAGGTAATTGTGATAAAATATATTATTATAGCCGTTGATCTCTGCAATATTCCTATTGAATTTTTCGACTTTCAGTGGAACATTTTGCAAAAGAAAAAAGAAACAAAAAGTAGAAATCATGTAAAAACCATTCAAACAATCAATGCATTTCGCCGGGTCTGAGTCGTTCAATCTACTTGAAAATATTAACTTTGCCTCGTTGTCTCTCACTGGTAAAATCATATTGAAACTATAAATTTGTCATTTTTTCCGTGGCTCGTCTTTCTGTGTTTCGGGCGAGCCAGTTTGAATGCTCGCGCGCTAGACCTTAAATCATGAACGAATTATAGCGACAAATAAACAACTCGACTTTTCATTTCTTTTCGTTATTTTCTTGAGATCTGTACATGTTTTCGATTGTTTTGCGATATGTATACAATGGTCGATGCCTTGCGCCCGCTACACTATCCATGCAGTCATGTGATGGAAGGAGACAGAGAGAACCGTGCCACGGTTGTGGCTGTGCCAGGCGACTCATGTTATTATAATTCAAATAAAATGTTCACAATTGCTACATAATGCTTCTGTACCGTCGCCGGCCGTACTTTCATTTTACATGCACCATCGTCATCGTAGTAGTAGTAGTAGTCGTTGTTCGTCGTCGATCCAATGGCTCGTAGGTTTTGTATCATATTTGTCAATATTATATCATTTATCGGCCACAAACGAATAATTGTCGGAATGAATAATATGCGAATGAATCGAATTAGAGTCAATAGCGAAACTGCGGTTAACGAATCGGTATTCAGCAAAAAAAACAAGGCAGCCGACTCGCTAGTTTGTTTTTTATCGTTTAAATTTTTCCTCGGAGTGCAATTATTTCAAAATAAATGGTTACACGCATTTTTCTAACACACACAATTCAGTCTTTCGCTATCTATCTTCGTATCACGACGAATGGCGAATAAAACGGAGTAATGCGGTTTGTTATACAATCGTATCGGTCATTCTTGATATTTAGAGGGAAAATGCGCCTATTTTTTATTTAATTAAAAACAGGATGAAAAACTGCAGAGGATCTTGGTTTTTGTCTGCAATGTTTGGCGGCCGATGCTGGCAGCACGAGAGTTGTTCTAGAGTCGGTGGTCACATGTCTTCATTTCCATCATCATTACGTATGTTGGTTTTTAAGCCATTTGTAATTTTGATTTATAATCCAGTTGATCCGGTTTTCAATTCAAATTTACGTTTGGTTTCGCCAACGACCGCAATGATTCTCGAATTTCTCACAATCGATTAAAATGTCCAATTAAAAATGGATTCGATTTTGCTTGTGACTCCGGCTGAAAATATTCGCATCTCTTTCATTCACTCGTCTCCGAGTAAACTTTGGCCTTTCATTTTTGGACATTGGCAGCAAATGTGATGGCATGGTCGTGTCTAAAGTGTAGCAAAATACACCACGATAGCGCAAATAGTTCGTTCAAACGGCATTTGGGCTTGTTAGCGCAGTTCCAAGACGGAATGAACCGTTTCGATGTCTCTCAAAAACACAATGAAAATAAAAGAAATTGCAACAAGTGAACAACAAAAAGCCGATGCGAGAGAGCATTATTTTATTTTTCACATAATGCATTTGGATGGAGGTGAATGGCTTTGGACTGAGTGTGTGCGCGCAATGGCAATTTGCAATTAAAATGCATACATTTAAATACATGTGCAAGAGAATACTCACTCACTCCAACCAAGTTGGCGAATAAAGGCAAAGAAAGAGTGCAAAAAGCGATCGCAATTTCTTTTCGCTGCTCGTCACAGCTAAAACAAAAAGTTTAGAATACGGAAAGCGAATCGATGCTCGAATTCGGCTGCGCTTGTTAATTTATTTTGTCTTTGGTGGCGTTTTTTGTCTCTATCCCTCTCTTTCTCTCTTTGTCTCTCAGTTGGTTCGCCGTGTTTTTCGTGTTCAATGTTTCATAAGACTTTTCCCTGAGTTATGAGCCTTTCGCGAGCACACAACAAATTCGACCAGCTGAGCTGATGTGTAGTGTTATAACGAATCGGGAGGGAAAAAAACCAAAGCAACTACAACAATAGCAATAATAAAATATCAAGACGAAATGGAAGAAAAAAAATGAATTAAGTGCACACCAGCAGAGACACTCACAAATAAAAACAAACATACGGAGATTGTTTTTTTTTTCACTCTGTTCGCTGCACTCGAAAACCGTTTTGCCGTTTTCCATTAGAGAAAATTGAAGCGTTGCATTGCTAACGAGAGAGAGAGCGAGCAGAACAAATATAACGTGAGCATAACAATGCATTAGACCAACAAAGTCAAACAAAAGAAAAGTTCTCATGCAGTTATCAAAAGTCAAAATCTCAGCCGTGGTGCGCAAAAAACGTGATGCCATAGAAAAGAAGACTCAAGCAAAGAAATTATCTGTGCCGTGGTGTGCTGTTCGGGTTTTTGGATAATATGCCTCCAAATCACCACGAACTCACTCAATGGGATTGTGTAAATGCGCTGTTTGATTCTTTTGCTGTTTGTTTTCCAGTTTTCGGAGATTTTCTTTTACTTTTTTAATAATTCACGTAAAATTTTCATAATTCATTGCATTTTGGAGCTTTCGTGAATTATTTCTTGCATTCCGACGATTGTAAATTTGTGCAAGCAGTGGTGTGTGGAAGACTGGGCAAAGTAATAGCGAAAAAAAAAACAAGGAAAAAAGGTGTGAAAAACGATAATGAGCAGAATGTTGTTGCGCTCTAGATTTCAAGAAGCCGACTGCTTCTGATAATTTCTAGGTCTTTCCCATAGTTATGCCAGTTGCTCATTATATTCTTATCAATCACCGGGTCTCTGAACGTTCGAATCGCACGGCTTAACGGTTCTCATTTCAGTTGAAATTGTTCAAATGGAAATCTCTCCGGTTGATAAGACTTTATGCAGCTCATAGAGATGCATCATTCATTTGCAAAGCAACTATTTGAGCCGATGGCGGATGGCGGTCAGTGGCTTTCCACATAAATTTTGCGACACTGATCACGATAATGCGATCGTGTCGCTGTGCCTCACTGCCGTGCAAATGGTTGTAGCATTTTGTTTAGTTCAGCACAAAATTCTCACCTCTTATGAAGATTTTAATTTCAAACTCCGGTCATGTTCGTTCATTCATTTTATCATTTTTCCGAGCGCATTGATGCAATTTATAAGCACTAGACGCGCATCGTTTGCCTAAGCTTATGTAACGATTTGATACAATGGCTCTGAAGAGGATGTGTGTGTGTGTGTGTGCAAGTAAAATCAGCCAAGTGTCTATGAGTCATTTGTTTTCGGTTTTTGAAATTGAAATCATGCGAACGCATGCATATTCATACACCATCAACACATTACCATCAATCCACCTTCTCACAATTGGACCAGAGCCGCGTTTTGCCGCTCTTTCCTCTTCCCGTCTCATTTACTTTTTGCGCCAACTGAACAATAAATATGCACGATTTCATTCATTAATTCACATTCGTATGATCAACGAAAGGAGAGAGAGAGAGAGAGAGAGAGAGAGAGAGAGAGAGAGAGAGAGAAATCAGCAACTGGCAATCCGCTAACGAGTCGTAGTATTTCAGACTATGCGCCGCTCAGCACACACCAATTTTGAGTGCACACAAAATACACTGTACTCATGATCGGCTTGTGTGTGATGCTGTGTGTACTTTTGTTTACTTGAAACTTCAATCTTTGAAATATTCGCATTTATATTTTATAAAATTAAAATTGTAAATCAAATAATATGTTATGTTTTCGATTGCTGTGTTCGGCTACGCCGAGAGAGCAAAAAAGCAAATGAAAATTGCGATTTAGGCTTTAGTCTGGATGGTAAATGTGAGTGAGTTGGATGTTATGTTGTTGCCAGCGAGCAATTGCATGATATGAAAAGATGCCGATTTATTATTTTGTTGTGAGTTTTATTAAATCAAATGAAAATCGCAGGCAATCAAAATCATAGTTTATGTACAAACTATCCGGCTCTGGCTCTCTTTCTGTCTGTCTCTTCATTCACCCAAACACTCACTTCGTTTTCGTTGAGCGAGTGTTCACTTTTTTTGTTTTGTTTTTGGCTGCGAATCGGTTTTTGAGTCTCACCATTTAAATTGGCCTGGATTTGCGTGCTGCTTTTTTGTAGTAAGTTGCGTCGCAAAAACCGACCGCTGATTTATATGCTACGGAAAAGTAAACTCTTTTTTTCATCGTTTTATTACAAAAATTATGCAAACGCGTAAAATCGTGCGAGCAAGAGAAAGGGAGCCCTCGTTTGATTTGAGTTTGGCGCATGAAAAAAATGAAAATTTTGTGCGATTGTAGAAGTATAAATTGTTTTTCGATCTCATGATATTCACTTAGATTCAATTAAAACTGAAAAAAAAATTATGCCAAACAAACAGGGTGATGTAGTAGTCCATTAAGGTGACCAGGAGATTGGATTCTGCTTATTCTCGAAATTGATTTCGTGGTTACCCTGTACCCGAAGTTTTATTGGTGATTCCAATGATTTATTCCAATTTTAACACTCCTTGATGTCTTTCGATTTATTTCAAGCATTTTTTGTTCGCTCTCTCTCTCTCTCTCTCCCTCTCTCTCTCTCCCTCTCTCTCTCTCTCTCTCTCTCTCTCTCTCTAGCTCTCGAAAATATTGAGCGACGTTTTATTTTGTTGCGTGTCATTGCGTTTGTTCTAAAAGCCTCTAAATCGGCTATTGTTGATGGAAATGCTTGAAGTCCATCTCAATGAAATATTTCCCATTTACATCACCGTTAACAAAATAAAATCGAAAGAAATACACGTAGAGCGCGAGGTGACGTTCATGAATGGTTGCCGAGCGATTAATAAATAATTGAATTTTGTGTTTAACATCACTTACGCAACGATACACTTAGATTGTTGCCCGAACAAAGCCCAACTCATCAAAACACACCATAGAAACATCGACACGAGCGATATTTTATTACGTTTGCCATAAACAACCAGCAAATCAGTTCATAGGCATTAACCCAAGCATTTATCATTATGGAATATGATGATTTTTTGTTTATTGTCGATGTTTGTTCATTACAAATTCTGTTACTTTGCGCATGTCGTGTCTCTTTCGCTCTGGATGCTCTATCTTTGTCTCGTTTTCCATTTTAGTTTCGAAATATAACAATTAAGAATCGTTTTGCTGCTTTGGTTTCATACCGTAAAATTATTCAATTTTGGTTTCATGTCGTAGGTGTGCATCAAAACGCATTTGTAACAATTGGTAATGAGCTTTAGCGTGGTCGAGTATCGACGTCAACACGCAGATAACATCATTCATTGAATAAATGTATTGCGCGGACACACGAACATCGTTCGAACTATGATTAAATCCAAGAAAAATGGTAATTCAATTTAAATGAATGCAGTTTTTTTCTTTCTTTCGAACGTTTCTTGAGACTTGTGGTGAAATCATATTTTATAGACCTTGTTATGGCTTTATTTCTTTTGTGAGGGACGGTACGCTTCAATAATTTTCGATCGATGTAAGTGCATCGAATACAATGCAATGCAATGTCTGAGATGCGATGTGAATCAAAGTAGGTCAAATCCATTTACGATTCAGGACTCTTCTCCAGTTTTTTTTCCCTTTGTTAATCGAAACGTTAATCCACTGCTGCTATGTTTATTGTGAAACGACTCGTGAGAAAATTGGAATCATCGATAAAAACGTGCAATATGATGCCAGTGGCAAGCTTAAAGGACAATATAGTGCTGCTTTTATGCGAACCACTTTTGTTATTTGGCCAATTCTTTCATCGTTGCGAGCGACTTGATTCAATTCAACAAAAATGTTGGTTCAATTTTGATCTTGAGAACAGTTTTTCACTTGGCTTAGGATTTATTTCTTTATTCACTGATTGATTCGTCAAGTGTGCACTTTGATTCTCTCTACCTTCATTATGATTCTCCGAAGATTTTCAATTTCATTTCTTGCAACAAAGCAAGCAAAATTTTCTATACATACAAGTCTGATGTTTACGTTTATCCCGTTAATTTTTTCAGGTATAAATTATGTGAACCTCGTTGATAAAAAAAGTGACCCTTTATTTTGCATCTTCTTTTATGAGATGCTTAATTTCGAAATGAAGAAAAAATGTGTTCAATGTTCGAATACTTAAGAGAAATCGTACATTCTTTGTTGCATTTCAGAAGGTATAAAAAGTTTGAGTCGCGGAGATCAACGTCAATTTTTGAGAGATTCAAAAAATTAGCCGTAAAAAGTGCCCGTAGATTTGCGTCATTACCGGAAAATAACAAATTCGGAATCGTAAACAAAAGGAGGACATTTGGTAAATGAAGTGCATGTCAAAGACATAACAATTAAATTTTAGTGATTTCTGCGTAGCTCAACGGTACACCAGAGAGAAGAAGTCTAACTATACTTGAATGTCATGCAATTATTTTCGAGGCAAAAAAGTCATTTTTTCAATAGGAGAAAAAACAGATGATGGAAGATTTTGCGTTCCTTGGAATCATAAATGACGTATATTCATGTCAGATACGAATAAAAAAAAAACAAAGGTGCTCAAACGCTATCGCTGCCCCGAATAAATGTGCGTACATATTTTTTTTCTGTTTCACTGCTTTCTTTTATGCCCGTCATTCACGGGGTTTGTGTGCGTATTAGATTTCTTTACGGTTACGATTTTTTGAGCATCTTTTTTAACGCATCGTATTGTGAAGGGTCACATCAAAGGTCCTGGAAGAAACGAGTCTCACTAATAATTTTTTTTCACCGTTTATTTTTTCTAGTTCCGTTCGGTAAACATTTAGTGCCAAAGAATGAACGTGAAAAAATTCAACCATTAAGATTAAGAAGAAGAAGAAGATGTACCGTATGATCAGTCAAGCCTGAACTTGCAATTTGATGGATTTTAGTTTTTTTCATTTCATCTCCTTCAGAATCATTGGAAACCACACTGTCCGTAGATCTGTTGGTTTTTCATCCTAGTTCTATCTTTAGATGAGCCTAACGGAGACTTAGGGTGATGTGAAATTGTATGTATGACGGTGAGAATCACATGAAAATTAGAATGGTGAGAAATGGTTTTTTGTGCATTTCCAAACGGGATGGTGATTTTTTCTACAGTTCTGTTGATTTGTTTTTTCTTCTAAACATTTGAACATTTGCTTTTCTCGCCTTCGATTTTTTACATTTCGAAATTTTTCTTCCGGCATTGAAACCTTAAGGAATTTTTGGCCTTTGCAATTGATCTACGTCATCAGCCCGGCACGATTTTGGATTTCCAGCATTTTTGCTTCCTAAAAAGTATTCCAAGCGCGCTCGATTCATTTTGTCCAATGGATTGAATGTAAATGGCCAACAACGAGATTTGATTTCAAAGGAGCTAAAAAGTGAACAAGGAGTGCTGTGCACACGAACCGAACTCGTAAAACATAATAAAATTGTTAAGCATTCCGCCTAATTTGCATTTACACGGTCTTTTTCGACCAAATTGATGTTACATCGTGTTAATGTTCCTTCTTCTGTTGGATTTTTTTACATGCTCTTACTCTCTCTGCCAAACCTTTTCGATCGTCTTTGTCACAGCGATGCACATAATTCAAGCCGAATAGAATACCTGATTGGGCATTCGTGCGTCGAATCGAAGCCTCGGTACGCGTCATGATTGTCTCATTTGGTGCGTGTTTTTTTGTATCTGTTTCGATTCGCGATTAAAATGCAAAAAAAAACTTCAGAAGAACAGAAGAAAAAAGAAAAGAAAAACAGTCATATGTATGTGTTTCGTTGTCAGAAGCACCTTTGCAAAGCTAGACCTGGAGCACAATTTCCATTAGTCAAAATATGTGTGCTGCTGGTGTTGTTGTTGCTATTTTTTGTGGGTCGTGTCGAGCTAAAGTAATGTATGTTGTATTGTCGCGGCGTTACTTAATTTTCGAGACGACAAAATGTTAGAACATAACAATTTTATGTGCAGCACAGTTCACGTATATTGCATTTAGTTAATGTGACTGTTGCTGCTGCTGCCGTTTCCACCGGTTCGCAGCTATTTGTTCGGTACAAACGCTCTTACGTCGCGCTTTATATCTGTTGTGGCTTTCTTCCTTCTTGTGCCACGATTGGAAAATTTATTTTGGAGATTTGCGCGCTGGCAATAAAATCAAAACCCGAACCGAAACTGAAAACAAACACAAAAACATTTTCTGGTCGAGTCTGAGACCGAGACAGAGAGACAAAATCGCAGACAAGCAATGAGTGAGAAACATCGAAATGAACAGTGTTTGCATGGCAATATAATATGCAAGGCTCATTTGGTGTCTGGAGTTATCCATAATAATAATATTCGGATTATTGGTAGCACATAGAGAATGCTGAGCAGTTCGTATGTTTGCCTATCCTGGTTGCGATTATCGCGCTCATTGAGCGATTGCCGCTTCGGAATGTGTGAGTGTGCAAAATAGACTTGAGATTGCCATGCAGTTCTATCGCGAGCGCGTGTGTATTAAATGGTCTCGTGCAAAATACGAACTTCGTTTTTCTTTCATCGGTTCGGCTGGATTTCTCGTTTTGTTTCGTTTGCTTTTCTCTTTTGTGTATTTATTGTTTGTTCGCGTTTTTTGGTCGTTTGCTAACGTTGTTGTTGCTGTTGGTTGTCTTTTTATTTGCTTCTTCATCGCTTGAATTTAAATAAATTTATTTGCAGATCGTGTAAAAAAGGGCCACTTAAAAACAAATCAAATAAATATCTGTGAAAATGTGCAGGAATCGGGCGAAGAGAGCGAAAGAGAGAGCCACACGGCACAAAGCTGAAGCAACAGCAGCCGAAGCCCGTACCAAAAATGACACACAAAATATTGTGTACCATTATATCATTTGTTGAAATTGTATGTTTATTGCTGTTGTTTTGCCGCTTAGATTCCACTCGCGCGCGCCCGCGTTCCTTTTTCTCTTGATTCGGTCCCATTGACTCTCTATTGCTTTGCGAGAGCACTTTTGGCTGTTTGCTGATGTTAAAGTATTTAACGTCATGTAATTTTATTTCTGCAATTTCTGTTTATTTCCTCGTGAAGTCACCATCGTTTTCGGATATCTCTTGTGAGCTGCCGCTTGCTGTGGCAGTATGCAATTGCACTGCCCGGAACGACTCGGCATTTTTCACACGATCGACGATGTCGACAAATCCGACCCCATTGATTTCAAAGATTTCACTTAAGCAATTCGCCATTTATAGTTGTAGACAGGATTTTTATTGCTTGGCCGTGATACAATTTCCAGAGTCACAAGCTCTTAATTATTGCATAATTTTCATTGTTCAAACAAATGTTCAACTGATTCGCACCGAAACGCTGCTCTCATTTCACATATATGCAATTTTTTGTTGTTGGCGTCTTTGACAGCGAAATCGCTTTGCGAATTTAATGTGTAATTTCGCAATATTGTCAACAGAACAAACGATCCGCATTAAATTGAATTTACTTGTAACCAAATATCACGACAGCGACAGCATCGTCGTCCATGAAAAAAGACCGAATTGTCGGTGCAGGCAATGAGCATTGTCGAAACAGTGTTTGATATCGATTAAACAATGAGTTACCAACGCTCGTACAAATCATAAACTAAAAATAGACACATTGCTTTTTTTCTTTCTCTATTTTGTTCTAGATTTTCTTTGTGCTGTCTGTTAATAAAGCGCCCGTATCGATGGGAAGTTTCTTTTTCCACTTTCCTGCAAAAACGTTACCTTATTCTCCGTACAATATGAAATACGATTCAAAATTGCCAGACGTTCGGCAAGGTAATAATGAGCCTCAAATTTAACAACTCATCTATTCAAAATGGACAGGAACAACAACAACAACAACAACAACAACAACAGCGGCAGCAGCAGCAACAAAACAACGTCTACTTGAAAGAAATGCAATGCGACGCCGAACCAATCGAACAGGTAAATTAAATCGAAGGCTCGACGGTTTTTTTCCACATCGTCATTGTGCAATAGTTTTCCAATTCAATAGTCGATCCAATCCAACTCCGATGGAAATGCACATGCACGGTTTATTGATCGAATTACATAATTTTTCTATTCATTCTCAGCTAGTTTTACCATTTATTATTACGTCTTTAGAAAACAACCTGACCCAATTCAATTCAGTGAATTCGGTTCGTCTCATTTTTCTTTTTTTATTTGCTTAAAAACGGAGCCGAAATAACTGTACATGTTCTTGTTCACATTTTCATTGGGCTCGGAAATCGACAACAATAACAGTGATCGAATAACCGTCGACCATTTGAACAATATGTGAAAATACTCATTCTTGTCCGTCTTTATCATGCTGATTTTTGGATTCATTTGACGAAACTAAGCTTCATAAGTATTCTGCTTTTTCGAGAAGTATTTAAGATAACATTGGTATCAACACGCCTCGACTTGTAAACATTTCAATCCATATCATCAACGGATGTTAACATTTTTTTTAAAAATCCTCACTCATCATGAATCAAATCCAATTTTTCTCCCTCACACAGACTTGGTCTGCGTTTTTAAATCCACAGATGGTCAACGTACGTCATTATGTTGGTGTTAAAAAACGATCCTTTGGTCGAGTCTTTCTTTGTATCAAATTCTTCATTTCCTCTGACATTGTCTTCTAGGCCAAAGCAAAGAAAAACATTCAGAAATCACCGTTTGATGTGTGAATTCATTTCACATTGCTGGGTCCGTAAACAAAAGGATCCATTTCAAGGTGAGAAATATAATGAAAATTAAATGAGAAAATGACGCATTCAAAATCTAAAACAGCAGTTATTCTGGAATGAAAGTGTTTCGTAATTAGCGGATATTGTGGTGTTATGATGAAGTAACCACAAACTGGGAATAATTGATTTTAAACCCGAAGCGGAAGTGAAACTGTTATTTTTCGTTAATACAATGAATGGCGAATATAGAATGGCAATTCCGATTTAAAATACGTTATTAAAACTGATTTCTGTATAAATAAGGACTATTCATCATTCATTGCCCGATGAACCATTCCGAAAATTCGATACGATCATAAATTCAAATTGTGAAACTCGCGACAATAAGCAGCGATTAAAGTGCAAATGCGTACGAGGTCGATGCAAATTTATCATTGTTGCAGTGAATTTTTTCAATGAAAACTCATTTACATTTTTCGTATCATGGATCATGGTGTGCATTGTCAACTCTTTATGATCCGTTTACAGCCATTGAAGCCATTAAACAAAAGAACGCAGATGCAGATTGTATGCATTTTACGGGCGCATCTATAAAAATCATTTTGAAATTGGATGTTTTCAATGTTGTTCGACGGACGCGCTGCGCATTACTAAATCAAATACGAACGAGCGACAGGATAGTGAACCAATGGAATAATAAATTCATTTTCCAACAATGTAAAATGGCACGAATACCCCTATCCTTTTTTTCACCATTCCAACCGAATCGAAATGCATACAAACTCTTTTTTTATAACAATTGTGTGTGTGCCGTCCATGTGTGGCTGTACGATCACAAAACTACCCACAGATTGAAAATTCAATACGCGTGTGGAACAAAACGTAGAAAAAATGACATGGGTCACACTCAGCGACGAGAAAAAAAATCGCGGTGTCTTTGTATGGGTCGCTCACAGTGCGTATGAGTTGCTTGTTAAATAGTTTTTTCAATGCGCTACCGTCATTCGGGTTTTTTAATTTATTATTCAAATTTATGCGCAAGGGGTTTATCGTGTGCGTACGCACAAAAGAGTGAAAAAACATAAACAACCATTGTTCCAGCAAATAGTCAATGGTTTCGTAGTTGGATATTTCTCGAATGCACTGCATAAACTCGGACCTTTTTTTCCATTCAGGAAAAAAGTGACTCTCCCATTATTATTTATTCGCATCGTGAACTATGAAATGAGACATGTGTACGGAACCTCTTCCGTGGTGACACAGACAAATTCAATTATAAACTCAAGATCAAATCAGAATTTGACTGACGCGTCAATATCAACCAAACTTCCGAGTATTGAAGAAAAAAAATCCAAACAGAAAAAAGAAACGTCTGGTTCTCTGTGAACAATGTCGGTTTATGCAGCGCATGATTTAAGTGATTTCAACTGAAATTTCATCCTTTACTTCCGATCAAATTTTAAATTAAGGATGAAATTATGGCATTTTTTCTATTCGTTTTTTTGACCCGTTCACATTTTGTGTACCGACATTTCTTTTTTTCGAATAAAAAAATAAACAATGATGCTAAAAAATCCTTTACACCTTGATTTACAATTCCGGTTTAGCGAACGTGTTTACTTTAGAACTTTATTTTGGAGTGACGTGTGCTTCGTTGAGGCAGCCTCCTGGATGTTGTTGTTGAAAAAATGAAACTTGAATGATTTTCTAAAAAGTGATGTTAATTTTTTTCCGTTGCCACACTAAATGTGATCATGGTTCAGAAATGTTTTCTTAGGCTGGCATTTGCGCAAAAACCAGTAGTAAAGGACAGCTGAATGAATATTGGCTTCGAGGCGAATTTAATGCTTTTCATCGCATGCACTTCGAATTTTCCAACGCATTCTAAATGACACACGCTATTTTTTGGAATTGTGTTTCGGTCTTGCAGGAAATAAATGTCTTGCGAGCATCTAAATTAAATAAATCAAGTAAGCTCAATGCGTCGTCGCAATAAGCGTAATGAAACTACATTTTTTTTGCCATTGCGCAATGGACCCCAAACTAGAGACGAAACAACCATGCGTAATGAACATTCTAAAAAAATCGTAACCGTCGTTTTTTTCCTCTACCGTCCTTTCAATTGGTCTTTTTTCCTGCTTTCTTAGGTCGTTGTTACGTGCAGAACATTTTTATTGCCCAGCCAAAAAAAAACAATGGCTTAAAATCCGTGCACTTTTTTTGTATCGTCCGCGTTTCAGTTGAATTCGATTAGGGACCATTCTTTTTTGTCAGCGGTGATTTAAAAAAAAATTAGTAGAAAGATCTGCGTGAGAACAAATGTACGGCATAGACGAAAAAAACATGACCCCATAGGCTGATCTGCTCTAAGACGCATACAAACGTAGCTACGCTTCGTTGTTGATCGCATGTGCAAACCTTAGTATTCTTTTGTGATGTAAAAAAATGTCTCGTATGAAAGATTTGTCGTATGGTTCTCGTTTTTTGTTTGTCCCATGCGTGTTTTTTCTCTTCTCTCATACGGTCTTCTTTCTTCTCTGACCCTAATACAGTTTTTTTTTCAGTTGTGAGACGAATAAATGGTCGCTTTTGAACACAAAGGAATTTAATGTGACACTAGATCAGCATTCGCATCGTAAATAGTTTTTTGATTTTGCACATTCTTTCTTTTTCGAATTTATTACTTGTGAAGTTTGCAATGATCATGATTTTAATGAAATCGATTGTGATATTGTCATCGCAATTTTGATAAATTGCTTTTTCAGATCAAAATAATTCGTGATTCGATCTCCACATTCCAATGAGATGAAATTGAAATGGAGATGAATCTCATCTTTGATGAGATGAAAGATGCACATTTCCTTGAAGAATATTTTTTGGACTTAACTTTTTAGTTTCTTGAAATGTTGGTTTGTCAATTATTATGACTTTGGTCACTCGAGATGCATTTAACAACAGAAAAACCACATGTTTAAGCATAATTTAATTTCATTAGCGTTCTTAAATCGAGAAATAATGTGAGCCAACACGTTTTTCTGTGAATACCACCCAAGCAACGGAACAATAACCTGACTGTTCAGAATCAATCAGTTATTTGATGTAACCAAACAGCATATTGAATTCGATGAAATTAATTACAAGCCACAAATAAAACGGTTCGCTCGGCCAAAAACCTGTGCGTAATTTCCGGTTGCGCTAACCCAATTTCTCGGTGCACACCGAAAAGGACACATTCGGTGGCTTGAAAGAGAAGAAGAAAACGAAACCAAACCAAAGAAAAATATGACCACTTGGTCAAAACCGAAATTAAGAAGCAAAACAGAACACCGATAACCGTACGGCTTTTGAGTTTGTTTTCATTTGTTGTGAGTTTATTCCACTACCAAAAAATGCAACGAAACCACATTATATGGCTATTTTCGTTCGTTCCTTTGGTCTGGTTCTCATTTCATTTTCAATTTCAGATTTTGTTTGGTTAATCTTTAACGTCAATTTATTTTCGATTTGCGTAAAAAAAACAGGAGAAAAAGAAGAAGAAGAAGAAAACGTAAGAAAGTGTATTTTCACCGACGATTAGATTTACACGATGTTGCACCTACGCCAACAAAGCAACGGATTCGAATCGATTCGATGCCCAATTTCATTCTTTGAATTGCAATTCTTTTGTTGTCGAACTTCCTTTTGCCTTTTTCGTGTCCTTTTGACGTTGCATTTTGCATTTGGAATGCATAGAACTTGGTTCCGTTTCCATTCTCGATGTGTTTACTTCTGCGTCGTCATTATGACGAGATCGTCTTCTTCCGATGGCAGTAACAACTGGAACTAACCGAATGAAAAAACACCATTGTAAAACATTTAGATGTGTCTTCCACTTTTACTGTCTACTTCTCGTATGCTTCACATTCATTCTGCTCGTAGGAAGATAATATCCGAGTAATAACAGTTATTATTTTCAGTTTCGTTTGTGTTTATTGTTCGATGGTTGGGTGAGTTCGATGCGCGCAAAACAATAACTTTTTGCGATCCAAAGCAAAGCAGCAAAAGAACGATGCGCAAACGGAGAACGAAAGATGGAGAGTGGAAGAAATATGAAGATCAGGATAAAACTGTGTGTACTCACAAAATGAAATGCAAGCAGAAGAGCCTCGAATGTGTCGACACTGCAACAATAGCATCGATAAACTGTTCGTTCTCGGATGTGGGTTAGTGTTATTGTTTTTTTTTGTGTGCATTCGGCCAAGAGAGTGAGGCGCATCGAGTGGAAGGCAGAAAAGAGAGACAAGCGAATCTGATTGTGTCTGTGCGATGTACATCACATTGTATAATGAACTTGGGCTGCTTCACAAATGCTGTCTAGCCAGGTTCATACGTGGATGTGTGCAAACGATAACCACAAACTATCACAACAAATATATAAACAAATTATTTCAATGTTATTGATTTTGTATGATTTTTTCTTCTACTTTTTTCACTTCTCTCATTCTCATCCTCTTGTTGTGCCTCGTTTTTTTTTGCTGTCCGTTTGATGTTCTTGTCTTCTGAACGGTGGTTTTTGTGGCTAGCAAAACAATGATGCGGCTATCCATTGAAAGTCTTTTATCTTGCTGTGTTGCTCTCTTTAAATCATCATTATTATTACTTCGCTTTATTACTTTGTTTGCCATGGAATTCAATTCCAATGTGTATCGTTGCTTTGGCCGAGATTAATTGGCGGTTTCGGAAAGAAAAGAGAAAAGCAAATTATGATTAAAAGTGAAAACGGTCAAACCGCATATTTTCCGATCGCTGTCGGTTGACCACAAGATACATTTTCGAAACTCGAAAATCACGCCGTTCGCCAAAAATAGAAAAAGAGAAGAAAAAACATTTTGCACGGACAAAAATGATCAAACGAATGAAGCGACGTGCGCGCGCGCACACACGATTGGGTGAATAGAGTTGGTTCGAGTGTTTACATTGTTAATGGTCACTGAGGCTGATGTGGTTCTCATAATGCATTTGATACCTGGAAGGTGTTTTGTGTGTCTATGCCGTGGCGAGAGATCTGTTTCTAAATTGATTTTCGCGCTTGAAATGTCATTCTCAGCAGCAAATCACGATTTCCTAATTCGGTACATTTTTAATAAAGGCCAACCAAAAATAAAGCAATACCTGACTGCGAGTGGCGAGAGGATGGAGAGAAATCGTATTTGCATAACGGTATTTTCCGATTGGACAGCCGATCGAGAGCGACCACTTGGTTATTTTAAGGTCAATTTTAAATTGCTGTCGTTCTCAGGCATTATGCGCGCCATCGCGCACCTTCGCGCACACCGATCAATGCAACCAGATTTCCAAATAAAGATCGCACAAACGAATCGCTTTTTATTCTGATGCTTTGACATTTACCTGGGCAATTTCAATTATTTTGTGCGAACGGCTGACTCTCTGAGCTTCGAATGCACCTTTGTTGCGATGTGTCTATTGCCCATTTGCAATAGCACTTTTTATTGTTTTCCGTAATAAAGCCTACGGTAGTTGTGCAATAGGACGGTAATTCGGTTTTTTCCTCGTGCTTTGGTTCTTCGGTTGAGATTTTATGGACAATGTTCGTGTAACGGCCGAACGTACAGAGATTCTTAAAATTGACCATTTATGGCATGACCAGATTGAATATGCACTGCACACATCGACACAAGCCCATTTTTTTCCCTCTCTCTGTCTCGAATTGTGCTTGACACAAAACATTTGTTATTTGCCTGCAAATATCAAAACTAAATCCGAATGGTCACAGTGATACGCGCACATGCATACACAGAGTCAAATGTACTCACTCAGCGAGAGCATCCGCCGTCGATTCGTACTAAGTAGCAAACAAGAACATTAGAAATAACAATTGGATTTGCCTATTCCAGTTCACGGCAAAACATAGTGCCATTTAGTGAACACAATTTCACCTCTATCAAAGTTCAATTCAATAATTTTATACAATTTTTTTTCTGCGTTCGTCTTGCCGGTGTGTGCGCGCGCGCCTGCTCTCTGCTTCGATTTTGTACGATGCAGTTTGTCGCTCTCTCTCTCTCTGTGTGTGTGTGTGGGTCTTTCGAAGGCACAGAGAATCACATTGGTCCGCAAACCCAAGTGTATACAATTTCATCACACGATCGCCTAAGTCAATATACATTTGAACGGTGCTCTCTTCCTATCCCACACTTTGAGCTAAATGTCTTCGTCCGATTCACGTACTTTATAATAATCGCGCACGCCGCGAATGAGATGCAAAAATAGCTGGCAAAGCCACAGCCAAACACAACGAAACAACAAACCAACAACAATAAAAAACGGATGAATAAGAAAGGAAAAAATCGGATGCTGTTTGAATAAGAGTTTGGTGCAATTTTTTCTCTATTTTCCACTTGAACTCGATCTGAAAACAAAACCGTTTCGTCGAGATGCAGTGTGCTGTCGAGAGTGTGCTTTGGTCATTTTTGTGTTTGCTGTAAAAAGTCACGAATTACCTTGAAGTGAATAGAGCATGCGCTTGACGCGGTGTTACTTCAAATAATAACCACAATCTATGGTGTTTGCCGACGACTAGCGAGCGAGCGGAGAGCGCGCAGAAACGAGACCGAATGTGCAGAAAGAAAATTGATGTGAATTACCAACGAGCCACATAAAACAAAAGCCACAACAGCTTTGCGCTCGCTCGCGAATCTCAATCGGATGCAATGGCCCGGCAATGTTCCGTCGATTAGAGAGTGCTACTAAACTATTCAAGCGGCATTCAATCGAATTGCTCAGGCTATTAGATCAATTATATTTAATTTGCACTGCAATTCACATGTGAACTGTGTAACACATTCGAGCATCCACACGCCGTTTACACCATTCAAATGCACGAGTGCACGTACTCTCTCACCCGCTCACTCACTCACTCGAAACTCAATCCGAGGTTTTCTTTCGAGAACTTGCGCGAATTCTCCAGCAAATATTTGACTTTTCTACAGATTTTACGGTCGAAATGATATTCCATCGTCGGAGTGACTCTATGAGAAATCGCTCGCCCCCGAAGTCAATTTCAGGCCAAATCGCATTGTTAAACTTCCACGTATTTTTCTCCTCTTCGGCTACAAATTTCGAGAAAGAAACTCACCGACAAATTACCGATAATAAAAAGGCATATGTACATTTGACGCCCATGAGCAACATTTCAATAGCTGGCATTAAGTCAAGTGGCCAAATTTAATTATAATTTAAGGTTAAATCAATGAGCAGTCAGAGTGAATACCACGTAATTGTGTTAATATATCTAAATGGCGACTACTACAAAATTAGTGTAAATCGTTTCTACTCCGTCCTCTGTACACCACAGCCCATTTGGTGTCTGCCACAAATTAGTAGCGACGAAAAATGTCTAGTTCACTTAAATTGGGAATGGAAAAAACGGTTCGCGATTTTGGAATTTTTGGTGTTATTGGCGATTTTTGTACACAAAAAAAATACTTTTTTTCGGTGGCCATCAATATCAACCTTAATTTAGCTCAAATGAACGATATGAATGATTTGCATGCAATAGCACAGCAGCAGCTATTTCAATAAAAAGTATAATAATGCTATTACGCGCGTTAAAAGGTAGCACGAATTCAGACGTGCGGGTTTTTTCTCCGTTGGTCGACCCATTGAAGTTTTGATGCTAATGGCCATCAACACCTTCGCCTTTTGCTTCGCTCGATGTATACACGCAAAACTATGATGTGTTTTTTCTTTCATGTAATTTTTTGCCCTTAAGATCTGAACATTTTTACTTACCCATTCCCCTTCGGGCTGAACATTCTTTAGGTCTGGCTACTGCTTGCACATCCCATTAACGTTATTTTCCCTCATTACTTTTGCATTTTTCCAAAATGAATGACGCTATGGATTCTTTGTTGCTGTTGTTGTTGGGCGCTGCTGATGATTGTTGCCTTTCTTCTTCGCAGAGCGGTCTTTGTCGCTGAACTAAGCGAAATTCGCGCTCAATCGTGGCTAATACATTGAAGCGATGGCTATATTAGACGTCGGACGAACTGACAAATGCATTTCATTTTCGGGGAGAATTTGATGTCAACGGAACTAAATTGCAAGGCAGAGCAGCGATCCAAACGCATAAGCAACAATAGATTACACTATTTTCCAGCTCTAATTTGGCTTATTCACTGTTTTGTTCTTTTCATTTTCATTTCTTTTTTCGTCATTGTTCCATTTAGATGGTGCTTTTCTCCGCGGAAACCGCACAAATCCACAAGAGAATTCTATCGCCGTTTAAATAATGGATTTTTCAATCTCGATACCTATATATCTTTATAGCCCAACACTTTCTAGTCTGTGCATAGCATCAAGTTGTATAATATTTTTTCCAGTCTGTATGCTTGCGCTTGAGTCAGCAAACATCAACAGTCATTAATTCATGTAAATGTAAATGAAGCGAAGTACACGTTGTGTATGAGGTCAAATCGATTGTTACGTATTAACGTTGTGCATGTGCACTTCGGAGATGCTCTTTGTCTTGCTACAACATCTCGCGCATTTTCGTCTCTTGAAATGTCTTTCGATAAGGCATTTAGTCTGGTCGTGTATTCACCATTTTTTTTCCATTTCAAGCATCGTCAATGTGTATAAAACCAATATCTAGCGATAAATCAAATGGCAAAAAGTGGATAAATGAGTTGAAAGGTTATGCTCAAGGTCTGTTCCGTTTTCCAGCGCATTTTCAGATCGAATGCGATGCTCTGCTTGATATTTTTGCTGTTCACCGATTTAATGTCAAATGGGAGAGACCAAACCATTGACTTTTTTTTCTCTCTATCCTTAACATTTCCTGCATTGACTTCGAATGCACTGATTGAATTTTCCATTTTGAATAATAATTAACCGAATTAGGCGATTTGTATGCACATATTGAAATTAATTCAATAAAATCCACATAAAATGTGACTTCTTAGTTCTAAAAGCATTTTTTTCATAAGCGAAATAACAATAATCGTAAATATTTTGATTAAAGTTTGAAGGTTCCCAATTGACGTTCATTACAGAACCATCGTTTTTAAATCAGTTATTCTGGCTATCGATTGACAAATGAACTCGTGATCAATGCAAATTTGAATATCAACCCGTAAGCCCGTATGATGCAGACCCATTAAAAAAGCGAGTCTGATTTTAAAAAAAGAGCAAACGATTTTTGGGAATCAATCAAGTTGTCGCGTGACACAGTCAAAATCCGTGGATGATGTGGACGGAGAGAAAGAGAGCGAGAGCGACAGCCCAAGCCAAACATAATGCATGTAATTATGGTATTTATTGGGAATATGCAAAACACGCTATTGAAATGCAAACGTTCGATGGATTTTGATGATTCAGAAGATTCATTCGTTGTAATATAATTTCTATATGAAAATGTTGCAGCTGATTACACAATATAAAGCAACAGCTGGCCATCAAAATGATACACTGAATACCGTTATATCCCAGCATCTGAACTATGAAAATCACACCAGCAACGTACTGGGAGAGAAAGAGAAAAAAAGTCTCATGAATGCGACAACACTCCGCATTGACGGTCATTGTGCACCAGAGTTGAACTCCAAATTCGAAGCGAAAACGCATTACGACTCGTACGCACTAACTGCACAGAAATACGAATGCTCTGGTCCAGACGATAAAATGAACAATAAAACTTGACCTCAGAGGGTACAAGTGACCTTTTATTCGGAATCCATTGTGCGCTTCACATGCATTTTTGTTGGTGATTTCGCATTGTCTTCGGTTGTGCACACGTTGTTGTGCTGGCGATTGGACGACGGCAAGTACGCAAGGGTCGAGTAAATATCATGATATTTCCATCGATTGCGGTCTCTTTTTTTGCGGCTGTTCCGTGCGAATTTGAATATATTTATTGGATGTGTGCCTGTGTGTGTGTGTCAGATAGCGGCATATAAATCAATTCGATATCGATGATCGTGAAAAGCAATGTTAAATTCAAATCGACAACGATTCTATCGACTTGTGTGATCGCCATAACAATCAAGGTACGTTCAAATTGTTTACGCTTACGTTGCATTTTTTTTCTGGTGAATAAAAATCAGTATATTCGTAATCCACACCAAATAGTTGTTTTCACAATCTCATTGTTGTCCTGCATGGATTTACCCATTGATCGCATCGATTCAGAACCTCAAATGAGCACAATTTCAGCATTAATACGCATGAAAACGCATCATTTCGGTTTGTGTGGTCCTGAAATGAACTTTGTGCCAATGAAGCAAACGACCAACATGCGTATTGCTCAAAAAGAAATAAAAAAAATCAATCAAACAGAAAATCCTAATACTTTATTGGGTTTTTGTTTGTCGAAATAAAGGCCGATTGAACGAAAAAAAAGAGAAACAAAGGGCAAAGGCAAATACACAAGACACTGGATCCGTGCCGCAACAACACCTATCCCAGATTAATTTGTTGATGCATATAATTTGTGTAAAAATTGCATTCTTCTTTTATTTTTTCATCCGAGCAAAGAACCGACCGGTCGTGTTGTTGCATCGAAGCAAATTGCAGGAAAAGGATTTTGAAACCGCCTGAGATATTATTTATTGGCTGAATGTGTTCTCTATGTCTTTTGTCATCTCACATGTTTTGGAATGCGGGGGAGGATTTTCCCAGGCATTCCCAAGAATATGCACCAAAATTAAAATTAATTGCCCAAAATTTAAATGAACGTCTTGAAAATTGTTTCCCATTTCAATTCCTTGGAGAAACATTCAACGTCAAATAGAACTAAATTGAGCGCATATTTTGTTATTATTCCGTATTATTTTTACATCTCAAAAGTGGTATATTCAATTTATTAGTTTTGAGGCCCATTCTTCGCTGTGAGTAGACAGAGAATAAAAGGCGAGTGTTGTCATTATTTCATTTTTCCTTGCACATCTATTTCTACAATCCTGAAAATATAACCAATTTTCAGTGGTGTTTTATTCGTTGTCAGTTTGCCAAAAATAAACGAAATAAACACTGCACAGTACTGCATCCATAGTACGAGCGACGAAGAAGAGGATGGAATCAAAGAAAGAATCGAGTATGTATGGCCAGGGGTGAATTTTGCGTTTCATTTTTCACATCATTTTTCTAGGGCACATCACAAAACGTGTCTATTCTGCAGGCCGTGTATAATTGATCATCGTTGCGATCATCGGTAGTGTTTGTGTTGGTATATGAATGTTGCAGATCGATATATATTTTTTGTATTGAGACAATACTATTGACATTGTTCTGGGACACACAATTTTCCTTCGTGATTCGTACAAAGTTGACAGACACATTGGCTCTTTCGGTCGATATGCTTTTTGCAATGTATGAATCATACCGTAGAAAATGTTCGAAGTGTAAGCCAACAAACCACAAACACATCAAAATATGAAATTCAAAATGTACGCCTCATAATAATGCTGTGTTTCCATCTCTCTCTCTCTCTCTCTAGACATCCGAACGGACAATAGGTTTACCTTCCCTTTTTGCGCACAAAAACACATTCGTCGATACGACTGAAAACGAAAGTATACAGTCGGAATGGTAACATGATGTGATTTCAATCAATGGTTCGTTCATTTTTTGAATCGATTTAATCGGACAGCTCATCAGCCAAATATAATGAATGTGAGTAGCAGTTTTGTTCTGATTCTCTTTACAATTTGCGCCTCTTGAAAAATTCGGCCGTTCTTTTTCGACTGAAAAAAATCGACACGCATAGCGTTTCAGCGCACAAACGTTTCGACAATAGCAGAGCAAAAATTGGAAACACGATGTGATGACGGCCTGATAAATTAAATAATAAAAAATAAAATCTATCGTTTGTTGGAAAGGGAGCCTCGGGCCGATGATGGATCTGGCGTTGAATTTCGTCAAAGCAAACGAATTTCACTTTATGAAAATTGATTGTTTCACATTCAATGACAGCACCAGTTCCATGTACTGACCTGCATAATTGAACCGAGATGCGACAGCAAACCGTTTGATGGGCTGCTACAAATTGATTATGATATTTTTTTTCATTCCGTTTCGGCTGCTCAATTCATCGTCGTTTTTTGTGTGTCATTTTTTGGGCCTGTCAATTAACTTGTTTGCGTCCGTTGCAATCGGCCGATTGGAATGGGAAAATGTACCGTATTGGCATCGAAGCAGGGAGAATACTGTGTAAATCAAATCAATATCGACGTGCTTTAATTTTTAGTGAAATATTATCGGTTGTAATAAATTTGGTTCTGGTTATGTTGTCATTGGAAAAATGTTGTTGTTCTGGCTATTTTTTGTTCAGTTAAAAATGTCGACGCAACATAAAAAAAATCATTTTCTATAATTAAGACTCATTTGAGAGCGGGCGAGTGTTTTTTTTTTCAAACAAAAATCAATTTTGATGACCTTTTTAATTGGGACTGAAATTATTTTCTTTTGAACCGAAAAATAAAACATATAACCCGAAAAAAGTCATTAGGGATGAAATAATGTCTTAAATCACTTCAAGTGCCCGACGTAAGTAGTCTTTATCATTCGCTTGAGTTGCATTTCCTTTGAACGCCGATTCTATCAATTAAGCATATTCTCAACATTTTCAAGATTTATTTATATAAATAAAATAACAACAATATAATTATTGTTACAACGATGTCAAGAGATTAAGGGCGAACAGAGTCGCCAAAGAAATGGAAAGCACTTAGTTTTTTCTTTCGCTGCCGCTCAAGTTTTTTGCGTCTTGATGGGCGCATAATTTCATTAACCCTTTCAACTGTCACTTTATATTTTCCAACCATTAAGCTATACCATTTTTTTTCTTTCCATAATACACTGTTTTTATAAACAAGGGATGATTATGTATAAAAAACGCAGAAATACAGGAACCAAATCTCGACAGAAAAAAAACTACTAGAAAAAAAAATCTGGTATCGTCGTTTTTGCCCTAGGTTTTTGTGTGTTTTTTTTCGTTTCTTCTTCGTTGGCAGTCAATGGAAGAAGCAGTTGGTTTGATTTGAATAAAGTGTGATTTTTTGCTGTAAACAGAGTAGTGTACAAACGAAACCGGCATCAAACAATGTGCTTCAAGAAACCTGTGCGCACAAATCGTAAGGGGAAAAGGTGCGTTTGAATATAAGAAAAATGAGTGAAAACACTTTTCTTCACCAAATATAACTTCCATTATCTTACCTGATCTGCGCGGTAGAACATTTCATTTGCATTTAACAAGCCAAATTAATTTCATTCAAGATTTATTTTATGTTCTATTTACATTTTGTTTTGCATTAAAATGGAGGAAATGCTACTAGAAAAAAGGCGAGAAGAACAATGAAACGCAACGAAACAGCGGTTGGAAAATAAGCCGTATGTTTTTCACGCGATAAGGAAGTTGAGTGTCATTTTGGTGATCGAGATGTCGCAGATAGTAATCAGAGTAGACAATTGGCCAAAATTCCATTCAGCTCCATTCAATTGCATGATATCTATTTGAAAATTAGTCGAAATATGGGGATTGTACAGAAAAACCTTGAGATTTTTTTTTTTGAAAAAAGACTCTCGGAAAATAGCGGCGTAAATGTCTTTAAATACTCGTTCAAACTCAGAACTTATGTTCGTGGATGAAAAATTTCGGTTTATTATCAACTGTTCTGCTTCCTTTTGGGTGATGCACATCCTTTACCTCGACTATAATCCAAATTCAGTCAATTAATGCGACGATCCTCTTAACCTTTTCAGTATATCGGATTACAAAACACATTCATTTTTTCATTTACTTCCCAATCTCTCGTCAACAGGATAAAAAAATGACAGACTCTTAGTTCCGCTGGGAGGCAGAGACTGTTACATCGTGTGACAAAAACAGCTTGTGCAAATCGAGTAAAAATTCTATATTTCCCAAACATCGTCCATTCATTTCTTACACAAAACGCACATCGAACACCCTCATACAACTCACGCACCCTCACCATTCGATCGTTTCGACAGCGAAACGTGATGAAAACTCAATGAAGATCGTTCTCATTTCTGTCTGCACTCGATGAAAATGGAACATCCTGTTGCTGAGTATTTAAAAATAGACGAGAGAAAGAAAAAACGCTCAATTGATCCATTGTAGACACAATATCTGCCACGATGCCTCCGAAAATACACAAAAAACATTGAACTGAACTCAAGTGTTGCATTACATTCTCATAGACATTGTCGAAAAATGAAATGCATCAAAACCATAAATTCCTTAGTCTCGTTGCGTCATGAACTCACGACGGTATTGTTTTGGAACCGACAAAATTTCCATTACGCATCAATTTCCTTACCGAAAATGATTTCCACAACTCTTTGGATTTCTATTTTGGAACAGACTCAGCCTTGCATAATAAAAAGTATTTTCTCACGTTTTCAAAATGTTTTTATCAGATCGGTCAGTCACAGAAAATATATTGTTTGCATTTGGTGCAAATATTTATTTAGAGAATTACTTTTAAAATTTCAAACTTTGTTCAAATGCATTAGATTTAGATTAAAGTTGATTAGATTGCAAAAATGTCAACAAATTGCTCGAAATTCAATGGCAAGTACAAAATCCTCGTGCAATGCAAAAAACGAACTTGAAGAATAAACAACTGTTATCTTGCATCACACACTCGGCCCAAACAGATACGAATCAAGTAAATGTTCGGAGAAAATGACGATAGCTTGTAAACTAAAAGCATCATAAATGGGCAAAATATTGGAGAAAGGAAGTGAAAGAAATCCAGTCCAACAAAAGAATGTGACAAGTTTTAACACAGTAAAATTCGGCTGACATTCTACATTGTTGTTTGATTCTTTGAGCAAATGAAAAAGAATATCCGAAGAAGATTAGCCAACTATAATATGGATTTCTTTGATGGGATTGTAAACAAAAGTGAAAATTGTGTAAAAAAAACTTTTACTTATGTCACTTTTCTATTTCATGTCACTCATCATCAGCCATTGCTCGTTGGTTAATTGACGAGTCCTTTTCGATTTTGGCATTTCTTAACCTTTTTTTCTTCTTTTCAACACACCTAGAATGATGTCACCTACACCATTCATTTGCTGTTTTCAATCGGGAAATCTGCAAAAACTATCTCGACTCGAAGATTTGACGAGAAAAAAACGAGCCATTGGAATTCGGTGATCTTGTTTTTTTTCTGCCGATTTTTTTGATCGTTTTAATAAACTCAGCCGATATTCTTTTTTGTGCACTTTGATTAACTCAACCTTATTAAATTTCCTTTTCTATATCCTTATATTGTTCGTGCCGAATGAATGGAGTTCAAACAAAGAGCCGTGGAATTCGGTCTTAAGAAAATCTTTATTGAACACACACACACACAAAACGTGATGGACAATGAACACAATTTTCGAAGGGATTGTGATTCTATGGCCCGATTTTCATTGCACGACGAAAAAAAATGGATAAAAAAACTACAAATGAATGATTAACCGTTGAGGTGAGTGAAAAAATGTGGGCAGAGGTTCATTTCTTTTGTACTCTTTTTTCTACAGCGTCTGTGCAGATTTTTTTCAGCTGCAGAATGGGTTACACAACAACTCGACAGCAGAAAAAAACACATCGAATTAAAAGAAATCTATTTTATTCTTGAGAGAAAAGAAGAAGTTACGGTTCAGATGCAATATTGAATTACAGTCGATTATTTAGTTGTTGTTTTTTATTCAACGACTTGGCAAAAGGTCGTTCTATCCTTTCAATCGAATGCAGATGTTTTATCGATAGTAATCCTTTCTTTTGAAGGAAAACATTGGATTTCATGCAGGAATTTTCTTCAATCGACTCGCCCATTTTCCGAAAAGGTTTAAATTCTTCAAGTTTTTTTTCATTGAATGTCGACAGTTTTTGCATTCGTTCAAATGAGTTTGTTTCATCATCGGCAATAAATTGAATTCATCGATGCATCGAAACGTGTATTGCGACCAGCGCATCTGCTTACATTGCGTATTTTTATAATAAGCTAACGATACAATCGTCAACACTGACCGGCACTGGTTGCGACACCCAGAATAAATATGCTCACAATAATCGCTTATTCTCAATGCACATTTTTTCTGTTCAATTTCTGCTTGCATTGTAACAAAAAACGATTAACCTCTCATGACCTCTCCCTTTGCACAGTTTCTTGTTTGACCATTTCAATGCACATTCATACAATTACGGTACGCTGCTGCATTTTTGCATTATTGTTCATTTTTCTGCATTTCTTTTATTTCGCTTGAATTTTGGCACGGGAAAATGACCAACAATGAAATTTCGAGCCAACTATCGCACCACAAATGCAGTTATTTACACCAAAAATCCAATGTAATATGCAGATCGACTGAATAAGATTATTATTGAAAATAGTAATCAGCCATTGGAAATCGTTTTATAAAGGAAATGTGGTAATTTTATTTGTTGGATTTTGCATACAGAGCTGTGCATCGTTATAGTGAATTTTTTTTCGTCATTTTGGAAGGGTCGTTTGCATCCTGACCAACTGCAGTTAGACCTGTCACAAAATATTGATTAATGATTTATTCGGTTGTTGGTCGTTAGAAAGTGAGATGTGCAATAAAAGGAGCAAAGAGAAATCTCACCCCTCCGAAACTGATGAATATTCGATATTTTGAACGCATGTGGACACTCTTTTGAAATTCGATGCCAACCGAAATGACTATGCTATAAGAGTAGTCGACAGATCGTCTTCAGATGTGTTTCTATAGTTTGTTATAGAAATATATATCTGTGGAATGTTACATTTCAATCATTGAGATTTCAGTTGAAAAGGTCAAGATTTTAAAACTTCAATTTATAACGCATCGACCATTAAAATCGATTTTCTAACCAAAAATCGTTTGTTTGCATAGCAAAATACCGAAAACGTCTTTGGCCGTCTGCATGACTAACCAACTCGCTATTTATTCAAAAGTGTTAACAACTTAATGCGCGTAAATTTGACGAAAATTTATGGGGAACAAACATTTGCTTTAATTACGATAAACATTGCGTCTGAAATGATGATGACCATTTGTAGTTTAAATGCGCCGCTTTTTTGACTGATGATGTCATTTCAAATCGATTTCCCATGCCTCGAGCATATACTTGACTTGGTTTCATTTATGGTCTTACATGAATTCCATGTGAAACTAATATTTTGACTCTCCGATATATTCAAAATTTGAGCGATCTAAATTAAGAGCAGAGCACAAGAAAAACATCCCAAACATCGTTTCCGAATCGAAAATAACCATTAGAATATTGAGAATCAAAAAGACAATGTACGATACTGAAAAACCTTCAGTTTATGATGGTTACGATGATAAACGCACAGCGCGACAGAAAACTTCAACGACATGAAAAAGAAACATGCAAGGAGAATTTCGATTTCGCTTCAGTAAATAACAAATGAAAAGAAAAACCGGATGAAAATGCAGTGCCAGCAGAAAGAAAGAGAAACCGGCGTGAAAAGATTGGAGTAAAAACGGTTTTGAAAGTCAAGTTCAGAGCAACACACAGATACTCGACGTGGTTGTGCGTACGTTTGCGTGGAGCGAACACAACGAGCGGAAGAGTCGAGCAGCGAAATCATTTTTCAGTCTGTTTACTACAAGCAATTATTATTATTTTTGGAGCATCGCCTTGCACTCGGGTTTTTATTGCATTAGCCTGTATTTTTGAATGTCAATCTTGGAATTGTATCCGCGCCGTGCATCATTCGTAGCGAGTATGCGGTTGCACCATCATTTTAGCTTTTTATCACAAAACGGTCGCAGCACATTTGAGCTGTGTGGCTTAGCAATTGAGTAGTTCTTTCATGCATCAGCATGCACTGATTCTCGAAACCCAACAACAGCGACCAATTGGGAACTCGAGATGCTATTATTAGACGCAGGCACTGTGTATTTACTCACTTGGTATCGTTTGTATTTCATGTTCTTCGCTCAATTTTTCATGTTGATCAATTACCGAATGGTTGAACACAATGCGATGTATGCAACATTGGAATATCTCTGGCGTTCACTTGGAACGGCTGAAACATGAATATTATTGTGCCATCGATGCGATTTATATTATACATGGCATGTCACACTATTCAACATTGCGTTATGTCTCAGCTTGTGTTTTTCTGTCGCTCTTGCAATCGACAGTCGAAAGAAAATGCAATTAAAAACATATGTTTTATTTAGTTCATTCGCTGGCCTTAGCCATTGAAAAGTGTTAACAACAAATGTCTTGCGACGCTACAGTGCATCACTCAATAGAGGCAAAGAGTCTGTATAAGTATTGAAATTTAACGGCCATTCGTCGATACTTTGGTTTTTTTTCTAATGGGTTTTCGATGAAAATGACATCGAAAGTTAAAAGGGGTCGAACATGACTAATCTAATCCAGCCGCCCAACTACTTTTGGATTCTTTTGAAGTTTTTTCTTTCTTCATTTGAATCAGTATGGCATTAAAAATAAACCAATTCAGGCTCGTTTCCATTGAAGTATAATAATAAAAATTATACCAAGAAAATATTAACTGCCCGCACGCATGCACGAAAAGCCAGTTCGTTGTTAGCAAGTGAAAAATCCTTCGTACGAAAAGTTAAAGCAAAGATTTCACATAGTCAATTGGCTTCAGCAGTAATTGCTCTGGCATTCCGCAAATGGAATGAAAGCGAAATAAAACAACGGTATATTTATGTACTGTTATTCATCATAAATCGCATTGCTAACAATACGGACTTATGAGCTTATTAACAAGCAGTACCAGTTACCAGTGGATCGCACGAAACGTTTTTTCTTCTTCTTGCATTTGCTCGTGTGACTGAATTGAAGCAAGCGTAACGGCAAACATAAACCCGAATGAATAAATAGATAAAATATGAATTTTCTACTAGGTAATTTTCACAATGAAATTCCGTCCACGCTACAGTTATAGTCCTTTCGCGTTAGTTATTCGTTGTTTTTTCTCTCTATCTCTCTCTGCCTTGTTCGCTTTTCTCATTTATATTTCCATGATTTTAGCTCGTCACGAACGCGGAATTTTGACATTGTGGTCATTGGTTAGAGTTGAATTTCCACCTTTCATTTCACTCCATTGCGCAATTCAATTTTTTGAAATGCTTTTTGTCGGATTTGATATTTGCCTCTGTCAAAAAGTTGAAGCAACCCGAACATGGAAAAAATGTGTCTGTTGCGGGGATAGCGTGCGCTTTTTCATTTTGTGAGAATTTGCGGTTGTCATACAAAACCCCAATTGGAATGGGCAAAATTGCAGCCATTTTTTGCCCATCGTAAGCACAAGAAAAACGTTGGGTAATGTGATGAGCTCCTCAATTTAGCGACCTGTTTTATCAATAAACTTAGTTTTTCTTTTGTTGGATTGCTGGGCTCGTTCTAGTTTAAAAAAGCAACAAAAAAAAACGCCGCGAGGTTCTCATGCAACTACCGTCCAGCGTGGTGATGGTATGTAAAATGAATCACGGCAGCTTTTTTCTGATTTGTATAAAATTAAACGGAGACGGATTTTCAAATGGCTTTGAGCACGAAACACTCAAAACTCAAACAGTTGAAATACGCGAGGCAAAAAGTCTATCTATTCAAATGTTGATGTCAATTTTCGTGATGTATGGTCGCATAGCGAATCGTTTGCTTGGATCATTTAGCGGGGACGCGAAAACTCCAAGGTTGATTTATTTTCCACTATGTCTGCAGTTTCCAATCGGAATTATTCAAACTGCAGGGAAATTTTTTTCAGCTCAAATTATTGCTATGAATGACTTATATTGCATAGCATTCTTTTGGTTTTATTGTACGTTTATCGAAGCACCAAGACCATTCATCATTTTTGCTATCAAAAAAGTGTCCAGACGAAGCTTCAGTTGGTTGAACTAGTCGAATAACAATCAGTCATTTTCGCCGTTCTATCTCTGATTCCGACCAAGAGTTGGATTAAAATCGCCCTGACACCGATACTAAAACAAACACCATCCGAATTCAGTTTTACGCTGCTCACAGCAACCAAAAATCAATAACACAAAATCCAAGCAAACGTTTTTGTTATTTATTATCGCTGTGATTGCATGGTCGAATAAACACGTCAAACATTCGATGGTGCAATATGCTCATTCTCAGTCACCAGTCGCCATGGAACGATGACAGTTTTGCTTAATTTTATTAATGATTTGCTTCCATGTTCTGGTCATACAACTTTTGGAATCGCTGGATAGATGTGAATTAATTTTTTTTTTCAATTCGAAGCGTCGAAGAGAAAAGATGTTCTGCAGAAAATACAAACGTTCATATTTTGTGAAAATTTCTTTCGGCATATTTAATCATTAGACTACGAAAATTCCTATTTTATATTGAAATAAAAAAAAATATTTTAATCATACACAGGGAAGAATGGTTGCGATTTTTGGTACAATGAATTTTTTTTCGTAAAAATAATACAAATTTAGATATCTAAAACATTTTTTTTTTCATACAAACTTCGTCTCGAAACAAAAAAGTTTTTTCTAAACATCTTAATTTTGGATTATTTTTACGAAAAAAATGATCCATTGTACCAAAAATCTCAACCTTTCTTCTCTGTGTACATTTTTCAGGCACAAAAATATGAAAAATTGTTCTTCTCGCGACGAAAATTGGTTCTTCCCCACTTTCATTTTGAAATGCAGAACTTGGAAAAAATGAAAATAAATAAAAATCCTATGGATAAATTATGTTGATTGTTCATGTTTTTATGATTTAAATCGAATCGAATCGCATTGAGAATTCCGCTCAGTAGAACCAGAGCTTCGGCAGAAGTACCATACAGCGAAGGACCATACTAGGCGCAATACGAATTGTTGACAAAGCCGTTGAGTTCGAATGCACGGTAGACAAATGTGAACATAGCATATGTGAATCTCCACATGTGTGCAGACGTGTGGAGTGAGGAGAAAATACGTGTTCGAAAATAAAACTATCCGCCAGTAGATGGCATTACAGCGAGTCCATTTGAAGAATATTATTGGCTATTAGAAATCGATCCAATTGGAAATGAAGTATATGTGAAAATTATAGAGTTCTATTTTTCAACACCATGAAACCTTTCTAATGCGCTAAACTGATTACAAAGGAACTTTGATTGGGTGAATTTACTCATTCTTCGGAGCAAATGTGAGGATGTAAAATCAATTTGTAACTATAACACACTCCATGACTTCTATTCCGTAACATCGTTGGCGTTGTATGTTTTTCCGTTTTGAAAATAATTTTACGAAGAAAAAAAATCTTCATCATCCAGCCAAAGCCATTAAACTAATTTAAATAAATTACTACTTAAAGTCGTTTCGCTCGTTCCATAGAGTTTGGTTGGTGTCTTGTGCAAACGTTTTTCTCGTATCGTCTGTGAATACTACGTGCTCGTGCTCCTGTCATCGGAATGCAAGTGATTTCATTTAAGAGTTCCTTCTTTATTCTCGCATTATTTATGTACTTGAAAATTTTATTTCACTTCATTTCGACATGATGTGCTGATATTTTGTGCGCTTCTTGAAGTGCGTTCATGTCGAATTGCCGACGTTTTTGAAAGCTTTCAATGTGTATGTGTGGGTTTACGATGGCATCGTTTGCATGAACGTGAGAAACTGACGGTTGCTTGTTGCCAAAGTCTGATACTTTTTACTCGAATGAAACTTATACAGCAAAATAAGCACATAATATAATCCTTACATAATTCATAAAAATGAAGTTTATGTGACAAATTCGCGCGTGCAAAGCACAAGGGAAAAATGTTGTCATCGTCACTGGAGATGTTATTGTTGTTGTTTGCTGTTGGCTGGTGGTGTTGAACGTTTGCTGGATCTGTGAATGAAACGGACGTGAAGAGCAGAAAAAAGTCAAATGATTCACGAAAAAATGAAGAAGAACTCGGAATAGCAACAGAAAAAAAATGCTAAACGGAAGGAACCAACGCCGACATACACAAACAATAAAACTAAAGAGCAACAGTTTCAAGCTGAGCAAAAAAATGATGAAAACTTTTATTTATTGCAAATTATACAATTTAAAAATATCATGAATGCTACGCGAGCAACAGGTTTATTAAGTAAATGAAATGAAGAAACAGAAAATCAATTTTTTTTTCTATTTATTCGAGTCTTTTTTTTGGGGAATTTTTCAATTATTCAAATTGAATGGACAAAATTATTATTAGAAAAAAGTCAGAAAGACTCCTCGCTTGACGCGAATGTTTTTGTAACGCTAACTAGTTCAAAAGCTAATTAATTTAAATAAGTACACAAAGTGGTTTGAATTCAGCGACTTAAACTTGCCGTTACAGGGTTTACTGGCAAATAAAATACCAATGAATGTCGTAATTTTGGCCGGTTAGCATAAAATGTAACGCACTTTCCGGAATTTCGATGATAGCTAAAGATTTTATTTTACTACATAAAAGAATAACAATTTGTTCAACGAAATTACGTCCCACCTCTCGCCCGGACTAATTTGAATGGGGGTGAAGGAAAAGATGTATGATTCAGAAAATAATTAACCGATAATCACGTCACGAACATCCCATTCAAACATTTTCATTCTAGTCGAATGGCAGATCACGTCTGCCGAACCAATCAAAAGTGCTTTGCATTCGCTGGACGAACGAGTAAAAGGATTGGAAAAATTTGTTTCTTTTTTCACATTGAAGATTAAAAAATTCTTTCGAATCTTTTATTTTGACATAAAACCAAGCCAATAAATTTACTTCAACACTTGAAAGAAATTCGCTCTCGTTTTCATTTTCTGCTACTGACGTTAAGAGAGAGCAAAATTCGCCGGCCGTATAATAAAAACAAGAGAAAAATGTTCTGCCATATCATCATTACCACTCTTAATAAGGCATTCATCAACCCCATTAACTACTCTCTTGAGCGCGCGAGGAAAAAGAAGTCGGCAAAGGAAAAAAGAAAGAAGAACAACGCACAAAAATCGGTGTGGCGAGTGAAAGGAAATTTGCGACATGAAAATTATACGTAAGCATTTACTTACATTTCAGCTGTCTCACCCTCCATCGCATGAAGTCACAGTTGATATTGCGTGAACACCGCCAACCAGTGAGTACACTGGATGAAAACAAATTAATGAAAAAATGTAAAGAAAAACCGCGTACTGAATAAAACGCTTCAAACGCACAAAACGACCAAAAAGAGGAAAAAATAAAGAAAAAGCAAAAGCGTAGCGTAGAGAAATTTCGTTAAATAACAACAACAATAATCATCATCATCATCATGCTGAATAACAATAATGAAGAAAAAAATGGAGGAGAAAAAGTGAAAAAAATGGAAAAACGCGCGCACCGAGGCTAAGAGAGTATAATGAATGCGTGACCATAACCTAGGATAATGTCGCGACACTAAATGATGTGCTTGCAGTGAATCGCGATTTTTTTAATTAGCATTTGAATAATTTAGAGATTTTTTATCTCCACCTCCTTTTCGCTTCCTCTTTTTCGTGTTTGGGTTTGGATTTGCGCCTGCCACCGACGTCGCACTTGTTTGCGTGTGATGCAGCAGGGAGCTGGAAATATTTGCTTTGAACGCGACGAGCGCTGACACATTGTTTATGAATGCCGCTCTTTTTCACCTCGTTGATTTTTTTCTGTTTTCTCTGGTTTTCTACCCGTTTGCATTTGCGTGGAATTAGAGACAAAACGCCACAAAGTCATACTCGACTTGACTTTTTTTGAGCTATTTTTAAGGGCTCTTTTTATCTAATGAAGTGAAACGCTTGTCGTTTATAAAACAATTAAAAATGAACTGATAAAATGAGCTTTTTGCACTGACTATTTTCACCATTTTACAAATTCATTTTAAATTGGCTGAAACGGGGTGAACGAACCAAATGTCAACCAGAGTTTTATCATTTCGTTTCTTTTATTTAATGCTTCTGAAACAAAAAGAGCATTTTAAATGTCAATTCTATTAATAGAAACACGATTTTTGTATTGAAATAGAAAAAACTTGCTTTTATTACCTAATGTTCTGTTCTTGCATCACGAAAGTTTTTTGAAACTAATGTAGTATTTACCGAATGTATACGAGACTAAACTTCTTGAATTACTGAATTCGGTTTTTTTCTTTGACAAAATGCGTCTAATCTCAAGTGCTTTAGCGTGAACTTCATTTGTGAATTCTCGCATATTTATCTAAAATCTTTCCATCTTGCCTATATCCTCGTACTCCTCTGAATATTCGATTCAATTCATTCGAAACAGGAATTTGTCACTATTGTTCAACTGTCGTCAGCATGTGAATGTTGCAAAAATTAATTCTTAGAATTGTAATTGAATTCAGCGTTGATGAAATCTATTACACTATCAAACCAATTGCTGGCATTTCCACTAGCTATAAATTTAATCATGGTTTTGTTTCAGTTTCAACACATGCGTCGCCCTTATCTCTCATAACTTTGGCTTTCTGAGGTAAACATTTTTGATGCACAACTAATTTCGGTAGAAAATGACAAGTTATATCCACAAATTTATGCGTATCCACGCTCGTTCGCTCATCCCATTGAAATGTGAAATGTTCACATTGTGTAGCAGCGCTTGAAATCGTTGGATTAAGAATCAAGCATCATTTACTACAGTGACTTACAGTTATCCATAAAACTTTTCTCATTCATTTGGCATGTACAATAGTTTGGAGATTTTTCTCAACGCTTCTATCTATCTGTTTGAGCAGCCCCGAATGGGAATTACATTTACTCATTTTCGTATAAGTTGTTTTCATCTTCTTCTGCGTTTATGTGTCTTCACCAATGAAATTTGCGTATGTGTTTCATTGGTCGTTTTATTTAGCGTTTGATTGTTGATATGTGTGCTACTGGTACTCGTATATGTGCGCATAAATTTTTGTAATTGAACAATTTACATGAGAGTGAAATGAAATCCCTTACGTTGTAACGGTTTTTATGTGAAAGATAACGTAATTATACATTGAAATACGTTTTGAATTCACTCTATTTCGCTTGCTTTCGTTCACTCATCACACACACACAAAATGGAGTTACGAGCACACAGCATGTTGTCAAGCTAAAAACAATTCTAAATTAAAGCAACCCTCAGCATCCTTTGCATTGTTTCAATCTCCGCTTCATTTACTTTGTTTATTAAACAATTCAGAAAAAATGTTTTGCCATTGCTCGCATTCGTCTACGGAGAGCGTGAAACTGAAATCTCCAACTGAAACTAATTAATGTGATTTGAATTGATTAAAGAGAATATAGTGAAGAATCATTTTCCTTCGGGTCGGTTGGTCGCTCGGTTGAACGACGTCAACCAGTCTGCATGCCACATGCATAGTGTGTTTCCGTAGACATTTCCCCTTCGTTCGTGACTTCGAAAAATCGCCAATCATTTCGAAATTGAATATTCGACCGAGGTGAAAAAAGCGCCTGTGAGTTATGCAACCCAATTATTCGCCTAAAACTATGCGCCCAATCGCTTGTGGCTTCTACCGCACACCGCTTTTCCAATCAGAATCTATCGTCGGCTTGTGTTTACCATCGCTTTATTTTCGTAAATCCTTTCGCAATTCGATGGTTACTCCAATTATTCTGATGATTTCGTCACGGTGGTTTTTTCGTTTGATGCGTGTTGACGTCAACGCCAAAAAATGTTTGAAATATTTTTCGAATGGTGAAACAAAATACGCGTACGATTCTTCGGCCAACAATTTCCAATTTATTTCATGTATCGACAGATATGCGACAAACAAAAACCCGGAGTTGGCGCGAGTAATGTGTAAACGAACGCGAACAGCAAACAATTTTCAATTGGTTCGTTTTTCTATTTACATTGGATCGACAGAAAAATTGGTGGAAGATAGAAAATTCTTTGTAAATACCAAACAATATCGGAAGCAGAGAGATGCGTACTGAAGCGCGTGTAGATGAACTTGCCGGCAGAGAAAAAAAACACTGAGAACGGGGGAGAGAGAGAAAGAAAAGTCGAAAAATATAACAGGGAGCAAAACTGAAATTGAATGTTCCCGGCGAACAATTTTTGTTATGCAAAGAACCGGTGCCGGGCGAATAAATTGTTTACATTACTGAAACGTTGGTTTCTATCGCCTTTCGCCTGTTCGCTTTGTTCAAATGTGTGGATTGAATTGGTTACTGTCGCCTCGGTTTTTCGCGTTGCCAATGGCGTGATAAAATGGAATTTGCAGTTTTTGTCCGTCTACAGTGATTCTTCTATGTGCGCCACCACCGAAATATTATGAATGTACAAATAGCGCACCGTGTTCGATTTACAATTTATTTTGGCTTGGTTCAATCTTCCGAAAATGGTTTTCGTGGGTTATCGTCGTCCTGCCGCGTACACAAACAATATTCAAATGAATAGTCGACTACAAAATTGAGAATAGTCAATTTGGTCGAAAAATATTGAAATCGAGCGAACGCGCGAGCGGCAAGAGTGGAAGGGAAACGCATTTGAATGAGGGTGAATTTATTAAAGTGGAAAATACATGCCTCAAACTAAACACACTCACACTCGCACTCGCACACAGCCATTGATTAAGAGTGATTCGCACGATGGATGGGGGTAAATTGAATCTCCAGTGGTTTCGCTAGTTTTATCACATAAGCAGCCATTATTTTATGGCAGTTATTTCTTGAGTGCATGTTTACGACAATTTCGCTCGCAGTATTGCATCAATTTGGAACTTGCTCGATTTCCATTGCAGTTTGCCGACAGAGCGAAAGGGAAAATGGATAAGAAAGTCGTTGTCTGAATGAACCTGAATGATTTGCAAAAGTGCGATTCCGTGACTGACAGGCAAAACCATTAGATTACTTCGTTGTCAATGTGTGTAACATAGCCATTTATGCTTCATGTGTGGGAGCTGTCAATTTCATCTCATTTAAAATGCGGATCTTTTTACTTCAAACCAAGCGACAATGTCACCACTTTTCTATACGTTCGCTTCGTTTCCTCACCATCAACTTTCATTTCATCCGACCATTTTTTTTTTCTTGTTGGAAAATTGCGATAAGGATTCTCGCCCGTAACGAGAATCGAGTTGTTGTCCGTATATTATGCAGTTTTTAGACACGCGCATGAATTTAACCGAGAGACAGAGCAGTGTTCGGTTCGAGCACCGATAGAAAAGGCAACGCGAAAAAAAGAAGCAAGCAAGCAAACATAACATCTCTAGCACAAACAAAATGGAAAATCCATCGAGAGCGAGCGAATGCTGAATGAGCGAGTGAGACGCAAACCCCATTTCCAATATACACGAGTGAGTGAACAAATGAGAGAAAAACGACAGCGAACAGCAAGTAGAGAACCATTGAATTTGGGATAACGGTATTGCCCGCCTCACTGATGTTGTTGTTGCTGTTGCTATCGTTATCGTCCTGTATGGATAACTGGTGTACACTTGGCACATGCAAAGTTTTATCGAAAGCAATGAGCATGTGTAGTTGTCGTCGGTTGTGTGTGAGTTGTGTATGTTTTTTTTCTCGGCATCCCTCCGTGTTCGCCTTCGCTTTCCTTTGTCGCATTGTGTATCGCCTCTACTGTCGCCAATGTACACACCACATCTCGCCGAACGCCATCGTAAGTGCTCTTTTGAAAAAGGGTATTGGTCGTTGTTATGTGTAACGTTTGTCGTTCGAAATCCATACGAAATGAATGGTTCGCATTTGTTCAACAGCACGTTTACCATATAGAATATGGATCTGATGCTTTGCTCTGTACCCCGTACATACACGCCACGGCATATGTGTCTCTGTATATGTATTTGTGCGGGTAGGTTTTCCCTCTCTATCTCCATTCGTCGACGCTTCATTTATAATAGCGTCTTGTTTCTCTCGTTTTCCCTCGTTTAACTTTATTGCCAACTCAAATGAAGTATCGACCGTTTGTCCCCATTGCTCGATATTTGCATAACATTTGATTTACTTGGAGTAAAACAGCACACCGTTCGCTTTCTTTGCACATCTCGAAAGATCGCATTGCTTCGTTGGAAAATTGGATTGAAGGTGTAACTGGGAATGTTAAGTTCACCCTTTCGACTTTGGTCACATGGAAATATCCCAGAAGAAGCCAATTTGTATGCTATTGAACGCCCCCCACGCACCACACCAAATAACGAATAATAATGTACTATCCCACATATCAAATACATAACAAACTCACATGAGCATATACCAAATCGCTAAAATTCCTCATTGCATTTTTCGAGTCAACGTATATTTTCTTTTCGAATCCGTTTTTTCCCTCTTCTTTTTCTTCTTCTGCAGTTTTGTTGTTTTCTCTTCTATTTGGCAAAAGTCATTGTGCTGCTTCCAAACATGAAATGTCAAAGCGCAATTTTCGAAACGAGCAAATGCGCGAGATAAAGCGAAAGAAAGTCAAAGACACAATCAAAAACCCTTGCAATGGAATTCGATTGCTTTTTTTCCTCTTAGTTGGTTTGCAAACGTTTTTGGGCGCTTCGTAGCTTGTTCCAAGTTTATTTGTGGTTTTGGTTTTTTGTTTTTGCTGCCGATGCTGCTTCTCATACAGATGCCTGAGTCGTACACGTTTTCAATACATTTGATTAAAATCAGTCAAAATGAGAAATGTGGCAAAGCATTTGTTTCCTGGTATTGCTGTTTTGTGGCGAATCATATGTGTGCCTGGATGCGATGTTTGACGTGTGCGGAGCGCGTCTTTTGTGTGTAGTGCCACCATATATTTGGGATTTTTATTTAATTTCGATTCCTTGGTGAATTTGCCATTCGTCGATTTACGAGATCAAAACGTCGACTTTGTTTTGAACATCATGCGGTTTTGTTGCTACGAAATCCATCTTATGCCATTGTAGCATTTCCCTTAAGTGGTTTTTTCTGCTTCTTCTTCTTCCTCTTTTACTTCTTCGCCAGCGAAATCCCATTGATGGGCTTGATTTTTCATTGGATACATCGTGTTTCCAATCGCATCGATTTTTGTGTTATTTTTTCTCTTCGTCGTTCGTTTTTCTTTGCACCACTTAAATCCATCACCATCGATATAAACAACATACATTTGACTGGTTGAAGAATCGCATTGTAGAAAAACGTTTCCGCAGTGTGACATTTCGCCTTTTTATCTTGTGTTCGTTACCCGTATCTCTTGATGTGCAGGCTATGCCCTGTTCGAAGCAGCAAGAAAAGAAAAAGTATGCGAAGGAAACGCGGAAAATATATTAAACCAATCGGGACTGTGTATGTGTGTGGTTTTTTCTGCGCTCTTCTGACAAGATAAGTCTCAATGAAATTCTTTGAAATCGCAATATTCTAAATACGCGCTTCTGCACTTTAATTTTCCCCCAAAAGCTTCATGTGAACGCAGAATTTATTGCGGTTTTTCACCAAACGCAGGAAATAACATTAATATGGAAAAATGTGGAACGTCCTTTTGCTCTTTCATCTGTCAGCAATATGAATTTATTATATGATCGTTTTTCTCTCGATGTTGCAGCGGCTGAGAGCTGCACCCGGCATGAATAAAATCACAGCACCACACACTTCCATCACGTATAGATGTGTCGACCTAGGTGAATTTGAATAACAGTAAATGCAGTTGCAGGATGCTCAAAGAACTGCTAAATTCAATAAACTGCGACGACTGCAAAAGTCTGTCAATTTCTAATGCAGTTCCCATTGTGAATAATTGCATTTGATTAGAATCCGAATAGCGCACATTCAACCATCGGTTCCGTATTGAACACAAAATTTACCGCAACCCTTTTTCTTGCATTCAATCTGCTCAGCATCTTTCAATTTCGTCGTTTTTAATCAATGAAAAGTTTCACTGCAAAATACATGCACACACACACACACACACACACACACACACGCGCGTTACGGAAGTTTCTTATTTCGCAGTGTCTCTTCACTTTAAGATAGCTATGGGTGCTATTAGTGATTTAAATCGATGTACAATAGAGCTTGCGAAATGAATAGAGTCCCTGCATCTTGTTGTTTTGTCGCGTACAGATTTACAAGCGTGAAATCAGCAATGGATTCGCTTCTGGGGTACATCGCACCACAGAAAGACTGATTGGATTAGGGAGGAAATGGCAGAAAACAGGTAACGAATGGTAAGAAAAAAAAGGATTGCACATTTTGAAAGAGAAAAAACAGCTTAGGGCCACGTTTTTTTTCTGGTGAGACTTTACTTCGTTCATGATTTGCATCCTATTATTTGGTTCGATAAGGTAATACGTGTGAGTCTTGCTTTGCCATCTTGTGCTCCGATTGTTGTTTTGGCTATGCAAGTTCGAACATTGAATTATTTGCTGGATTTTATTTAAATATCTTATTTAAATCACCGTGAAGGGGTTGTGCCACGTAATGTAAGGGTGCAAATGTGCAATTTCCATTTGCATTGATCCTGGGAAACACCAAACATCTCTTATTTCATGGTGCTATTATACAAGATGCATAAAATCTGCATGGGAAATTAATTTCTCGGGAAGAAGTAGGTAGTAGTAAGAGACCTTCTTATTAAAACTAACATAGTCGAAGGGACATTCTTCTCGAAATTGAATTCAGAGAATAGTCATTACACAATGATGTTACTTCATTCATGCCCACTGATATTTGCCAGCACAGACAGATGGAAGTTTTTATGATTCAAAGCCATGCGAGTGTTCAATAATTCAAAATGGAATTTGTCATCATGCAAATTTAAACAGCTAATTCGCGGAAGAAAGCGAGAAATATGGTAACATGCGTTTCTTGTACCCGTTGCTCGCCTTTTTTCGCTTTCTTTTCTGCATGAATTCCCTATTTCGCAACAAGCTTGTAATGAATTTTTATGGGTTGTTGAAAACGTCGGGTGAACCGTTGTAGTCGTAGGCGAAAGCAGACGCGACTGAAAGTCGTAAAGAAAGAGGAAGCAGAAAATACAATGTCGCGCATTAATCGATTGTAATTAGCATTGACGCCAACACCGAAGCGACCTTGACATAATTTAAAAACATTTTTTTCTTCTTGCTCTTTGTTCTCTTGTGCTCAGTGCCATGTGCGCGCTTATGATTGCGAGACTGCGAACCGCCAACACAATTGTGACGCGCAAGAAAAAGAATTGTTTGAAAGAAAAAGTTTGCTTCCTTTCAGCACAAATTTTTCTGCTCTCATCCAGCCAGAAAAAAAGGTTTTCCATCGGTAGTGTTGTTAGCGCTCTCCAGCGTCATTTGCATGTTGACGGTCGTTGTGCAGCAGTATCATTGACTCAAACGCGAATTACACTTGGCGCAAAAGTCTGAAGAAAAATACCCAGAGAACAAAAATTATGTAAGCGTTTCCGCGTATTGTGCGACGAAGAAAAAGAAAGCGGAGCCGAGGCAAGAGCGAAAAAAGCGAGAAGAAACCTAAGAAATTACGTAAAACATGAAAAAACGTGTTGAATAATAAAGAGGTCGTTAGCGGGGTGATGCTTTCGCTCGGTGCCTTTGTAGTCACACAAATTCACTGGTGATGTGATAAGTGCACGGCAGCGCGAACTCAACTGAAAATTAATAAATGAACCAATTTTCCGTTTATCACAATCGTTTTGAGCGTGATTATATTTTAAAGTGTCATTGCGCTTTTCAACGTTTTCAATGATTGATATTATAAACACAATTTTCTTGGTCAAATATTTGAAATAAATTATGCTTGTTTGATTATGTCCCATTTCAATTCATCCAATATTTCAAGGTATTTTATTATACTTTTAAATTGAATATGTGTTATCGAAATTATGAGTACATATTTAATAAAATCGACATTTCAGTTTATATTCCTTCAAAGATGGACGTTTTTGAAATGCAATACATTTTTCCATACAAAGTTACGTGTAGACGTCCATCTATAGCTCGACAGTTCCACAAAGAAGTTTTGCTGGGCTGTATGCAATGAAACGGAACGAAACGAAACGTCCTTTACAGAAGCATCGAACAATGGTACAATAAGAATAATCGCATAAAAATCAATATAAATAAACTTAACCCTTGCAATAAAGTCATAGTTCTTTGCACGATGGTGATTTCATTTTTTTCCCATCCTTACACTGCTTTGTAGCTCACTTTGTGCCATTGCCAATGAAAGGTGAAAAAAAACTATTCAATATTAGCAAAATACAGTTGCTGTCAAATTGAATACCAGGCTAAAATCGCCTATTAATAAAAAGGGTGAGCTGGTACGTTGCTTGCATCATCGACACATTCCCGTATTTTAAAGATCAATGGTATCGAATCGGTTGTTTTTGCTACCAGCAAAATACCGCACTAATAAAAGTAAGCCTGCACGTAACCTGAACAAATGACAGTAAAAATGATGTATTCCAAAAGGATGAAATAGGATTTGGTACCTGTGAACGGTGATACTGTCGATACTATGTGATTTGATTTGCATTGTTGCCGTTTTTT